>NC_090265.1:933400204-933734489 GCF_040414725.1 Anabrus simplex | reverse complement strand
CAGAGTACTTGAAAAGAGGATAGTATATAAATAATAATGTTACTGGCTTTACGTCCCCCTAACTACTTTTACGGTTTTCGGAGATACCGAGGTGCCGAAACTTAGTCCCGCAGGAGTTCTTTTACGTGCCAGTAAATCTACCGACACGAGGCTGACGTATCTGAGCACCTTCAAATACCATCGGACTGAGCCAGGATCGAACCTGCCAAGCTGGGGTCAGAAGACCAGTGCCTCAACCGTCTGAGCCGTTCAGTGCGGCGAAATGAGGACAACGATAGGCCCCTAACTATCAATTTTCGTCTAGAGTAGTCAAGTAAGGAAAATTAACGCCGTGTAGGTTTGCGGTTGTAGTTTTACGAGTAGGAGTCTTTGTAGCCGTTCTACAATTTCTCTCGCCATAAGTCCTATCTCTGTCGGTGCGACGTAAAACAAATTCAACTTTGTGTTAGAGTTCCAATCTTACTTTGATGATGATGATTTTTTGTTTAAAAGGGCCTAACATCGAGGTCATCGGCCCCAATATTAATTTCGAACTCCGATAGGTCCGAATGAAGTATTCTATTCGTGCTAAAGTTCGACCTTCGTAATTTGACCGATCTTGATGTTTTATGATTCGTAGACACTGAAGAAGTGCGTTCCGGAATATAACTGTGATTTAAGTCGTCATGGAGGCTTGTTTAGAAGGATTTGAGCCACAGATCTTGTAAAAAAAATGGTATGACATTACTTTCTTCAGTTAACTACCTCGTATTTATCATGGATTATGTCTTCAAAACTCGAAAATTGGTTGATTCAAATGTTTGTATCCACATCACTGGAAAAAGCTTACCAAAATTCTATTCTGGGATTGCTGGGTGTGTACTAGGCTATATAATTGAGATAGGGGGTTAGTTTCTTTTCTCTTTTGAAGGTACTGATCCAGTTTGTGACACCTCTGATTACTGTTTCCTATATATATCAATCGTTTTAGTGCCATGCTTGGAACTCTACAGACAGAGTTTCTTGCCTTATATGCAAACATTCATAATCTGTACCTGTATTCTCAGGATCTGACTTCCGGAACTCTTCCAAAAGCAATTCCTTGGAGGCAATGATCTGCGCACTCAGTTCTCTGATAGCAGAACTCTCCACCAGTCCAATCCGCTGTCGGAATGTGAGTCTTTTAGCACGATTTGCTGCGGTGTTAAATTGCACGAAGTGAGGATCCAGCTGAGGGCCCACCAGCTTCACATAGGCACCCTTATTCGAGCCAATCTCGTAGTAATTGGAGGCAGAGAAGATGGTTATTACCTGCAACAAGAAGAAAAGCCATTTGAACCAGGGACCTCATCAGCATTATGACAGCATTTTTGGAACTAATTTCTATATTTATCTCAACCTATTAAAGCTATGTCGCACTCTGATATCTCATTAATCCTATTTTTGAAATAACGGTAAAGTTCTCTATTATTATATTTATTAGTGAATCGTGTAGGATTTAGTTATTTTGCTGCTATTCTTTTGCCAATAAATTAATTCGTTTATCTATGTAAATAAATATAATTAGCCTATAATTTTTCAGTACGCTTCCGGTCATAGATTATATATTCAAAATTCGAAAATAGTTTCAGTTAAATTTCTTCGGTCTGTCTGCCTGCCTCGACATCACGGGAAAATGTCTTACAACAACATAATTTTTCGACACCCGATGTATAGTTTCAGGGATAACCGGGTATGAACTATGCTATGTACCCTATGATTAATATACAGTAGCAATGTTAAAGGGGACAAAACAGGAAATAGTCGAATTTTCTGTTTATACTTATTAACTAGATCGTGGTAGAGTGTCGGCCTCCGGATCCCAAGATAGCGGGTTCAAACCCGGCAGAGGTAGTTGTATTTTCGAAGGGCGGAAAAAAGTCCATGTCGTACGATGTCGGCATGTAAAAGATCTCTGGTGATACATTTGGTATTTACCCGACAAAATTCATTAAATCTCAGCCATAGACGCCCAAGAGAGTCTCGGTTTACTCGGTCTGCCATCTAGTGGGCCTAGAGTAAAATGGAACGTCGAAATTGACAAGCAGACAGCCAGATGGCATCAAATCGAAATGTCTGCACACGGTAGCTGAGGCACATATTATTATTATTATTATTATTATTATTATTATTATTATTATTATTATTATTATTATTATCATTATTATTATTATTATTATTATTTAATTTCGTGTAGTTATTTCTAGCCGAGTGCAGCCCTTGTAAGGCAGACCCTCCGATGAGGGTGGGCGGCATCTGCCGTGTGTAGGTAACTGCGTGTTATTGTGGTGGAGAGGAGACTAGTGTTGTGTGTGGTGTGTGAGTTGCAGGGATGTTGCTGACAGCACAAGCACCCAGTCCCCGGGCCGCTGGAATTAACCAATGAAGGTTAAAATCCCCGACCCGGCCGAAAATCGAACCCGGAACCCTCTGAACCGAAGGCCAGTACGCTGACCATTCAGCCAACGAATCGGACACCGAATAACTGATCATAATAAAATAAAAGTTGTACAAAATATTACTTACGAAATCTTACATTTGATACATTTTTGCCGTAATTCGAATAATAACAGAGATATTCGCGACTGTTACATTTTTTACAAGCTTTAAAACATCTTCTGAAATATTAGATTTATCAAAAATGTTCACATAACAAGTGATATTTAGTATTTCAATTTCAATATGTTACATCTGATTTGCAGGCGAGACCTAATGTTTATAGTGCTCTATGTCTTCTGGTTTGGGATATAATATTATCTCCTTTTGATTTCTTTGACCCGTCTCAATCTCCTCCTTAGTTTTGACAATGTGAAAGTGCCCGAGGTATGAGCGATGCTATTAATGCTATTCCCTGTGCAGTCACTCCATGTTATGAATGGTGTGTTAAATGTTGCTCATATGATCGGCTGCTGAGTGCATTTCAGTGGGCTTGGCAGACTGATATGTAATAGGAACTTCTGAATCGGTGAGGAAAACAAATGAGAAACTACCTTACTCCTGATTTCCCTAGTACACCTTTTTAGTGACACCTAGATTATCTACGACAGTTAATGGAGGAGCTGATGAGGTTCCAATCAGCCTTCGGACTGAGAGCTGAACAAACCCTCATTTTTACCGTACGAGCTATAATAATGGAGATATTCCACGAATTCAGGTAATTTTTACTAAGTCCATCAACTGCATGCATCACTGACATAGAAATACCGTTTCTTCGTCATTGCAATAAATAAATAAATAAATAAATAAATAAATAAATAAATAAATAAATAAATAAATAAATAAATAAATAAATAAATAAATAAATAAATAAATAAATAAATAAATAAATAAATAAATAAATAAATAAATAAATAAATAAATAAATAAATAAATAAATAAATAAATAAATAAATAAATAAATAAATAAATAAATAAATAAATAAATAAATAAATAAATAGCGATGATAGTGGCTGTCGTCGTGACTGTTTAATAAGCCGCAAACGGTCGTAAGCGTGTATTGTTCGGGAAGATGGCAATCAAAATGAGAGGAAAAATCTGAGGGAACGATGGCTCGAAGAACAAAGTTTGAAACCCTAGGCTTCCAATGCCGTAATATCGCCAAGGTGGAAGAAAGAAAACCTTTCACTATCCAAGCCCCTAAAGTTTATCAACAATAACCTTCCACTTACTGATTTTTATAGTTTGTTCATGCATACTTTGTCTCAATTCTGCTAAATATTATTACTGATGCAATTACAATGAAACTAACCCGCCATATATTGCATACAGATAACATCACTGAATGAATATATCATACCTTACTACCATGCGTTACTTCATAGCCTCCAGGCTTGCACTCATGTGACCGCACCAGGTATAACATTTTGTACTTCTGTAGAAACTTGTCGGTGACGTCCGGACCGAAGTAAGTCCCAGCTCCTCGTAATGAGTTGGGTACGCAGCCTTCTATTGGTTGTGGGTCGCTCCATAAGAGGTCGAACACCTTGCAAAGAGAGTCATTCAATTACTACAAAATGTATTAAGTAACTGCTTAAAAAAAAAGTAGAGAAATAACACTTCCAATTGCAACAATTATTCTGACGCATACCAACATAAATAAATACATACATACATACATACATACATACATACATACATACATACATACATACATACATACATACATACATACATACATTACATTTCATTTTCATTATAGACTACAATAACTGCCAACATTCAGTCTGTAAGCTGTTACGAATGCACCAAGCGTCCTCTCCATTCAATGCTAAAGTGTGTCTTCCTGTGTTCCCATACTTCTTTAATGAATTGTCGTATGGCTTTTTGTGCCGGGAGAATCCGAGGACATGTTCGGCTCTCCAGGTGAAGGTCTTTTGATTTCACGCCCGTAGGCGACCTGCTCGTCGTGATAAGGATGAAATGATGATGAAGACAAAAAATACACCAAGCCTCCGTGCCAGCGAAATTAACCAATGTTGGTTAAAATTCCTGACCCTGCCGGGAATCGAACCCGCGACCTCTGCGACCAAAGGCCAGCACGCTAACCGTTTAGCCATGGAGATGGACAGTTCTTTAATGAAACACTTATATTATAGTTTGAATCCTAATTTAAGTAGTCAGTTGCAGCTGTGGTCCATGGACGCATGCTACGTATTTGAATGAAACTCTTACCTTGAGTGCATACGCATTAATGCCAAAGAGAAGTCACGCACATAACAGAAATAGACAATCAGTCACCAGTGACGGTCGAACCCACAACGTTTCGATTTCGCGTCGTATGCTCTGCAGATTGAGCTATGTTGGTCGACGTAATATTTGTTCTGTAGCAAAGGATCTGAGGGTCCAGGTCTGTCACTACTGCCAGTTCAACAGTATAGTGCGATCTTTCGTCTGGTGTGGAGCAATTTACGTGTATGTTAAGTTTTCACGACAGCGCAACAATTTCGAAGTTCATTCCGGACAAGATTGTACGCGTTGATTCATTACCAGGTCTAAACTGCAATGACGATATGCTGCAAAATGTGATGGTAAACACCAAGCACTGTGTATCCCGTGACAATGAAGAGGAAACGTAAGTCATGTGCCACCTGGACCCTGGCAACCAAGTCAGTGACCTATTTTTAGTCATAATGTGAAATAACGTTCTTCTTGTCTTCTTTTCGGCTTTATTAGATACCTATACGATGTATACTATATAACGCCTAATTTGCCTTGAGGTAATCGAAACGATGAAGAGAGCTAACACCTAAGGCAGGGCCTCTCAAACGCCCAAAATCTCACGCGTGCAGATCGAGGCGCAAGAGCTTCGTGCACTGAGCATCGGTGCCGCTCGGCTCGGCTCGGACCAACGCTTCGTCCTCTGGGCTGCTCGGCTAAGCTCAGCTAAGCTCGGATCTACTTGGCTCAACTCAGCTCGGATTTGGAGCGCTACGGAGCAAGTGGGGTAGAGGGCGACAGGGGGAGCGAGCGAGACAGGCGTGAGGAAAGAGTGAGTAAGCGCTATTGCTCCAAATCGAGGAGTGGGGGTCTGCACTCGGGTCAACCAAGCGAAGTCGTCTTTTGCACCGTGCACAGTGCATGCACTAGACGTATGCACCCTGAGAGGCCCCGACCTAAGGTATTACTGCGAGTCACAGTAAGAATTATTTCGGTGTGTATTTATCAGAGTTTGGCTTTCTAAATTTGCTATTTAGATTGGCATGCGTGTGATTATGGTGGTATTTTGATCTTGGTAGTCTTAATAATAGAACCGTGTGGTGATTTTCGTGTGCGGCGTGAATTACTTTACCTATTATTTATGTAGGCCTAATTTGGAATGTAGTAGTAACACAGGAGCAGCTGATTGGTACACTTGATGGTACATGTTAGTCCAGGCAGATATTAAGGGATCGGAGCCTAAAACATGACAGTTTATTTTAACTGAGGTTATAATCAGTTATGTCGAGTCTCAGTGTTACGTTATATGTATTGTGACACGTACATACTGAACCAATCTGTTCATGGTCAAAGAATGTTGATTTTATAATAATTATGGGAATTGTATGAGACCACAAAGAAAGCGCCTTGGGTGGCATTTTATTGTGTAAGAGTATCTGAGATTGCGCGCTTTTTGTGAGAACTTAGCGTCAGAAGCGATCTGAAATTTCTAGATGCTCATTAAAATTTATTACTCCAGCGAACCTCTTTACTTGCAGCTTGGGACGCACGCAGCTCCGTGAGATATCGCGGGAATTTTACATTGGAGGGAAAATAATTTATTTAATATCTTCGATTACAAGGTGAATGCAGAGGATTGGATACAACAACTGCAATCAGGATATTTTTCTGAAAATTTTGATATGCGGCATGGCTATAGTTGTAATCACAATTAAAGTATGAGTACTTAATATGCATATTGCGGGAGAAATTTTCCACGCCGCGGGCGCGCGCATGAAGCCCACACACGTAGAACTTGGTAGCGTGGATGCGAGTGTGCTAATATATACGACTGCCAAGCGCACAAGAGTCTTTCACTGTGTGTATCGCTGTCAAGTAGGTGTCTGTCACGCCGCTACTCAGCAAAGAGAAGACCGCCTTTATCTACAAGCAAAGCAGTCAGAGTTCACCTTATACTTGGGAAGTTTTCTCCTACATCACGAGTGGACTGGACACTGCTCATCCATCACGGTGAAGCGGTAACTGGGACCGAAACTGTCGAGTATTATTCACGGCATCGAGGTGCGAACAAGGACCATCGGCGACGTCCAATCATCACGACATCGAGGAGGCGATCATCAAGTCACCTGAACGAGCTGCAGAGAACATCGCAGCCGACCAGGATGTCACCAGTCATTGAACCACGAGTGCTGTCACCAGCTTCTAACGCCAACATGATGGCGTAAATTTGCCGTGTCCATAAGGGGGACTGTTCAGTTATATCATCAGACACAGGTCAGATAATTCCATTGTTTAAGCATGCAGCAATACGATAATGGTTAGGTCAATTGTAGATAGATTTGACCTTCTGCCAATATGTAAATAGTTAGGATATGAATGTCCGTGTAAATAGAAGTTATGCCCAGGACTCAATCTTAATTAGTTAATATTTGCATGTTGTTATTCTTATTTGTGTCGTTAGTGTCATTATTGCAGATATTATATTCAAGGTAGGGAAATTGAGCTCGTGCATTTCATTTCACCGGGACCTATACGGTCTTATATGGGTGTAACCAAGACAAGCAGTTTAGGTACTAACAAGGTGCATGTGCAGTGTAGACTGTAACGTTAGTTGTCGAATGAAGAAAGCCTAAGATCTTCTATATCTCTTAAATACACTCGGATTGGCGTATCAAGCTGAGCAAGTCATATCGTAAGAAGCCTATGAGAATTGAGGAATAATGTTATTGTGCCCAAAGTATTGAGTTGAGGCCCTAAACAGAATAAGAAATAATAGTTAAGTAATAATTTATGAATGTGAGTGCCAATAAGAAGGCCAGGGTATGTATAGGAATGTGCCGCTGACAGCACCATTGCTAAGTGATGAACGGGCCTGTTGTATTTGAGTTTATCTGCGGTAGAGTGTTGAATTTGTAATATAAGGAATAAATGGCCTGTACTAATTATATTATAATGAGGGCAATAGGTATGTCAGATTCATGGGCCGAGAAGGGAGAGTCGCTCCCTTATCTCTGTTTACGTGCTGTCAGCTAAGGGAGATATTTATGGCAGAAAGGAATGGCTGCTCGGTTTGTACAAAAAACGAGGTGTTGAGAGGCTAATACGGGTCGTTTCTGACGTCAGGACACGAAAGTCTGAAAGTAGAAACTGTGTGTTTGTCTGTCAAGAATACAGGAGAGCAGCGACCTTTTTATATTATGGCCCGGAAGACGAAATGGTATACACGATTGTTGATGTCATTCATAGAGGCACATAACGAATTACATGTATCTGCATTAAGTAAAATGTATGTTCTTCTCATTTATATGCTGTCATATGGTTGTTGTACCAGGGAGAGTCTCGCGATCGATTCCCAGACTATAGTGTGTATGCTTGTTTAGAACTTGTAGGATAATTAGGAGCATTGAGGCATAGATTCATGTTAGAAATAAATTAGGTTCTTTGTAGATATGAGTTGCCTACGAGCAGATTTATGTTTAAATTCATTTTTATTTCACGTAACCATTATGGTGGTTGTTGCAGTGACTGACGTTGACGTGATGCAAGGTATCTCCTTCACACCGTTTATATGTCAATCGAGATACCCGTTTTTGTCAAGAAACCAAATTAAATTTGTTTATGAATATCATGTCAGTTATATAAATTTCTTTGATATTTGTTAATTATCAGAATTTTTAGATTATTGTAATAAACCAGTTTGTTAAAATCGGAAATGCAGCTCAACCGTTGTTTATTTTTGGCTAGTGTTAGTAAACACCTTGCACATTTTTATTCCTCTTCATTTATTTTATTACGTTAACCCTTTCCTTACCCGATACCCCTGAAGAATGCTGTTACGCCGGTGCTGATGAAGAGGATAGTCATGCAAGGTAAGCTATGTGCCATAATGATTCACTTGGCGGTGAGTGTATTGTTCACTATAATGCACTTGGTCCGATCTCAGCATTGGCTTGACGATGACTAAGTCATCATAGGGCACAATACGCCCCGAACGGGACGCGTTACCCCATATGCCGCGTTCATGTTCCACCTAATAGAGGCCTTGAACACCTATATTCCACAATTTCTGGACACGTTCAATAGCATGTTGACAGAAGCAAGGTGATAATTACCATTTATAAGCCACCAAGTGCCCAACTGTAGCGTCATTTATCTGTTAATCACGTGGCACATTATTTATTACCGCTGCGTTTGGGCCACAATGTTTAACATTGGGAAGATGTTTAAAAGACGATATCACTAATTAAACGGCGCTCATAACTACTAAGGCATCTGCCATGTATTTAATTATAATTTAACTTAATTGTAGTTAATTCTAGATTTAGTTGTAGTGTGCCTCAGATGTGGGTTGTTTTATTTATTTCATTTGCCCAATGAGGTTTTATTTCCTTGTTTTATGTTATTTTATTTGCCATTTAATTGCATTGTTTATGAGGGAAATATATCCTGATATGTATTATGCGTACAGCATTATGTGTTTGGTATTTCACATTTGTAGACATCCTCAGGGAAAATGTTTGTTTATAGTAGGTTAGATTAACTTCAATTTCGTTTATTTTACCACGGGAAGAACGTTATTAGGTAGGATAATATTACGGAAATAAATGTTAGTAATGGGAAGTTTTTATGCTTTTATGTTTTTATGTTTATATGATCAAACGATTTTACCTATATTCCCCAATTTCAACAAATATTATCCGACGTATGGACGTTGATGCATTTAAGAAGCTGAAAGAAAGCAAATTGAAGATTAATGTGAACTAGTGTTCGTGTAACAGAACAATGATACTTGCCAAACAATGCAATTGATTTTCCACTGCAATACGTTGTAAAAGGCTCATGTTAATCATTACCTCTTATTTTACAGGAGTAACTCGAATGACAATTTCAATTATGGGCTTTCACACTGTTAGAGTAATTCATTATTATTCTTATCATTTGTCTCTTTTAGCCTTCAACCTAATAATACTTTTTGCTTTCGTCAATGTGATAGCATAGGAATTTATTGAATAAAAAATTACCGACCTGAATATCTCAGTTGTTTTCTGTGTAGAGTAGAAATATCCAACCATACATGATCATATATAATATTATTTCATCCATTAGTATATAATATGTTCTGAATATCATGAATATGTAAAATTGGGAATGACAGTCATGTTTAGATACAGCTGCTTCGTATAGCCTACTAGAATGGTACCTGAATTTCACAATAGGCCACCGGATGTAAAAATCATCGGAATTATCCATTTATTTGATTAAATCGTCGATGTTGAACATTGATCGCTTGATAAATGACTCCAACTATAACCATATTTCATGTTATTTTGGATGTTTATCAAATTGACATCATTTGTGACCTCGATCAATCAGAATCGTTGAACTTTTGACTATATGTGGCGTACATAAATTTCGGACTTTTCTCGTTCGCGAAAGGACTTGTCAAAGGCCCTAAGCGCAGAGAACCATGCCTCCGACTGCACGGGTGCAGTATCCTCTATTGCTATTAATGATTGATCTCACTTTATTTTTGTTAAATAATTCATATATATACTTCATTGTTTCGAAAGAAAACGTGAAAAATGTTAAATACATGGCAAAAGTCAAGAGTTTTGTTGTTCTCGTAACTTACTCGCCCAGTTCTGAAGCCCTGTCATTTTCTCAAACCACCCTCTGATAACACAATCATTTTTTCTTTTTTCGTGTGGCTATTTCTAGCCGGATGCAGCCCTTATAAGGCAGACCGTCCGATGACGGTGGGCGGCATCTGCCACTGCGTGTTATTTTGGTGTAGGATAGTGTTATGTGTGGTGTGCGAGTTGCAGGGATGTTGGGGACAGCACAAACACCCAGCCCCCTAGCCATTGGAATTAACCAATGAAGGTTAAAATCTCAGACCCTGCCGAGAATCGAACCCTGGACCCTCTGAACCGAAGGCCAGTACGCTGACCATTCAGCCAACGAGACGGACTGTAACAATAATAATAAAAGATCTCATTGAGTGTAATTGTCTTTCTCCACGCACAACTTTTTATTTGTCAGCTAGTCGCGATCTCTCGTGCACCTTTCAGCAGTTTCTCTCCGACGCTATTGTGCACGTAACTCAAATAAAAGGGCGCCCGCCCGGAGAAACGAGTTGTGTTGTTCACTTAAGTGGGCTTTCCACGAAGCAGCTCAATGGATTTCTTTCGCCAGCACTGCGCCAGTGTTATTTCCTCGCTGTTCGAGAGACGTCTGTAGAATATAGTAAAAATCCTCATCATCTGCTCGCGATTTCATCATTCTAAGCATTATCAGTTCTTTTCCAAAAATGCATGCATAGCTATGAGTATGAAACGAGTACTTAAAATGATCTTTAAAACGGTCATTCCTAAAACTGCTGTGAATGAATTAATCGCATCAATGATATCATGTTTGTGGAATGTATTAAATTAGAACTTGATTACACGTTCTGGCCATCATATAACTACGCAGCAGGTTTAAAAGTCATCTCCTGTATCATCGTCAGTGAAGATATCTTACTTAATACACAACTGCTTTGAATCTCTTTGTATCACATAATCATACTACCTTATTTTATGCAAACATCTTTTTTCGTGATACACATCAAACTTCCTTTGTTCACCAATTCACTGAATGGTTCATTATAATGGCTACACAAATTAAACCGAGACCTTTGTTGATTTCTGAAATGGTTTACTTCGAAGTCGATAACATGCAAAAATTTAAAGAGTGATACATGTGTGACAGAACTCCCTATACACAGTAGCTTAGCCGGTTCAAGCAAATGCCTTAATGGTCCACTAGGTGAAGTATCTCCTGAGCGAAGAAAGTTTGTGGTTGGTAATAGAATCATTCTTCAACGGTGTCTCGGAGAACACGATTGCTTGCAAACTGGTGTCCCCTGAATCCTCTTTTTCAGTAACCCAAAGACATGGCAGTCGCCGAGTCAAAAATAATTGTTTTATGTGATATGGTCGATAGCCTCCCTCCTCCAATATATTCCTCTAACATTTACAGTGAGGACATGTAACCTCTTACAAAATAACTCGAAACATTCATATTGTCTAAGGTAATTTTCATAAGATCTTTCTTTGTAATACACATCAAAATAGCTTTGTTCGCTTATGCACTGAACAGATTATCTACCGGTATCAAGTTTTGGCACACTGCTGAAACATGAGAACGGGCGTATGGCAGCGTGACAGACACACATTCTTATACAAATTCTTTATGTGACGGTAAATGTCGTCTCGGTTAACATCTTCTACCGTCGAATAGTGTGTAACTGTACTTTGGGGACGTTTGGGCAAATACAGTATATGGCACGACCATACGCATTCGCCTTACTACTGCTGATGCAAACACCACAGCTTTCTCTAGCATGTAGCCATCCACTGGCGTATGCGCAATATTATATTTCTTACACGAACGCAAACGTCGGTTTCATTGATCATATCGACGCGAGATGTTTAGATATAGTATATACAAAATATATACGGCCCATTGCTCGTCGTCAGAAAATTTCAGTTGTTGTTATGCACCCCAACTTCTCTTCATATTCAATATCCGGTAACTTGTCATCTTGTAATAAGGATTGGTAGTACCCTTCTTGACATACCATTCAGCAGCCATTCAAATAATTGTCGATCACTTTGTCCCAGTTTTCAAGGAGGAATCTTCGTAGATCTTTATGACTGAATCAGTCTGGAAGTACAAGCTTTCTTTCGTACATAGAGCCCCGGTTTGCTCAATACAATCTACAACTGGGGAGGAAATGGGCCATGCTATTTGCGCGAAGAACGATATATAGTACCTACAGGATGAAAAAAGACAAAGCGATCTCCATACAGGCCATGGAAGTCATTGGAGTAGGGGAAGTAAATTTTCTACTATCCATAACCTTGGTATTGTACAGGATGGAGTGGTTGGGTCTATGGTCGACAGCCTTCGCTACCAGGAAATAATATACTTATTGCCGGTGTAGTCAAATTAAATTTAGTCATTATTAATTAAATGTTCTACGTTCCACTCCCCATTGTAGATATTGCTGTATCGTGGATGTCAAACCACTGTCGGAGGTTCTGCGTGTAGGATAATCTTCTGTCCACGTTTTCCTTACATCTTGTCTTCTATGATTAGTTATTTCAGACCGTATTCGTCTTTGTGGATCATATGACCAGAATTGGTTGCTTTCTTGCTTTTAGTGACCCTGAAGGCTACGCACGGTTTCCCGGTACGGCAGAGTAATTCCACTTTGGAGATGTGCTCTAACAATGTGATCTTAAACCTTCTGTGAGACATCTGAATTTTCAATGCCTGCAGACTGTCCATTGACGAAACCCTTGGTGTCAGTCTATAAACACCATAAAGCAATACAAGTAACACTTTCCCACGAACCAACGAGTTTCGAATCTAAGGTCGTTGTTGCATACGAGGTTTCAGTTTCACAAACACGTTTCCTGTCGTCCCGATCCTGGTTTTGATTTCTACATCCAAATCTCATTCTTGTGCTGGCCAGCATCCTAGGTCCTTGAAACATGATATCATTCAATGGTGTTTTCCGTCCAGGATGATAACAGCATTGCTGTTTTTTATGCTTGTGAATTACCATTAATTTAATTTTCTGAATATGGTTAGTCAAATTTTCTGTTCTCTTCTTTGATGGTGTTCTAAAGGGAATTTAACACATTGTAAATGGTTATCAAGTATCAGGAAGTCATCTGTAAGACTGTTGGTGTTTATTCCTTCCCCATTCATCTTGATTCCTTTAATAAATTTATCACTGGAAACACGTAAAATAGCTTGAGATTGTTTAAAAGATTAGACCCTTCTCACACAACTCTTTTGTCTTAATGCCATCTATTAGTGTGAGCTGTCGCGATTCGATACAGCTTATTTTTACTTTCAAACCCAAAAACTTTCAGGCAATGTGTAAGAATGTCATGTTTTGCATTTGTTAAACGTTTCGTAATAAAAAAAACCCTTATCAAGACATTCTTGAACTAAACATTTGATACACACCATTGCCGGGACCAGAATTGGAAATGTTGTTCCTAAATTGTTCTACTCCCTGAGAGGGAACCCAACCTGCAGCCTTAAGGTGGACCGAACATGCCTTTATCGCTTCAGCTATCAGCTTCCTTTCGGAATACTGACGTACATTTGTGTACATGATATGTTGTACAGATTGGATAATTTAAGTTGTTATGTGAAATCTATTTAAGGAATGAGGCGTTTGAGAAAAAAGAAAGAAAGATAGAATACGAACTATATGACAAAGTGTAGTTAGTGTGTATTTTATCCGGTTAAAATGTTGTGAAGGTAATTTTAAAACGTGTTTTAGAGTTCAACTGTGCATCACAACTCGATTACGAAGAGGGCTGTGTTACTCCGGTAATATTAAAAACGAGAATAGCTCGTAATCCTTGTCGAATTTAAGAAGTGAGGAAATGTACCGAATTAATATACAGAGTTCCATAATTTATCTAGATAGAATCTAGAAACTCCCTTTACTTTGAATTTATAGTGAATAACTGTAAAATTAAATAGTCCATAAATATAAGACAATTAAAATATATAGTTATTCATAACCTATACAGAGTAAAACTTTTTCAATACAGAAATATAATGTTTTATTTCTTGCACGTAAACTCTTTGGACCTCAGTCTTCCAATATGTCGGCTGCCTGTTTCATCAGAATAACACAGTTGCGTATGTGGATTATTGAAGATAAGTGAAGCATGATATTATAGCAGAGAACCTATAAAGATATACGAGTAAGCTATGGGTTTATACAAAGACAAGTGCACGTAGATGAGATAATACGAAGGGGACAGTACGAAGATAATAATACTGTGGCGAGAGACAGCCGTTGATTAGTTGAAGTACCCCATGTTCTTATAATGGATTGCTCATTGGAGTCATGAGCTGAATAGTCAAATTAATATACTGTATGGCTTTGATCTGTACGAACAATAAATTAATGTCATGTGATTATTTTAAGGAGTGCTGTTTAATTATGGATATTACTTAATATAGTGGAAAACTGGAATTCTAAGTTTACTGATACTATAACACTCAATTTATGTTCTTTTTCTGCCTGATGCTCTATATAATCACAATTTCCATTTCATACTTTAAATATATATATAATGTTAAGTAGGTTATATCTGAATTGTAGAAATTTACTGTATTTCCAAAGTTGTTTAATATCCACTTTGACACAAGTACATGATGCAACTTTTACAAATCTCGTAAAAAAAAAAAAGAAAAAAAAAGAAAGAAACGGAAATCATGATTCAAAAACTGAAGACATTTTCTTCATTCTTTCAATGTCATTCAAGGCTAAAGATCATACAGTGTTTTTCTAGCACAACTTTTAATGTTTTCAAGAACAATTCTCACCGACTCTGAAAAAATAAAAGTAGAAAAGACTAGAACCACAATGGCGTCTTTAGGCTGATCCCACTGAAAATGTTGAGTAATAAAATAAAATTACCTTCACTTCAATCTCTGGAAAATACTGAGGATATTCATTGCGCTGAAAAAAATATAAAATAAAATTTCACCGGAAATTCAAATAATGAAGCTCTATACACGAAAATGTTAAGGCAACATCTTCGGGGCTGGTGATTGCTGAACAAAGATAATGGTTAATGAAGTTCGCGACAGCTACATTTATGTCTAGCCTTTTTTCTCTACCAGAGTCCTAAAAAGTCTACATGTGCTAGTGTGACGTTAAGCAGATAGCAAAATAAACCATGAAACCAACCCAGGAAAATCTGGACGAGAAGCTACGATTTGAACTCTCAGACCATTGCAGTGACTCTTGACGTCTTCTAACAAATGTTGTACTATATTCGAGAATTTAAGGAAAGGTTTATTGGTAGATTTGCTTCGAACACTGATTACTGTACTTTTTTTGTTAATATAATAGGTCAATTCTACCAATTCCTGAAATTCTGTTCTTGAAAGTCTATTTAATTACAATTTACGAGTGCGTCGGACTTCACCATAAATGTTTCAATATTAAGAAGCAGAGTTGATCACGAGAACATCCACCATTTCCCAGCAGTAGTGCATCTATAAGAAATTGACAAAATTACATTTGCACTGTGAGTAGTTGAGTAAGTAGTTTGACAACTGCGAAATGAAGCAAAGTGGTAGGTTACTTCCTGATCCAATTACAGCGACGCTTCATTCATTATCTTCACGAAGCCAGAAGCCTGCACGCCAAATTATTGCTCTCGGAAGATAACTGATCTCACCACTTCGTGAACTATTCCCTGGGATGTTTTACTTTCTTTCGTCACTTATGAAGAGGGTAGGGCAGATATTGTAATTATCTTCATCTTATACCCATCTATCAATTTTGACAAGGCTCTACATATGATGGGATCCAAGCCATACTGAACCCAGTCCATATTTTGTCCATAATAATTTGATATAGTTGGTACAAAAGTTGTAAAAATCCTGTTTTGTTCACTAACATAGAAAACCAGAGTTGGCATCTTTGTGAGGAAAAGAAGTAAGTTTTGTTTCCTTCTGAACCATAATGAGCGAAGTCCATATTATAAGCGCAATGTACAGTACATACACCATAAAGGTTTGCAACACCTCAGACCAAAACAAAATCATGAGGGAAGGGGCTCATATTTCGTTCCCTTAGCAGATTTGGACCTGTAGAAATTCAGGAATGTTAAGGACAAGGCTAGAAATTGGTGTATATGTTACTGAATACTTTCTCCACTCACGGGAAAGTTACAACGAAACTGTTATAACGTAAGGTAGTCAATATTTGACACAAACATAATAACTATAAAAAATAAACTACCAAAAATTTGTTCGTAATTTCGCCCCTCATCAAATTTATGAAAATAACAATTAATTCTAATATAGTTTTCCTTTCTAACCTTATCAAACGCTTTCCCTATAATGAATGATTTTAAGGTTATTTATGAAAACTGTTTTCTTGGTACCCTTTTCAGCATAGTCTTTCAGCGTTGCTTGAGGGATGTTAAAAGCTTTACTTGCACGATTGTAACCCATTTCTTGTCCCTCACTGCCTTAACAGCCTTTTACATAACCATCTTATAAGACTGCTTGCGTTTTACCATCTGAAAATAATAACAAACATAAAGAATAAAATGAAGGGGGACGAAATTATGAACATTCCCTGATTTATTATAATGGCTACTAGAGTAACTCACCTGACTCTAGCGATTACACGCCAGGAACTACTCCACACGACTGAAACGCAGTCCAGTATTTCATACATATACCAGTGCTTA
Source organism: Anabrus simplex (assembly GCF_040414725.1). Lineage (NCBI taxonomy): Eukaryota > Metazoa > Arthropoda > Insecta > Orthoptera > Tettigoniidae > Anabrus > Anabrus simplex. The sequence goes on along the minus strand of NC_090265.1, from coordinate 933,717,521 downwards.
CTCTAGGAATAACAGGCTCTTAATTTGAATGCTGCACAATCTCAGCTCAGTATGAGAAATTAATCTTTCTTGTACACGGAAACTAAACGTGGTGCTCACAACCTACTCTCACAAAAAGACAACGGGATGAGGTTACGCGTGTGCGCGCAGCTAAGCATTAGGTACCAATCTTGGAAACTGGAAATCCCTACGAGAATGAAATTAGATGCGGTGACTGAATTAGGCCCCGCTACCTTAATACTGTAAATATTGACATACAGAGGAATCACATAAGCGTATGTATTGTCCATCAAAACAACAAACGAGGGACTCTACAACTTTCTCACTCTGAGTTGCTGAATACACCGGATATTTCCCCTTGCATTGATGCATGCCCGAATTCCTTCAATATTTTTTATTCCCTTGAACTTAATAGTTTAAAATGTGAGTGAAATTGTTGAAAAACGGTTTCAGTGGCTCAGAGAGTAGACCTTAGGCTTTCTGAGCCCAAGTTGAAGGGTACAAGATCGGCTTAATCAGATGGTATTTGCAGGAGCTCAAATACGACAACTTCGTGTCAGTAATTTGCCGAAATATACGAGAGTTACTGTGGAACAAAATCCTGGCACTGAAAACCGTAGTAGTAGTTAGTAAAACGTAAAACTGATAACTGGTAGGTTTGATCCTGACTCAGTCCGCTGGTATTTGAAGGTGCTCAGATATGTCAGCCCCATGTCTGAAGACGTAGCGGCACGTAAAAGGACACCTACGGCCAATATTATGGCACCTCGGCATCTCCGTAAACGTAGTTAGTGGGACGTAAAACAATAAAATTATTGATAATTCGGTTTAGATGCTAGATGCATGTTGGTCCCATGTACTAACAAATACATAGAGATTGGTGGTAATGATCGCTCTTTCATGAGACAGAAAAAATATATTACCCAATTTTTAGATATAAAATTAAAATAAATAAAATATAGATTTAATCCCTCGAAGAAATAATTTGTTTGATAGAGGAAAAAAAAGGAGTCGTGAAAAAAGGTCAATGAAAGATCCCCTAGGTTTCAGAAACCTGATTTTATTTATGTGTGAAAAGAACCAACTCGATTCAGAGAAGCAGGACAGTAACAATAAAGTGATACGCTAAGCACAAACAGCCTGAACAGCAGCAATGTCAGACTCAAATCATCCTGTGTTCGTCACGTTGTGTATATTAGCTGTGTCTGTCAGGTGTGGGCTGATAACGTTTGTTGCAATCTCTTATCTCCACAGCATCTCCTATCCCACAATTGGCCTACTGATGTTGAGTAACCGTATACTAAGCACGGTAGTGCTTTTGATTCTCAGTACAATACGAAAAGAAATATGAGGCTTGCCTTTCAGTATTGTGTTATTGTAATCCTTAGGAAGTGAATTATTGCTTCTCTGTCGTCGAAGTGAAATACACTGGCGAAAATAAATAAATATCCAAACACCAAGGGGTTGCTAGGCGTAGTTATATACCTGAAAGATGTTGATTTAAATTTCCCGCGAATTGCATTAGAATGGCGCTAGTAGCGACTCCATGACGTTTCACATCAGGTTTGCTTTAAATACAGGCTTAGTTACCTGTGAGATTGCACGGAGTGACTGGGAGTGGGTCAAGAATATCTTTACGAGAACGAAGAGGTCAGTATCAACAGCTCACTGCTGTTGAACGAGGCCGTATAATAGGACTACATGAAGGTGGATTTTCCTTCCGCGCTATTGCAGAACGCCTTGGCAGGAATGTCTCCACTGTACATGCGTGCTGGAAGCAGTGGTCACGAGAGGGTACGCTCGCAAGAAGACCTCGACGTCCCCGTGGCAATACCGAGAGGGAGGACCGCCGTATTCGGCGTATGGCTGTGGCGCAGGGACTGCGTCTGCGGCAGCAGTTCGAGCGGCAGTTGGCACCTCAGTGACGAAACGAACTGTTCGAAATCAGTTAGTTGAAGGACGGCCCCAAGCCAGACACCCTGCGACGTGCATTCCACTTACCCCAAATCAGCGCCGTCTGTGACTTCAGTGGTGTCAAGCGAGAGCTCATTGGAGGATGGAGTGGAGGTCCGTTTGTGTTTTCCGATGAAAGCTGGTTCTGCCTTGGTGCCAATGATGGTCGTGTGTTGGTTAGAAATAGGCCCGGTGAGCGCCTACATTCCACCTATCTGTGGCGTCGAAACATTGGACCTACACCGGGAATTCTGGTCTGCGGAGCAATTTCATATGTTATCAGAAACAATCTCGTTTTTATCCACGTACCCTGACTGCAGCTGTGTACATCCGTCTGGTGATTCGACCTCTTGTGCTGCCATTCATGAACAGCATTCATGGGGGTATTTTACAACAGGATAATGCACGCCCTCATGCCGCTGGGTGTAACCAAATATGCTCTTCAGAGTGTCGACATTGCGCGTTGCCTGTTCGATCCCCCGATCTGTCCCCAATCAAGCACGTATGGGACATCATTGTACGACAAATCCAGCGTCATCCACAACTGGCGTTAACCGTCCCTGTAGTGACCGACGAAGTGCAACAGGCATGGAACTCCATCTTACAAGCTGTCATCCGGCACCTGTACGACACAATGCATGCCACACTGTGAGAAGGAGGACTGATATGGAAAAGATAATACTAGTTTCAGAATGTGCGACCCTAGAACAGTCCATAAAGGGACTAATATCTTCGACACCAAAATTCATGTTCCCCAGTGTTATCATCCTGAATTTCTGGCACTTGGTCCTGAATATTGTCCAAGAAACTAGGCAGCTGTTGAGTCAGTTTAGGAAGAGACAACTGTCTTGGATGGGACATAGGCTTCGACATAGGAATGTGTTGATGGAAATTTTTGAAGGTAAAATACCAGGAAAACACCCTCGTGGAAGATCAAGAAAGAAATTCCTGGTGACATTTCTTGTGAACTCAGGATGCAGGAGATATGCACACGCAAAACGTACTGCACAGGATCGACCCAGTTAGTGAAGACTCATCGCAGGGGCAAACCACTCATTAGAGTGTTTTTTTTTTCTTTCGCTATTTGCTTTACGTCGCACCGACACAAATAGGTCTTGTGGTGACGATGGGACGGGAAAGGCCCAGGAATGGGAAGGAAGCGGCCGTTCCCTTAATTAAGTTACGGCCCCAGCATTTGCCAGGTGTGAAAATGGGAAACCACGGAAAACAATCTTCAGGGCTGCTGACAGTCGGGTTCGAACGCACTATCCCCAGGATGCGAGCTCACAGCTGCACGCTCCTAACCGCATGGCCAACTCGCCCGGTAGACTGAATTAATCAAAGAATAAAAAGATGAAGGTCCTGCTGGCCGGTGAAAATTTTATTGTAACTTTAAATTTTTAAGTACCACATTAACTGAGTCGACACTGAAAACTATGGCTTCTTTCTTAACTAAATTATGATAAAATTGGCAAATATCGACGCATTTCTTACGAGGAATAAGCACAGGTATTGAAAGCAGAGCAAGGAATCTTTATATCCAAAAATTGCAGGTTATGACGCTGGAAGCTACTTGGGAACAGTCAACGCGGTAAAGTTGATAGGAGTCCAAATGCTGGCGGTCTGGAGCGGTTTATGCTCCCATACATAGTCATATACTGCAGTTCTCACACAACACGTCCACTAATCTGTCACCCACTTCACCCTCAGCGGCACAAGTACTTGAAGTAAATTAGTTTCCATTGTTAGGCGCTCGAAGTCGTAAACTACGAGAGCACCTAGAATCGCAGGCAGAGATTTTGGCCTCCGGAAAATGACGACTTTCAGAGATCATAGAGAAATCAAACTTTCCCAATATTCTTCTGCAGAAGAAGGAAAGGAGCTAATGCTTTGAAGTTAACACATGGATATATCCAAAACCAAACCAAACCCCATGGCACTACATCCCTTGAAGGGCCTTGGCCTACCAAGCGTCCGCTGCTCAGCCCGAAGGCCTGCAGATTACGAGGTGTCGTGTGGTCACCACGACGAATCCTCTCGGCCGTTATTCTTGGCTTTCAAGACCGGGGCCGCTATCTCACCCTCAGTTAGCTCCTCAATTCTAATCACGTAGGCTGAGTGGACCTCGAACCAGCCCTCAGGTCCAGGTAAAAATCCCTGACCTGGCCGGGAATCGAATCCGGGGTCTCCGGGTAAGAGGCACGCATGCTACCCCTACACCACGGGGCCGGCGACATGGATATATAAGGTACACGAAACCGTACAGCAAACAATGAATATCATTCTACACATAAGATTAGACCTATTAGCTTGAGAAGTTCTTGATAAACAGTTGTGCTCATATGATAATGCAGAAGTTTTGTTTATTCATTCTTTGGTACTGTATATGAGTACACTCTGTGCTAAAATTGTAGTATTTATTTCACTGTACATCTCTAATAGTAATAAAGTATTCTGCCGTTTATCTGACTGTGTACGGAGAGGAACCCTATAGATATCACTCACAGAATAGTCGTTGTCAGCAGAAGAAATTTAACACTTGGTCTCCATGAAGCATTCACATCCTTCCCTACGCAGCGAGCAGAAATAATAATAATAATAATAATAATAATAATAATAATAATAATAATAATAATAATAATAATAATAATAATAATAATAATAATGGCATGTGAATTGAAATAAATATTTCCTATTGTTTCAAATTTGAGAAGCGTGATTGACTAATCTCGACTCACTGAATTTTTTTCGACCATGTAAGGTTTTATTTCAAATCAAAAACGAAATTACGAAGAAAGTGTACAGTAACAAAGATCAACTGTGACAGTATTGCAATTGAGGTAATAGAATATTCAGTGCTTACAGATGTTAGTGAAGTTCGGTCCCTTGGCTGAACGGTCAACGCAATGGCCTTCGGTGCAGAGGGTCTCGGTTTGATTCCCGGTCATGCTGAGAATTTTAACTGCATGCGGTTAATTCTTGCGATTCGAATATTGGGCGTTTTTGTTTGTTCTTAATACACTTCTCTTCACATATATCCAGCATACCACACTACTACTACTACAGAAAAGCGCAGTAGTAAATATATCCCTCCACATACGGTTGGCATTAGGAAAGGCATTCAGCCGTAAAACTTAAACAAATCTATATAAAGTGGATAAAAACTAGAAAAAGGCCAGATAGAATACGATTAATAATTGGAAGAAATATGGAAGATCCATCTCAGATATGAGGAGGATGTTTCGTAAGACGTCTGTGTGGAGTGTCAAATATTATGGAAATGAAACTGGGACAGAAACGAAGAAAATATGGGAATTCAAAATGGAGTGTTACTGAAGATAAAGTCAGTAGATCGGATCAGCATTCTGAAAAACGCCGGTGAAATGACAAGTACTTGGAAACATTTCATGATGATGATGGTGATGATTATTGTTGTTTAAAGGGGCCAACATCGAGGTCATCGGCCCCTAATGGTACGAAATGAAATAACAAAAGGTTCAAATTCATCCACTGACCAAAATAAAATAAAAAATGACATGAAGAATGAATGGATGGACACTAAAAACAAAAAACAAAAAGCAAACAAACAAACAAACAAACAAACAAACAAACAAACAAAAGTAGTCGATCAGACTCAAAAAAGATCGTAAATAATAGTATTACTGACTAACGGACCACTTATAAAGCACAATGATGCTTGATGTCTACAGGGGTGCAAAATCCACGACTAAGGCCACACAGAGTGTTACATGTCGCGAGTAAAGTAGAACCATGGTATTTGTCATGATGGGGGTACTAATCAAAAGTAGCGAAGACTCGCGGTGTTCCACACATGATGGTACTACTCACAAGTATTGTACTTCGTACAGGTAACGCAGACGTATGGTGTTTCTCACACAATGGCACCCCTCATAGCCAACGCAAACCGATGAGTTTCCTCACCTAGGTGTACTATACTGAGAGTCAACTCAAGACCTTAGCGGTCCCTTTGATGTTAGTCAGACTTCTGGTCGGTGAATAGGCTTCCGCAGCGCTAAATAGTTCCCTAGGTTTGTTACTTGTTCCTGAAGTCAGGAGCTTCCTTCAGTTTGGTTAGATATTCTGGTGAACTGACTTGACGAATTAAAAAAATTTGCCCTGTATAAATACGGAAAATATATCACAGGTTGTACGTTATTCGGGTTCGTTACCAACTCTTATATTTCATACGTAGATGGCTATGAATAGTTATGGTTCTCAACGGTGCATGTAGCAAAATAATAATAATTTAATATGATATTGACATCCTATTGCACTGTGTACTTAGAAAGCTTTGTTCGAGTTCATTCCATTGCTGATAAATTCGCATAATATGTGCAACGTTGAAGATGGATCCAAGAAAACTGTTGGCAATACTGGCTGCAATGCAACAGCATGTTCAGTATTCATAATGGCTGCCAGCTGAGAGGAACACGTGTCTGATGCTGTGGCGCTTGAGTCCCCTGTGAAATACTTTAAAGCTAACAAAAGTGGAGAAAAATTAAGTAGGAAATCTAAACAAATTGTTTTAAACGTTTACAGTAGCCTACGAGATTAGAATCCGCTGTGGACTGTGGAATACGTGGTGAATAACACCGCGCAGCGGACCGGCGTTTCTGTGTGCAGTGTTTACGCCGCTCGCGTGGAATTTAAACTCCACGGAAAATACAAGTCTCCAGCAAAAGGTCGATGTGTCAGCTCAGCACTTACCATAAATAAAACAGGAAGGGCCTTAACACGGTATGGGAATAGGATCCTTGGCGTATTCGATAATAATAATAATAATAATAATAATAATAATAATAACAACAATAATAATAATAATTTGTACTTTGCTTTATATTCGTAACCGCCCTCTACCTGCAGAAGTGTTATGAAGAGATCATGAGTTTGTTTTTACCTTCCGAATGACAACACTACAATATTTACAACATTCCTGGAAACATTGTATTTTGCAATCCCACTCACAGGTAGTTTTTTCAGCTTTTTGAACTGTGAGAAACTGCCACTGACAGTCGTTGCACGAGAGCGGAATCGTATACTTATGTTGCAAGTTCCCATGTGCCTCACACAAATTCCATTATGAAATAAAAATAAACCTTGCTTCTCTTGCCTCGGTATTCGTCAGTAACCTGTAGGTTTTACATGGTCAGTGAAGGAATACATAGGTATGGTACGTAATCAAAGTACAGCTATGTGAAAGGATGTGATTTTGGTTGATGCTTCACTATTTCAGAATGTAGTAGTTGTCAGACAGACGCACGGCGTTAATAATAAGTTGGTTGTGGCGGAGATGGAGAACGGAAACGGAAGGGGGAACAGGGGACGTGCTCACGTGCGGAAGGATACTTTTCCTAAGCTATTGAGTTGAATTTCAGTATAGTCACGGGTGCCGGTCCCACGGGTCCCGTGGTGTTCCTCACATAGTGGGTACTAATCACAGGCAACGCAGACCCACGGTGTCGCTCATATAGTGGTACAACTCACAGGCAACGCCCAGACCCGCGGTGTTGCTCACATGGATACGACGCACGGGTACTGGAAAACCCCAGGCCAGGCTCTTTACTGCTACTAATCATAAACCTATTTCGTACCTAATATAGTGGTACTATTCGCAAGTTCAGGCAACCTATGTAGTTTCATGGTTCTAATTCAATCATCCCTTGGTCGCCCATTTTAGTCGCCTCTCACGACAGGCAGGGGATACCGTGGGTGGATTATTCGTCTGCGTCCCCCACCCACAGGGGGTGAAGAGAGAGAGAAAAGAAGAAAGTAGGGATCCGTCACTTCGAAAGACGAAGTAACGGACGAAAGGCAAGGGCCACTAAGGGCGTGAAAATGAAAGACTCCCTAGGCCTCGAATGCTCCAATACCGTCGGGATCGGAAAAGAACAAGACTTGACCAAGGGAGGTCGGACAGGATAGACGAAAGTGAGGAGCCTGGCCCCAGTAAGTGAAAGCAATGCCAAGACCCAGCTAAGGGCCCCGTGGTCGCCAATCCACACTCCCAAGTTGAGAGTACCTTGGGCCCCTTTTAGTCGTCTCTTACGACAGGCAGGGGATACCGTGGGTGTGTTCTTCATCTGCGTCCCCCACCCACAGGGGGTAGTGTGTTTGGTCCGCGAGAGGTACTTTATTTCCCTCAAGTCCGCCGGCAAGCCGGTTAGGACCCTCCTATCCGCCACCTGGGACGCGCCACGTGGGAGTATCACCTCTCCCCCTGCTACGCCAGCGTAGTAGGTTCGTGGTTGGAAACATTCAACCAAGGAAATATATAGATTGACATCTTGAGACAACCATAGCCATGACTTGATATAAGCCTAATGATCCAAGCCACGGGATCTCTCTTTTTGCGTGGAATGCGAATCACGCACACTTGAATATCCATTACAAGATTACTAATTCATTGACCGGGAATCGAAATTTGGCTACGTTTGTGAGCATCCAGTGACACAGTCACTTGGCTATCAGGATCCTCCGATGCACTCTTAACATTAACCATAAAAGAGAACGGGAGAGTTAAGACCCTTAACAGAATTGTTAAAGAAGAACAAAAAGCTAAGGAAGGCATAAAGGAAATATTGCGCAGTTTTCACGAACCTAATATCTTTGGGATCGGGAGATACAAGGATTGAATAGCGGACATCAGATGGTAAGGATTAAACAAATTAACCTGGTATAAATAAAATAAAATACTGACAAGGAAACCCTCGATATGATTGAGATTTGGTACATAGACTTCAGTAGGAATGCTTTATTCAGCCATATCAAAATTAGATGCCCAATCGTATATTTAGCTCCTGTTTTGGGATGTCAAAATTTACTCATTTAAGCAGCGCGTAGACAGAAGTGAGGGGTGGGAAATTGTACCAAATTTCAATCAGATCGGAGAGTAACTGATGGAAGCGTTTCCCGGTGAGCTTCCATGGTTATCACTCCTCGCTTGTAAACTGTGGAACTTTGGAAGGAGGAGTTGAAGTATGAAACCATAAAACCACATCGAGGAGTTTCGCGAGGGAAATTTTTACCCAATCCACTTCTCAGCTATGTTTCCAATGTTGTTTACTCTCCGATTCAAACCCTCGGAAGGATCTTCAAAACATGGTACATCTGGAAATAAAACCCTGATCAACTGGACGAAGCATTAAAGCCATCAGAATGTTTTACTGTTATGATTTTATAATCTTAAGCCATAGGATATTGGGCTTGATTCCTCTCGGACGTCAGGTTTAGTGGCTCAGTTTGTAAAAGCGCCTCCCTTTTAAGCCTACGTTGGCTGGTTCGATCCCGGCTAGCCGGCTGTATTTGAAGGTGCTCGCGTACGCCAGCCTCGTGTAGATAGATTTACGTGGAAAAAATATCCGATTCCTCCCTATCACAGAAAACCAGAAAATGTATGTAGTTAGTGGGAAGTAAAACCATTATTATTATTATTATTATTATTATTATTATTATTATTATTATTATTATTATTATTATTATTCCTTCGTTATGCCCATTCATAGAGCGCGTTTGAACTTGTTAGTTGGTTTGATGGTTTGTGCCTTCTTATCCTCCCAAAATCTCTTCATGAATGCACTGTGTTGCATCTTGCGTTCTGTCGACCACTTCCTACCAGTTGTCTTTTTTGGTTTCTCCCTAAATTTATGATTAGCTACTTTGGTTCTAAAAGCTCCACGATTTTCCATGATGTCGTCTGTAATATTTATTTCTTGGAGGTCCGCCTTAGTTTCTTCTAGCCATTTTATTTTGACCTTCTTTGAGTTGATTACTTTGAATAATCTTTTAGTTAGTCTGTCGCTGTTCATTCTGTAGATATGGCCATAGAAATTAAGGCGCCTTTTCCGTACAGCATCTGTAAACCTGTCGGTGAAGGAGTAGAGGTCCGCTGTTTTCCTCTTAATCCACATTCCATTTTCTCTCGTAGGACCATAAATTTTCCTGAGAATTTTCCGCTCCTGCTTTTCAATTTCTGTAATTTTAGAGTGACCACCTAAGCATATGGTTTCTGAGGCATATAAAGCTTCGGGCAATACAACTGTCTTGTAGTGTCGTAATTTTGCATTACGCGATATGACTCTTTTGTAATTATTATTATTATTATTATTATTATTATTATTATTATTATTATTATTATTATTATTACCGGGTTTTCGTGGATCAGAGAGAGGTGAAAGAAGGCGTGGGCTTGAATGGGTTTATCTACAATATCATAGATTCTTTTAAAATCTTTGAAATAAAGGTTATATTTCTTTTCAGAATCTCAAACTTAACAAAGCTTTTCACTTAGTGAAATAACAAGTTTACAGGTACAATAATAATATTGATTACAAGACTAGAAATCCCCAAAGTAGGGAATTAATAAGTCTTGAGCTTCAAGCTCCCAATTTACAAATTCACAACCTCACCAATGTTACGTTATTTAGACAAGGACAGAAATATCCCAATTCAAGAACAGTTTGCTCCAAAGGTTACAAATACGGCCTCCCATAGGCCCCATACAATATTACACAAATACCCGAAAAGAGCTTACATGATCTCCAAATTCAACCAAGGGGACTGCGCTTCCAATTCCTTACAGCCTACTCAAGGCAATTTTACATAAAACCTTACAATCACTGGCCTCTCTAGGCACAACCTACAATTTACCATCTAGTTAATACATGGGTATCTAGTAACCATACTACTGGGCCTTCGTGGAAAAGAAGAGCATGTTAATTTACCGGCCCAAACTCAAAATGTATGGAGGCGTGCATTTGCGCTCCTCAAAAAAGAAGTATAAAACCCTAACTGGGCTCGCGGCCCGATGATACAGAGGCTAATCCCAAGCTACTGAGGAGACTAGAATGAAAGGTTAATTTAATGCGTTACAGGATAAGAATTCAAATCAAACGGTTACATAGTTAAATCTTAGAACCTTCCCCTCGGGAAAGATTGCGGAGACAGCTATGGAGATAGAAAACTGGTGGCCATTACCTGGGCTGATGTTCTGCCTGCCGAAGAAAGAGGCACCCCGTCTCCTGACTTAACACACACACACTCAGAACTTCGACGATAAATAAGACAAGGTAGCTTGAAAAGCCGCAGCGTATATACCCGAGGGGATGGTTCGAGAAGGCTCTGGACTAAATCCGGACACACACTCACATTTGTATTGGCAGAATAAAAAGTTACACGAAGGCCATTATCGGTTGAAAACTAAATACAGAAAATTTCTTATTGGACAGATTCAAAAGCTGGCGGGATGAGAAGGAAGTGTTGCAAACCTTGAAGTACCAAAGTAAATGAAAGTTAATTTTGTTGAGAAAAGCTATAAACACGAAACTTCTGTAACTCAATAATTCTTCCACCTTGCACCAGGATGCATGCCCTCAGTTTTTGAAGAGACATTTAGGTAAAAATGTTATAACTTCTTGATGTACACCAAAACAAAACAAAGAACTCCAGTCAGTTTAGGAAACTTTAAAATAACAAATTTATCAGTTATTCTGTAGTGACAACTCCAGAACAATCTCCCAACTTTCTGCATTAACAGTTTCACGACTTGTTCGATAGAGAGTTCTTTAAGGCGCTTCTTTAAATGTGCGGGGCTGAGGTGTACCTCCCAGTAAAATTATTATTATTATTATCATTATTATTATTATTATTATTATTATTATTATTATTATTATTATTATTATTATTATCATTATTATGTCCGACTCGTTGGCTGAATGGTCAGCGTACTGGCCTTCGGTTCAGAGGGTCCTGGGTTCGATTCCCGGCCGGGTCGGGGATTTTAACCTTAATTGGTTAATTCCAATGGCCCGGGGGCTGGGTGTTTGTGCTGTCCCCAACATCCCTGCAACTCACACACCACACATAACACTATCCTCTACCACAATAACACGCAGTTACCTACAAATGGCAGATGCCGCCCACCCTCATCGGAGGGTCTGCCTTACAAGGGCTGCACTCGGCTATAAATAGCCACACGAAATTATTATTATTATTATTATTATTATTATTATTATTATTATTATTATTATTATTATTATTATTATTACTGTTTCGTTATGCCCATTCATACAGCGCGTTGGTACTTGTTCATTGGCTTGATGGCTTTCGGCTTCCTATTTTACAACATATCTTCCGTTCTTCTGCCCACTTTGTACCAGTCCTTCTAGTTTTCACCTCAAATGTGTGTTTATTTACTGAGGTCGTGAAGACTTGGCGATTTTTCATGATGTCTTCCCTGATGTTCAATTTATTCAGGTCCCGTCTTGTTTCATCCAGCCAATTTATTCTCCGGTTTTGGGAATTTATTATATTGAATAATCATCTCAAGAGTCTATTATTATCCATCCTAAAATGTGTCCAAACAACTTCAACGTCTCCTTCGTACAGTATTGATGGAACTATCTTTGTAATTACAGAGGTCTGCAGTTCACCTTTTAATCCAAATTCCATTTTCTTGTGCAGGGTCCAAAATTTCCTTGAAATTTACGTTATACGCTGAAGTCCAAGTTGACATTTTTCAATGTCTCCAATTTTAGAATAGGTTCCTAAAATTAAGGTATCTGATGCATATAGAGCTTCCGGTAATATAACTGTTTTGTAATGTTTCAATTTATCATTACGTGACATTACCCGTTTATTGCAATTGTTATTATTTGTCTGGACGTGACTTTCTATTACAAACATACCATGTACAATTACCGAGATTGAAACCACAGTCGCCTTTTGGTGAGAGGCTTCTGACTATGTCAAATATCACCTACACGGTGAGAAACCACCATATTATCTCGTTGGTCACTGTGGTGTAGAACTTAGAGCAGTTTGTATCGGTAGCTGCGGTTTTTCCTTCACATATGTCGCCTTCAACCTATAACAATCAGACCACATCCCACGTAGCTGAACAAAATCGCTCCACGAAATATTGGAGCAGATGTGAAATGAGAACAACTGGAAATTTAAAAGCAATTAAAAATAAATATGACGTCATCAGTTTTAATTTAAAATCGTTGACGTCTCCAACTTGGAAGTTTAAATTAGATATAACTTGCGGACAATTCAATTATAAGTTGTGTTCAAAGTTCATGAAAAGGGTAGGAGCCACAACCACGCCTGTTGACGAATTTCACGATGCTTATGTAAACAGCAGATAATTTAATTTTTAAAATTGAAATATTTAAGGAGTCGACCAACCTTAACTTACTCATAGAAAACAACAATGAAAAGCTGGTTATACAGCGGAAATCAAATAGCCAATAGCACTAATTCCTTTACGATTCAGGATGGTCATAGAAGTGTCAGATGTTCACCACCAGCTTAAAATTTCACTGGACAGAACGAAGATCAAACATGCCAACTTGGACTTCACCGTGTAAGTCACTCAACCCAGCATGTCATGATTAAATCTTGTAGGCTAAAATGCACACGATACTGGATTAATAGTTCATCTCTGCAGTTTTTAGTTGAGCAACTCATAATGTGTATTTCAGATAACTTTGTGAGGATCGTCAAATACATAACATTCACCTACAAATACATCATACTTCCAGCAAGTTTAATCATGTTCTTGAATATTGGAGTAACTCATCATGGATAAGCGAATGAAGATTGATGATATCATTACAGATTTGGAGGTGTATATTAATATTGTCAATTAAAACTCGATCGTAAAAGAGTTTTACATTTTTTTCAATTGACGAAAATGTACATACGAGTATAAAACTTGAAGCAGCGAATTTCCACACACCATATCCTCGCTATCTAGAATTAACTTCTCATTTGCACATATGGAATCCTGTGTATTTAAGGGTTAATAAATGCTAAGTAGCTCTTGACAATACACGAGATACAATGCCTTCCAACCCCATGGCCTTGATTGCAACAAGACTCTTTGATCAACCTTAATCTCCGTCTAACTTGTACCTTAGCAAGGAATTAAAGCGAGCTGTATAGCTATACACGCGGTGATGAAAGCGCCACAGGAATGGAAATGTCCGTGGTAGAGGTAAACCTCACCTTTATACAGCACTGTAGCATGTAGAAGGTAAAGATACACTATCAACAGATTCCTAAAACATCAATTGAAATATTACGTTCCGGAGACACTAAGTTAAGTACGCGGAGAGCCATAGATATTTGGACAGTTGTCTACGTGTGATTTTTTGCTATTTTATTGTAATTACGATTAAATACTGTTTGTACTCTGGGCTACGGCAGCTGCAGTATGCAGTACGATAATTTATTATTATTAATTAATAATTCATATAAAAACCTCCTGATGGTTGACAATTTTAATTTTAACTCAAACCTCGCTTACACCCGAACAACAGATAAAATAAATATTGTTCATATGAATTTATTATTATTATTATTATTATTATTATTATTATTATTATTATTATTATTATTATTAGCAAGGCTTCGCCCTAGTGGTAGGCAACACCTTAAAAACCTCATGTATGGCGAAGTCTTGCGGACACAGGCTGAAATTTATGTTAACAGATGTCTCTACTTTGGTTGCTAGTGCCACCTAGAGACTTGTAATGAACTCCCTTTAGCGGAGTATTGTAACTGTTAGCGGGTTGGCACTTGATAGCTTATTTCATGTTTCTAAGTTGCCGCAACAATAATTTCAAATAAAGTGAACCAGTCATCCCCCACCACGCCTTCACAAATATGTGCGCTCATGGATCTTATGCACCTATCTTGATCAGTGCGTTAGTCAGCGCTACATAATGTTACAAGCGAGCTGGGGCAACATCTAAGGTAGGCGTGTAATTTTTCTTTTTTTCTTTTTTGCTATTTAGGCTACTTAACGTCGCACTGACACAGATAGGTCTTATGGCGACGATGGGATAGGAAAAGCCTAGGAAGTAGAAGGAAGCGGCCGTGGCCTTAATTAAGGTACAGCCCCAGCATTTGCCTGGTGTGAAAATAGAAAACCACGGAAAACCATCCTCAGGGCTGCCGACAGTGGGGCTCGAACCCACTATCTCCCGATTACTGGATACTGGCCGCACTTAAGCGACTGCAGCTATCGACCTCGGTCTAAAATTTTACTCTACCATGTGAATTCGCTTGAATGTGGTGACGGGAAGATAACAATGTTCCCTCTGGCATGTAATTGTTTGGCTCGAGCCGCGTTAACCTTATTTTAATCTAGGTTTTCTTTAGTTATACTTAATTTCGTAAAATGTAGGTTTCTATGCTTTCTTGCCACGAGATACCATGGTAAAGCTGCGTCATGAATTATTGGGAGCTTATCCTCCCCGGTCAAGTATGAAGCTCTAAAGCTTGTGTTGTTATTTCTTTGCTAATTCATTTTCAAATATTTATTCCATTGTTAATCATTATTGTTGTGGTTCTTGTGGTTTTCGTTGAGCTAAAACACAACAGTTTAGGAAATTTATTCAAAATTTTAAGTTTTTGTGTGATCCTTTTGTCCAGGATCCTAGGCTCTGCCGCTTTTTCCCCTCTACTCTCTTGTATAAATAATAATAATAATAATAATAATAATAATAATAATAATAATAATAATAATAATAATAATAATAATAATAATAATAATAAGCGAACAAATGGGAACCTAAAATTACTTCAAAGTAATGGAATATGAATGTTATAACGATTGATATAAGAACTCACTTCAAATTGAGATACTATACTGTAAATTAAGCCAACGGCCGTAGCCGTGTTGAAACACCGGATCCCGTGAGATCTCCGAAGTTAAG
Source organism: Anabrus simplex (assembly GCF_040414725.1). Classification (NCBI taxonomy): domain Eukaryota; kingdom Metazoa; phylum Arthropoda; class Insecta; order Orthoptera; family Tettigoniidae; genus Anabrus; species Anabrus simplex. The sequence continues at coordinate 933,701,826 of NC_090265.1, read as the reverse complement.
CAACATTGGGCGTGGTCAGGAGTTGGATGGGTTGCTACGCGCTGTTGGTGGGGGTAGGGGAATGGAGGAGCGGAAAGGAACTGGCCACCCTACCGCACGTAAACTCCGGCTCAGGAATACTTCTGCGGATGTTCTGACCTGCCTTCGGGCAGAATAACCCTTACCTACTGTTAATTAAAATAGTCCTGATATTGAGTAACTTAATGCAACTTTACATTACATATACAACACCATTTCATAAAAATTTACACAATATTTACAGGATATCGAAGTGAAGTCAGTGTCCACCCCTCCTCCCTCGAGTATCGAACAGCATAGAGCGATGTTGTGACGTCATTATTAAGTTCACTAATACTCTGGTTGGGCTCCGTGACGTCAAACTACCTGTTGGAGGGTGGTGTGGTGTATTTTGATCGATCGCGGCACGGCGCCAGTTTCTGCCATTTTGCTAGGGTAATCTTCATACCGATAACCACTTCGTTTACATGACTACCACCGTTCAGCTGTGTCATGCGGCCTCATGCCGCGCGCTGAAGTATGCCATAATTAAGCACGGCTCAACTGTGGGAGAACGTTATGTTCTTGCAAACCATTCAGAATCTAGGGTCCTATGCTGTCATGGATTTATGGACAGAATGTTGCTATAAACATAAATAAAGGCTCATTGAGGGAAAGAGAAGAGTGGATACGGTTGATTGATGATGGAGATGGTGATGATGATGATGAAGATGATGATGATGATGATGATGATGATGATGATGATAAAGATAAAACCAAGCTCCTAGTTTTTCATGATTGCTTATATCGTAACCACTACATTTACGTGATATCCGAACTAAAGAGTTGCGACTTACATTTTTTTTTAAATACCGCATACCGAGCGAGTTGGCTACGCGATATGAGTAACGAAGCTGTGAGCTTGTATTCGGCTGATGGTGGGTTAGAGCCCCACCATCGGCACCCTAAGTATTATTTTGCGTGCTTCTTTTTCTATTGGCTTTACGTCGCACGGATACAGATAGGTCTTTAGGCGACGGTGGAATAGGAGTTGGAAGGAAGCGGTCCTGGCCTTAAATAGGGTGCAGTCCCAGTTTCTGTAGTTCAACATCCACGTAAAATTGGAGGTCCCATAATTGCAATCACGATTTCAACAATCACGTAATACTTATTTACGTTACAAAGGTTGAAAGTGAGGTTTTACTTATGAGTTGAAATTGATTTGGAAATGAATACACGAAACACTTTCACCCGTGTTATGTACAATATTTTTACTTTTATTTTGTAATTCCATGTCCTAATTCCCAACGCTGCACGCGGGAGATAGTGGTTTCGAAACCTACTGTCGGCAGGCCTGAAGATGGTTTTCCGTGGTTTCCCATTTTCACACCAGGAAAGTGCTAGGGCTGTACCTTAATTAAGGCCACGGACTATTGCTTTCCACGCGTAGCCCTTTCCTGTCGCATCATCGCCATAAGTCGTATCTGTGTCGGTGCGACGTAAAGCTAATTCTTCTTCTTAATCTGCTTACCCTCCAGAGTTGATTTTTCCTCGGACTCAGCGAGGGATCCCACCTCTACTGCCTCAAGGTCAGTGTCCTGGAGGGTGAGATATTGTATCGGTATACAACTGGGAAGGATGACCAGTACCTCGCCCAGGCGGTCTCATCTGCTATGCTGAACAGGGGCCTTGGTGGGGGATGGGAAGTTGGAAGGGTTAGACAACTAAGAGGGAAGGAAGCGGCCGTGGCCTTAAGTTAGGGACCATCCCGGCGTTTGCCTGCAGGAGAAGTAGGAAACCACAGAAAAACTACTTCGAGGAGGGCTGAGGTGGAAATCGAACCCACCTCTACCCAGTCGACCTCCCGAGGCTGAGTAGACCCCGTTCCAGCCCTCGTACCACTTTTCAAAACATCGTGACAGAGCCGGGAATCGAACCCGGGCCTCCGGGAGTGGCATGTAATCACACTAACCACCGCACCATAGAGGCGGACGTAAAGCCAATTGTAAAATAAATTCAATTGTAATATCAACGTGAGATAATACCAATGTTCCTTTCACTGGGCTAAATTATTTGTTTTGTGTTATGTTACTTATTAAGTAAATCTATTTAACCTGTCCCGTGATTTGTTTGTGAACCTGGTGAAAATTTTAGTATAAAGCATTTAATCACAATCTCAAAAAGTATTATTACAAATAAACCAAGGGGCAGGTTAATTGCATTTACACAATAAATAACATAACACAAACGAAAGAATTTAGTCCGGTGAAAGTAAAGTTGGTATTATCTGCCGTTGAAATTACAATTAAATATATATTTTTTAAAATTGACTTTACGTTGCAGCGACACAGGTAGGACTTCAGGGCTGTCGACAGTGGGATTCGAAACCACTATCTCCCGAGTGCAAGTTCACATTTGCGCGTCCCTAACCACACGGCCAGCTCTCCCGGTACAATTAAACAGAAGTACGGCATGATTATGCAGTTAAATATCATTTAGTGTTTGAATACACACTAAGAAACTAATTGGCACTAAAAGAGAGTGCCAGACTGATGGATGCGCGCGGCAAGCGGGTGAATTAAACTCAGTATCAAGACCTTGTCATAAAAATATGTACCCCTACTACCCTTCCTCACAGCACATGCCAAGTCTCCCCTGCCTGCCGTAGCGCTATACAGAACGTTTAGCCGCGACGAACGACATTTTGTGCGTATTTACGCCAATAATTATGTTAATAATTAAAAAATGAAGGAAATAATTAGCAGATAAGACAACAAGGCTTGTACAAATAGCTTTTTATAAATAATTCCTAGTTCCAGCTGGCTAAAGTGGAAAACATGTAATGTTTACTCCAAAAAGTGGGGCGGGGAGGGGGGTTGCCACTGTCTCTCCTCGCCCCACCCCCTAATCACCGTTACTCTTTGCAAACACGCCAAAGGTGCAGAAAAGGAAATTTAATTATCTATACTAATATTATAAAGAGGAATAATGTGTTTGTTTGTAACGAATAGACTCAAAAACTACTGAACCGATTTAAAAAATTACTTCACCTATAGAAAGCTACATTGCCAGTGAGTAACATCGGCTGTATTTTATTTTCAAAACAATTCGAGGTGGTGGGCACGGGGGGGGGGGAGGGAGATATAAAAATAATAGGCTAATATAGGCAAAATATCGAATTTGTCGTATAAGGGCGAGACAAAGCTCAATTTAATCCTCCTGACGCAAAGGACAAAACTCGGTAAGCCCTACGGGCCCTAGATATTGGCACCACACTACCCCTGCTCTAGGAATCGGATAAAGTAATGAACTGCCGTAACCATGGCAACGTCAGCTCCAGGATTCTACAGTAGCGAAATTATCTACAATAAATCACAGAAACCTAACATGTTACAGACATAAAAACTGATATTTCGAGTACCCTTTGGAAATAAAAGAACACAAATGTTCGTTTACAGAAAATCCACTTAAAGGGGGGCGGGGGTGAAAAGAAGTGAGGAAGGAGTTGCATTATTATTCATATGAGGATACACATATCTCAAAAAATGAAGATGTTACAGACTTTAAAATTGGTACTTGGAATCTCCTTTAAAAATTAACACACTTTTTTTGGGAAATCCACTTAACGCGGTGAAAAGAATTTTAAAAAGCGGGTGAATTTTTAAAATAAGTATCTTCTTCTATCACTTTACCCACACCTGCGGGGTTGCGGGTGCGAACTGTGTCGCACATGTGGATTTGACCCTATTTTACGGCTGGATGCCCTTCCTGACGGCAACCGTATGTGTAGGGATGTAATCTATACTCCTATACTAATGTTATAAAGAGAAAATTTTGTATATTTGTTTGTAACGGATAGACTCAAAAACTACTGAACCGATTTTAAAAATTATTTCACCTATAGGAAGCTACATTGCCAATGAGTAACATGGGCTGTATTTAATTTTCAAAACAAAACAATTCGAGGGGGGCGGTGGGGGGAGATAAAAAATATTAAAATAATAGGGTAATATAGGCGAAATCCTGCCTGCTGTCATTTCTTGATAGATACAGTACTTTTGCATCCATCTCTTGGCACAGGCCACAGCAAAGTGTAGCTTCCACCGAAGTCGCAGTCAACATCCATGGCTATGACAATATGGAAGTTGCTGGGGTATGGGTAATGCTTAGTAATGACATTCAGAGCACGACTAATGCATCTGAGTGTTATGAAAGGTGCTGCTCATAGGCTCAGTCGTGCTGCAATAGTACTTTCTGACCCAGTGAGGAAAGCAATGGCAAACTACTTCACTCTGCATCTTGCCTAGTACGCCTCATTTTGGTGCTGCCATTGGTTTTTTTTTTGGGTTTCCTTATAGCCGCATAACCTTTGGTGGTGCTATTTGAGGATTCAACTAGCCTCTGGGCTGATGACCTAACAGACAGACATAGGCGAAATCGAATTTGTCTTACAAGGACGAGACAAAGCTCATTTTAAGCCCCTTGACGTAAAGAACAAAACTCGGTAAACCCGACGGGTCCGGAAACAATGTTTTAAGGCCCTAAAACCTATCGTTATGGAGATGTTGGAACCACAATACCCCTGCTCTAGGAATCGGATAAGAAACGAACGGCCGTAACCATGGCAACGTTAGCTCCGGGATTCTACAGCAGCAGGATTATGCATGTACGTTTGGGCATAGCTGCCAGCCAAATATGATACACATATGACTTACTATCTGGAAAAAATAAACTGTTGTGTAAGACGCTCATACGGGGATTTCCGTAGTACAGCGACCAGCGGTTGCCGACGGGCCTCCGTTTTTACGTACTGGCTTAGGTTTCAGCATTTTGCGGAGTCTGTTACCTAGAGTTTAAACTATTTTCTATCAAATCATGGAGTAGTAGTATCACTGATGTTATTAGTGCCGATATTTTGGTCAACGTTTACGATCATTGTAACCATGAAAACAACCTATATACTGTACACAATTGTCAAGATGGTGCGCCCATGACTTGAAAAATTTCTCAACATTTATACTCAGATTCATTATATGATGTGCGATATGAGTGATAAGCCCTGAGAATTATAATTCTCGATAGGTATAGTAGTTTTTATGCATCGCGTATTTCCTTGATCATTTATAATAGTTACAAAATGTCGGATCAATCAAATACATTCAATAATATTTATATTTGTAGTACTATCAAGCGGAAGTATACTTACACTAAAGCTGCAGATTTGTGAAGGGAGCAGGTATATCTAGGTGGGAATGAAGGGAAAACATGGTAGCAAAAGAACTTAGAAGTCGACGCTAATTAAGAACTAATATTTAGAGGCCCCTACGAAGAAAAGAAGATACTTACACTATAATTCCAAACATAAGAAATAATTTGTACGTACTTAAGTAAATACACCAGTGATATAAATATCTAACGAAGTCAGTCACCCGGTAGTATGAGTAACTAAAGCCAGTTTCTGATAACCCGTACGAAGAACGGGTACTTCTGCTAGTTAATTTATAATCGTGTAGAAATTCCACTCGATAATAGAGTTGCTTGTATGAAACAAAAACTAATACTGTTCGGTGAAATACGTGTGTAGGGGGTATTGGCCTACGTTTGTTTGGAGCTTCGGCAGCATTCCGACCAGGTTCCAGATTAAAATAATATCTGTGTATTTGCCGCTGCTGAACACACTATTCATTGCCAATATGCTGACAGCAAATACAGTGCGGCTGTACCACACACCAGCCTAGAAATATGCGGTGGAAAACGATGTTTACTATTGCAAGGGGTGCATTAGACCTGTAACGCTAACATGCTGGGAGCGACAGGCTGGTTCTTATCTCTTCATATTCTGACGTAACCTACCCGCTGGCAGTAGTGCCCCTGTGAATATCAGTTGGTAGATATCCCATACATCACTTGTGCATGCGGGACATTTGTAAGTAGAAAGTATCGCGTTCGGGAGCCACCTGGTATATCTGAAAAATTGACAAAATAAACGAAATTATAGACAGCGAACCCCCTACAACTTTATTTATATACGCACATATTTTCACATATTACCCTACTTTAGTTTTCGTATACTTATACGGTAGCTGGAAGCATAAAATTTGGATAACTAGTCGTGTCAATGTCGAATTTCATGATTCCATCTTTCCTATAAGTGTGTTAAATGATAACATAAACGAGTAAAAGTATAAAAATAACTTAAAATCGAGGAATGCAGCTCTATTTAACGTATAAAGAACTGAGATACAACAAAAAACCATAAAAAGAAAGTTTAGACCTCTCCAAATTTTACGGCGATAGTGCTAACTGTTTTCTGATACGACGTATCGTTTAGCCCCCAATCACCCCGAAACGAAGGTATGCACCATCATTAAACTTGCCTCCATATTTGGACATTTTTCTAAGCTAATAAGTTTTACATTTGAATAACTTGGAATTTTTCCTTAAAGGAAAGAGTGTCCAGGTTTCGAGATCAGCACTCGCTTACATACGGATAAATGAAAGAAGAAAGTAATACAGTTAAGAAAGTCGATATTAAATGAAAATAGGATAAAAACTGAGGACAGCCGTATAAGACAAATATGTAAATACCAAGTGGATGTATGCGAAAATGAAATGTACCTCACTAAATTGTGATTATATGAGTTACGGATTTAAGAGAGCGGTAACAGAGGAGAAATTTAGACGCGAGGATTCTTAGGCAAACAGATAAAAACATGAAATACGGTTTTATTACTTAAGCCTAAAGCGGCAAGGCAGAGGCAAGAAAAGAAAGCAGAGAAGAGAAGCAGAAAATAAATACAGTAAAAATCATATCAAATTTCAGAAAACATCTTACGATGGGCTACACTCCGCAGTACTGTTCAAATATTAACAGCCCTCCTTAGTGCATTCGAAGACGATTGTAACCTCCAACGGTAGTTCGCAAATATCACACTGAATGGCAGCTTGACATCTCTATCGCCTTTTATCCAAGGAACAACCATGAGTTTGCACGAATGATAAAGAAAACGCTATAACGTTACTTCCTTGCTAGCAAGCAGCCAGAGACCTCGCCATGGTAACTGGTAGGTTCGTTGTCGGTCTGTCGGTCACTCAGTGAAGAGCATGAAAGCCCCAGGAAATAGTAATTTTCTCTGTCATTTGATGAGTAAACGAAATTATGTACATAACGAAGTTGTTTAAAATGAAGGGACGTTTCACATATAGTCCACGGATTTTTCAGAAAAAATAGTGTAAGAGAAAATTGAAGAAAGCTGTTCCGTTTTTCCTATAAACCAGTTCAATGATTTTTTAATCATATTCATATCTAATCCCTCTCATGGGTGAGTATACTATAAATATGAATATTGGTTGAGATCTATCCAGCCGTATGGTGGAACAGACTGACAAACGGACACGAAATCTAAAAACGGTCTTGAGTTTACCTAAAACTTATAAATATCTGAAAAATTGGCACAAAAAGAAACTAAATTACAGGCAGCGGATACCCTACAACTCTATTTATGTAGATTACGGACACCACTTAATCACGTGATCATAACATTCATTTACATTACTTTGTAAACGTTTAACAACTGTTACTTTTTGAAGGTGGTATTGTGGAATGTGATTCAAGTGTTAAGAAATGAATTACGGGATGATTACGCGTGAAACAAATGCAGAGATAGTTAAAGAAAAGTCACTCTAAGACGGAAAATTTTAGGATCTATTTATTTTTTACTTTATTTGATGTATATCGGTGAGTAAGAATATACGCAGGCTTCATAAGGGACAAACAGGAAGGGGTTACCTGCTTCCATTCCATCTTGTCGATGAGTTCTGCCCCCGGTGCTTGACTTTCCGTTACGGGAGGTCTCAGCAGAGATACGTACTGAAACAAGAAAATATAAATCTTCATAAAAGCGCTGAATAACTGCATAAGGTACATTACGTGAAATGATAAACTTTCATTCATTAATTGTTCTGGCTTCGAGACTCTGTGTTTGTGTGTGTTCGTTCAACATTAGAATTAACCATAGATAGGGCACTTTCCTCACAGTGTCTATATGACTACCAGTGTGTCTTTTCTGTATGTACTGATGTTTGTGTATTTGTGATAATAATATTTGTACCGGCTGGTACACCTCTACGCCGCTCATTTGAATTTCTCGCCTCAAAGTACTCCTCTACAGGAGAAATTCTGAACTTTAAAAACTGGATCAGCTCATTAGTTTCTCAGAAGATGTCACTACCGTAAAGTTTGTGATTAACCGAGCTCGATAGCTGCAGTCGCTTAAGTGCAGCCAGTATCCAGTATTCGGGAGATAGTAGGTTCGAACCCCACTGTCGGCAGCCCTGAAAATGGTTTTCCGTGGTTTCCCATTTTCACACCAGGCAAATGCTGGGGCTGTACCTTAATTAAGGCCACGGCCGCTTCCTTCCCACTCCTAGCCCATTCCTGTCCCATCGTCGCCATAAGTCCTATCTGTGTCGGTGCGACGTAAATCAGGTAGCAAAAAAAAAGTTTGTGATTACGAAGTTGTCAATACTGTGTGGATTTCAACTTGTTTTGTTTTTCATTGATCAAGAAGTGTGGACATTCTCTTATAGATGTCTCTACCAAAAAAAAAAAAACAACAACTATGATCATGCACCCTGGTGCGAAGTGAATGGACTTTTCTTGAAGATTTTTTTGTACTCATAAGTTTTCCTGTAACTAAATTTCGTTCTTTCATTTCTTTCATTTGTGGGTTGGCAATATTAATATTTTCTTTCCGCCAGTTTTGAAGTTAGCCAATCAATTATTTCTGCAATTAATTTTTGACCAATCGTGTCTTTCTTCTTCAATTTTGATGTGTAACTTTTTTTTTGCTAGTTGCTTTACGTCGCACCGACACAGATAGGTCTTACGACGACGATGGGACAGGAAAGGACTAGGAGTGGGAAGGAAGCGGCCGTGGCCTTAATTAAGGTACAGCCCCAGCATTTGCCTGGTGTGAAAATGGGAAACCACGGAAAACCATTTTCAGGGCTGCCGACAGTGGGGTTCGAACCTACTATCTCCCGAATACTGGATACTGGCCGCACTTAAGCGACTGCAGCTATCGAGCTCGGTGATGTGTAACTTTTAGCCAGCCAATAAAAGCCTGTGGGTGTGGGTGTTTTATTCATGAAAGGTCTAGAATTTTCCTCGAGGGTATAAAAACTGCTGATTTTCTTGTCTCTCGGCCACATCATCAACATTTAGCTTAGTGTATGGACATGTAGCAGGAGGCGGGAAGCGCCCCCTTTCATCAGGCAGCTGCTCTTCAGCAAGGTAATGGCCGCTTAACATCTTTATTTCTTGCTAGCTCAGCAGTTTAACCCGCGGGGAAGGTCCGAAACCTTTATTACGTAACCAATCTTCAAACATGTAATTTGCCGTCGCTTTTGTAAAACTTCACATATGTTTCACTGTAAATCGGGGATAGAAAGTGCTTTACCCTCTCGAGCTCCCCTTCATTTTGGGATTTGAGGTGACTACGTTTTCGTAACCGTTTTTCTACTCTTCTTTAATGTGTTAAATTTATTCTGTATACAAGTCACCTCCATAGCTTGGGAATAGCCCCTGTTTCATCGGCCTAGTGCCTTTTAGGTTTTAAAATGTATATTTAGGTGTGCAAGTTCTCGCCTCCATTCATTTTTTATTTTGGGCCATTAACTTAACCTATTCTTTTTCTGCTAAGGCCCATTAGGTTGGGTACAAGATACCCCTGTTTCTTTGTAAGTGTTCCTTGAGGGCAGTTAATGGTAAAGTCCGTTGTGGCCTTTGATAGGCTCAGAACATTGAGAGCAGGTCAGCTCTTTTATATGTGGTAAAAGTGCCTCAAAAAGGCTTGGTAGTCAAAGGTTCGAGCAAGCGCTCCATGTTATTAGGGGTTTTCTGCCCTTTGGTAAATATGTGTTTGTGAGCTGAGAGCTCAGAAATTGTAAAACAAATTAGGGCTTGAGGCCCAGATTGTTAAATCGTCTCTAAATCTTGGCTCTCCTGGTCTTGGACCTGATTTGACTTGTTATTATTTGTTGAAATTTTATGTGAAAAATGTTAAGTTTTGATATTTTCGAAAATATAACCTTTAATGCAATTTTAATTCATATCTCAGCTGAAAGTCACAGTCGATGTGGGGGATTATTGATTACAATAGCAGACGCTCCCCTGCTGACAGTCACTACCTATTTGTATTAATTATAATGACAGACAAACCCTTCTTGATCGCTACAAATCGACTTCAATGATTTTATATAAATCGACATACGAAAGTATATCTACGTTTACAATATTGCAGACCTTTATTTACGGATTAACTGCTACTAAACGGTACGTTATATCTAAAAAAGAAGTGCACCATTAGACGCCACATTTAGCGGTCTAAATAAATTATCCTATGATATTTTCTCGTATATTTATGTGATAGATTGAGTTATAAACTTTGAATATGGAGACATTTGGTAAGGTTTTCACACACTGCATTACTTTTCGGATACTTATGTGAGAGAAACATAGAATTTAGCTCACATATGACTAGTGGGAGGGCCAATGTTGGTGCCGAATTTGATGATACTGTCTTCCCTATAAGTGTCGTACTATGAATTAATTATAAGTGTAAAAACAGAAAAAGATTAACGTACATCGAAAAACACAGCCAAATTTATCGGATACGGGATAGAGATACACCAAAATTTCAGAAGACCAAAGTTACAGATCACTTCAAATTGAACGGAGATTGTGTCATCCGTGTTTGTGATGCGACTAACCGTTTAGCCACGAAATAAATCGAAACGAAGGTCTGCACCGCCATTAAAATTGCTTCCATATTTCGATATATTCCGGGGTAAAAAGTGAAAAATATAAACTTCTTGGAAATTCTCCTTCGGTTACAGGCCGAACCCTATCATTTTGCCAAATTTCAATTTTCTAGCCCGTCTGGCAGATTGTGCCGCCATCTTGAATTTGGGGAGAGGGTTAAAAATGAGGACTTTCCGTAAACGAAAGCTAAAATGCAGTATATGCATATGGTCATTACAACACCTGAAACGTATAATTGAACGAAAATTTCTCCAAAATAGTCAATGTACAGACACGCGGTCGTTAGGAATTTATTTATATAGATAAGTATTATGATAAAAATACTTCAACCCCTATTTCACTACTTTTCAAGCGACCCCTCAAGTGGATTCTCCTAAAACAAAACTATACGTGTTTCTTTATTTTAAAATATCCGACTCGTTGGCTGAATGGTCAGCGTACTGGCCTTCGATTCAGAGGGTCCCGGGTTCGATTCCCGGCCGGGTCGGGGATTTTAACCTTCATTGGTTAATTCCAGTGGCCCAGGGGCTGGGTGTTTGTGCTGTCCCCAACATCCCTGCAACTCACACACTACACGTAACACTATCCTCCACCAGAATAACACGCAGTTACCTACACATGGCAGATGCCGTCCACCCTCATCGGAGGGTCTGCCTTGCAAGGGCTCCACCCGGCTAGAAATAGCCACACGAAATTATATATTATTTTAAAATTAGATTCCAAATACCAATTCTTACGTCTCTAAGCTGTTAAGTTTTCGAAATATAGATAGGTGTCTTCATTTACACAGTTCACCCACCTTTTCATCCCCCTAGCGACGGAATATTAAAAAATCGTCTCTTAGTGAGCACCTACACTATAAAATAAATGTATCCCCAAAATTTCATTTCTTTCTGTCGCGTATTTCTGAATGTGCGTTGATTACAGCCAGTCGGAGTTAGCCTTTTATAACGGGTGGTACAGCTGCCCCTACAACATATACAACCAGCTAGGAATTAAATGTATCTTAGTCCTTTATAAGCAACCACTTAAAGCAATTTTATGAGCAGTTAGCCTGATACAGACTTCCCCGCAGAATGCAAAAACGCCACATGAGGCAGTAAGTGAGGCCCATCTAAAAAACACTGTACCATTTTATGTAGAGTGCTGTCTAATTCTCTAGTCATTTTTACGAAATGTTATTTCACTGTACAAACCATAACCACTCCTTAAGCAGTCGGTAGAGAACTGCGCACCTGATTGGTTCAAGAGGCCATTTCCTTTTGATAGAGAATGGTGGAAACTTTATCACAGAAAACGTGATAGGTTAGGACTAATTAGAGACATGTCAATTCACCGCCATTTTGTATAGTCACATCTCATCGACATTGATTGAAACGTGTTTTTCACAGTATTTTATAATCTTTGGCACGCAAATGCTGTACAGGAGATGTGATAGCTTACGACATGTAATTACTACCGTTAAACCGTCCAATGAAGTCATAAAACCGGCCCATAAGGCCGTGACACATCAGTAACTTTACGAAGCGAGAACTTTCGCTCTCCTCGTGAATACAGATTTTAAAGTTATGGACGTTCACGCTGGAAGTAGCTGCGCGGAATTAGGCATGTAAGATGAACCTGGGCAAACTACAGGGCGCAGTGAGGATTCAAGACCTTATTAAGTCATGCCTTTTTTATTTTTTTATTTTGTACTCGCCTAGCAACCTTTGGGAAGACTTGACTTTTCTGAAGTCTCAGAAGTCCTTAGGAAGTTATAATAGACATAATAAATGATTCCTTAGCGAACTGTGGTATTTGCAGCAAGGTAATCCTGTCTACACATTCGAGTTAAAAACTTGAAACATACAAGACCAGTTTCGAAGCGATAGCGTAGATTATTACGTTAGTACAGATAAACGAGATCTGCTGTTCGTCGCGTGGAGTGGCTACATGGTCCTAGTGGCAGCCAACATGTGAATTTTAGAGGGGTTCAGAGTTCGAATCTAGTTACGAGCTTTTACCGGGCGAGTTGGCCGTGCGGTTAGGGACGCGCAACTGTGAGCTCGCATCCGGGAGATAGTGGTTTCGAATCCCACTGTCGGCAGCTCTGAAGATAGTTTTCCGTGGTTTCCCATTTTTACACCAGGAAAATGCTGGGGCTGTGCCTTAATTAAGGCTACGGGCGCTTTCTTCCCATTCCTAGGCCTTTCCTGTCCCATCGTCGCCATAAAACCTATCTGCGTCGGTGCGACGTAAAACAAATATCAAAAAATAGTTATGAGCTTAACATTTTTAAATTTTTATACACATAAAGGCTTTCGTAATTAAGCTTTAACTTCGTCCGCCTCTGTGATATAGTGGTTAGTTTGATTAGCTGCCACCCCTGGAGACCCGGGTTCGATTCCAGGCTCTACCACGAAATTTGAGAACGTTGTACGAGGACTGGAACGAGATCCACTCAGCCTCGGGAGGTCAACTGAGTAGAGGGGGTTCAATTTCCACCTCGGCCATCCTAGAAATGGTTTCGTGGTTTCCCACTTCTCTTCTAGGCAAATGACTGGTACCTAAGGCCACGGCCGCTTTCTTCCCTGCCTATCATTTCCAATCTCCCCAGCCGCCTACAAGGCCCCTGTTCAGCATAGCAGATGAGGCCACCTGGGCGAGGTAGTGGTCTTCCTTCTTAATTGTATCCGCCCGACTCAAAGTCTCACGCACCAGGACACTGCCCTTCACGCGGTAGAAGTGGGATCCCTCGTAGAGTCCGAGGGAAAAACCAATCCTGGATGGTAAGCGGATTAAGAAAGAAAGAAAGAAAGAAAGAAAGAAGGTTTAACTTCCTGAACTCTTAAAAGTCACTTTTCACCTTTGCAAGGAAAGCATACATCAGGAAGGAATAATAACATGCGACTTTCATATGGCAAACGGCTACAACGAATGACTTACTGTCAGCATTATAACACACCCGTTCAAACAAGCAACTGCTCACGTTCAACTCGAAGAACGACTGGACTTCAGACGTAGGGCACACGAAAGTAACTTTTACAACAAAGTGCGAACATCTACTGTACGTTTAGCGCAAAAGCAAAAATGTATTCACGGGATGATTATGTGAATATGGTACTACTTTATGGGGAAGAAAGGCAGAATTCACGGGAAGCCAGACGCTTGGATCAAGAACAATTTCCTGTACGAAGGCTGTCAAATCCAAATACATTTCGAAGTGTTGAACGACGGTTACATGCAAAGGGGCCATTTCATGCATTACCCCCGTTCGGGATGCTCCAGTGACGTCTGGAAATAACGAAGAAGCTGTTAAAAATGCAATTGCGTACAACCCGAATACAAGCTCACGTCCATTGGAAATGAACTGAACATCAGTCATGTATCTGTACTGCGCACATTGCACCGCCACAAATTCCACCCCTACCATCAACAACTACACCAGGAACTTCACGGAGATGATCTTCAAAAACGGATAGCATTTTTGCAATGGATATTGCAAAGAGTTGAAGCTGATGCGGATATCTTAGCGAACACTCTCTTTAGTGACGAATTCAGATTTCACAGTAATGGAACTGTTAATCGTCTCAACTTCGATTACTGGAGCGTTGAAAATACTCGTTGGAGCTCGATTTCAGTTACAATGGGGAGTCACGTGTGGAGCGGGATAATAGGTGATAAGAAAACTGGATCGTATTTTCTCGAAAAAAAAAACTTCACAGGACGACGCTATATACAGTTTCTTCGTGAATACCTTCCGCTCTTATTGGAGGATGTGCCCCTTATGACACGGTTGAGGATGTGGTTCCAGTAGGATGGAGTTCCTCCACACTGGTCGTAGGCAGTACGGAACCACTTGCCTAGGACATATCCTGAACGATGGATTGAACGAGGGATTCCTTTCAAATGACCGGCTAAATCACCTGACTTTATTCCACTAGATTTTTTCCTCTGGGGTTATTTAAAGGAAAGAGTGTATGAACAGTACCCAGAGAGCCCGAATGATTTACGGCGGCACATCGCTCAAGCCTGCAGGCAGGTTCCACCACATACGTTGCAGCAAGCACCACCGTGCTCAGATTTGCACTAACTAAGGGAGGTGGTCTTTTTTAACATTTGCTGCATTAATTGAATGGTCATGCACAAGTCCATTGCAACTCTGTCGTAATAGCTAATTTTACTGCAAATAGCTCTTTTAAGAGCTACTTAGAAACGAACATAACAGAGTAGCCTACCTGCAACATGAGAACTGATCATGATTTAGAGTTATTTTCAACAACGCGACTCACACGAACATTAAAAACGAAAAAAGAGATCGTCCTATATCGGACTCGAACCTCCAACTAATGAACACTGGTTTCCTTCCCTATTTTCAAGCACACTCGGCTATCACGAGCTGTCGTTTACCAGTGTTATGTCTAACTAGGCCTACTTCTAGTCATTCAGCCATCATATTCTCTGTACATGAAGCTTCTGTGATGCAGAATTTTCACAATTCTTTACTATTATTCGGTATTTTATCGTTAATGCTGATTTCGTTGATAAGAATATACGAATTACAGAAAGCGTAGTAAGACCAGACATTGCTGTGAGTAGTCAAGGTGAATGATTTACGGTTAGGCTATAATCTGCGGATTGTATAAAACTGAGAGAATAGGGGCAGCTGTACCACTCGGTATATAGAGATAATTTACTAGCTGTAGTACCAGGCGTTTCCCGGGTAGTTTTTAATGTTTACCTTTAATATTTTTATTACCAGTTAGTTATGTGTGAAGTGTATTTTTATAGAATTCCTTTCTGAGTTTTTGATTTACATTTTACGATCTATTACCGGTATGTAGTTTTAGAGTTATCTAGATGTATTTGATTTCAAGTTTTACATTACTTAATTTTCGAATAAAACTTTGTCCTTATGGAAGATCGTATTGACTGAGAAGTACTTGATGCTTTCAAAAAAATAATAAGTGATAACTATGTGTAGGACTATTTACCCTCGCGCTATCGATATGATTACACGATTTCAACTGTCATTGAGACTGTCACCAATCAGCCTTGTGATCCCGAAAGTAGGCTCAATGGAGGCTGAACGTGGACTTAAACGGTATACAGAGTGTCACAATTTCTCTCAGCGGCACATAACAATGCATTCGACATTAATATCGGTTATTTTGCATTAATTTTACACGTCATCTCCTCCCATTCCCCACCGCGAACGGGAGTTGGTATGTTTCATCTCCATGGTATTCTTTTTCCACATGGTACCAGATGTGTACCAAGTTTCGTTGAGAGCTATTCTGGAACATACCCGCACACATCCATAATCTCGGTCATTATCACCCCTTCTCAACCTCCACTGTGATTGCGGCTGAAGTATGACTTAACAATCCAGAGTATCAAAATTCAACTCAGTGACCTCGTAAGCAATGTATTCGACATTAATACCACTCATTTTCGATTTTTTTTCTATATGTTACCACCTTCCCCAACAGTATTCCTTTCAGATAGTAAGTCATATGTGCACCAATTTGGAATGAGGGCTATGGTGGAAGCACCACACATACATCCGTAATTTCGGTCATTTCGGACATTTACTTTTCCCTCCCTTCTCAGCTTCATGCCGATCGGGGCTGGACATGGACTTCAACAACATCCGGAGTGTCAGTATTCATCTCAGCGACCTCGAAAACTATGAACTGTACATTAATATTTGTCGTTGTCTATTAGTTTTATATTTCACCCCTCTTCCTGTGTTTTTCAATTCATCCCCGCCCCTAGGTATTATTTTCCAGATAGAAAGTCATTATATCAATTTTGGTTGAGAGCTATGCCGGAACATATACACATACGTCCATCATCTCGGACATTTTGCAAATTTTGTTTTTCATTTTTTCTCACCCCATATACGAAAGGAGGCTGAACTTGGACTTGTAAAAAATCCGCAGTACGGTATCACTATTCATCTCAGCGGCCCCGAAAATAATGTATTCGACACCATTTTCGACTATCTTTACATGTCACCGCATCCCACCCCAATCCCTAGGGGTGCTAGGGTTGTCATACTTCCAAGCAGTTTGTCTGTTGATAGTAAGTCAAGTGTACCAAGTTTTGTTCAAATCGCTCCAATAGTCTTATGGATTCGACACTATAATTGGTCGTTTTTATGCATATCTGTATTTCACCCCTTCCCCTAGGGTTTCTAGTGGTGTCTTGCCCCCACAGCATTTTTCACTGAATTTAGTTGACAGCTATGCTGACAAATACACACATACATCCATAATCTAGGTCATTTTGGTTATTTGATTTTTCACCCTTTCTCACTTCCTATGGCAAAGGGGGCTGAACGTGTAGTTTAAAAAATGTGGAGTATCACTTTTCATCTCAGGGACACCGAAAAGTATGTAGATAAAATTTCCGATTTTTATCTCTCCCCTCCTCCTCCTTCTTTTCTTCATGGGGCCTCTAAATATTAGTTTCTAATTAGCGTCGACCTCTAAGATCATCTGCTATCATGTTTTTCCTTCATCCCCACCTAGATATACCGGCTCCCTTCACAAAGCTGCAGGTTGTCCTTATTGGGTCTTTTTGGATTTTTTCTCTCTTCACCTGGTAGTCCTAGAGTGGAGAATCTGATTCTACCCAGCGCCTCACATTCAAAAAGTATGTGTTCAGCTGATTCCTCTGCTTCATTGCATTTCCTACATATGTTGTCTCTTATTACTCCAATTCTATGTAGGTGCTTTTTAGATGGCAGTGTCCTGTCAGAAGTCCTGCTATCCATCTTATATTTTCTCTTCTGAGTTTCAACAGTTCTTTAGTATGCTTCTTGTTTGGTCCTTTTATCAATTCCTTTACAAGGCTGCACCCCGGAGTATTTTTCCAATTTTTCCATTTGTTTCTTTTGTACCTGTTTTCCAATGTAGTATCGGGCTTGTCTATGGGAAATCCCGCATACAGGTTCTGGGCCTACAAAATGTGTTTCTGCCCCTTTCCTGGCCAGTTTATCTGCTTTTTCATTTCCTTCTATACCTTCATGCCCTGGTACCCATATTATTTTGACTATGTTGCACTTTGAGAGCTTCAGGAGAAGCGAGTGGCAATACCAGACAATTCTGGATATTATCCGGACTGCCTCTAGTGCCTATATGGCCGCTTGGCTGTCCGTTCTTATTCCTATAGTTCATTTTCAGATTTTCTTCAAGACATATTGTGATAGCTATCATATCAGCTTGAAGGACTGTAGTGTATCAGCCCAGGCTCATCTGGATTGATTTTTCAGGTCATACCCCGTTGATCCCTCCTCCTGTGCCATCCACAGTCTTTGAGCCATGAGTCCACCACACTATATCTTCTTTTTCAGTATTCCATTTGTTGATATCCCAGCCTTATTTTTTTATTATCTGGATCTCAAACGGTTTTTCAAAGTTGTACTTCGGTATCATATGATCGGAAGGCATGTGTAGAACTTCGTCTGTTATTACTCTGTTAATTTTACAGTGTCCTAGATTGGGTCTTTGTGCATTCCAGCACTCTGATGTGCCAGTCCATATGCACTGTCCTTTTATGAAATTGCATAGTGATGGGAGGTCTAGTAAAGTATTCAAGGCTTCTGTCGGCGTAGTTTTCATAGCCCCAGTTATGGCTATGCATGCCATTCTCTGTAGGCTATCCAATCTACTGCCGACTTTTCCTTGACTTACTTTCTGCCACCAGATGATTGCAGCATACGCCATCAACGGTCTAATGATCATTTTATATATCCATATTATCATTGATGGTCTTAGGCCCCCCTGTCTTCCCAACGGCTCTTTTACATGCATACAGCAAGTTCTTGGCCCGGGTTATGTTCCTTTCTCTATGCGGATTCCAGATTAGATTTTTATCTAACACTACACCTAGGTGCAGTGTCTGTTCTTCCATATATATACAGTGGTGGTCAAAATAATAGAGCCACCTGGCAAAGGTTTAGAATAAAGTGCAAATTTATTACTAGACATGTTTGTACTATGATGGAAACAAAATTTTACGTTGTACAGGAACCATTACAACAGAGTCACATTGTACCACAGTCAGTTATATAGATAACACAGCTGAAACTAATCAATAATATTCAAAATAATACCAGACCACAGGGTCAAAAAAATAGAGCCAATTGACACAAATATTTTGTACTTGATCTAAGTCTTATGAAATTTACAGGAACAGTCGTTTTTGCATAGGAGTGCATTAGTACTTCGTGGTGTAACCCTTATTTTTTAGGATTTCCCTGCACCTCTTACCCATAGAGTCGACTAAACGCCTGCATTCGTCGCTGCTGATCGCATACAAGGCTCTCTGGATTTCTTCCCAAAGTTTATCTAAAGACGTAGCTTTTGAGCGGTCAATTCTCTTGTCTACGATCTCCCATAAGTTCTCGATGGATGATGCGTCAGGGGATTGAGGTGGCCACTCTAATACTTCGATATGGTGATATTGAAAAAACTGCCTTATGATCCTTGCAGTATGCTTTGTATCGTTATCGTGCTGAAATTTCCATTTCAGCGGCATTTCCTCTTCAGCATAAGGCAGCATCACATTTGCTAAGATGTCGTTGTACATTTCTGCGTTCATTATGCCGTTGATACGGCGTATTGGACCAAGGCCATACCGTGAAAAACATCCCCATACCGTAACACTTCCGCCACCGTATTTCACAGTTTTTAAAGTGTACTTGGGATTAAATTCCTGGTTTGGTGGGCTGCGCACATAGACTTTTCCGTCTGAGGCAAACCTATTATACTTGGATTCATCGGATCAAAGGATGTTCCTCCACCAAATATTGGGTTTGTGTTCATTTCTCCGGGCGAAGGCCAACCTTTTCCGAACATTAGCTTTTGAAACATGTGGCTCCTGTCTCGCAATGCGCCCATTCAATTTTGCGGATCTCAGTAGTCTTTGAATCGTTGAAGTTGATGGTTGAACATCATTTTTGTCGCTAAACAAAATGGCTTTCAGTCGTGGTGGTGACAAAAATGGGTTTCTTTACTTCCCTAGTGATGAGTCTGTCTACGCGAGGAGTAGTTACACGAGGTCGCCCCCTGTTCCCCACCTGCGGCTTTGTTTGTTTTGCCAGTCTAATGGCGTTCTGGACTCGTTTTCGCGAAACGTGTAAATCTTTGGCTATTTGATTCATGGATATCCCACTTTTGAACATCCGGAACATTACTATACGCTCATCATCACTTGTATGCTCTGCTCTGCCCATCTAGAAGAATGTAAACAAAACCAAACGTCAGTTTACATACAAAATAATATGGAGTGGAGGTTTGTTGACAAATAATATCGCTAGCCCCCAAAACAACTGCAAAAAATCAATTTGAACGGGACTTCTGTAAAACGGCTCTATTATTTTGACCCATAAGATTCTTACCTTTATGCCTCTTTTCGAACGTCGAGCTCAAACGCTTCCTTTCGCACGACTACAAACAGCAGCGACGTCTTCCCTGATATTGTCTAAAAGGGACTGACAACACGGCACTCGTGGAGATTTTGCGAACTAATAGATATCCTAGTTCTTAATCTCGTCAATAGAGGTGGCTCTATTATTTTGACCGCCACTGTATCTTGCCCAAAGAGCTTCAGTGATCTCTTTCCGTCCAATTTTCTACTTCTTGTAAAAGGGACCAGAGTTATCAAGTTCGGGTTGACTGATAGTCCTTCCCGACACCAGTTCTCCACAAGATTGAGTGATCTTTCCATGAGGTCCTGGATAACACAAACCACCTTACCTCGTACCACAATCACTAGGTCGTCTGCGTATCCTTGTGTACAGAAACCCTGTTCGTTGAGCATAGCTATGGTTTTGTTCACCACGATGTTCTACAGCACAGGCGAAAGAACTCCTCCCTGAACACAGCCTCTGGTGGCCCTAACCGTCAGCGTTTCTTCAAACAGGGTTGATTTTATCTTCGTTCCGTCTAACATGGATTTAATCCATTTTACGACGGTTTTACTCACCTTGCTCTTTTCCAATGCTTTGATCAAATAGTCATTGGTTGTACTGCTAAAGGCTCCTCCTATGTCTAGAAATGTCTAGACATTCTAGGCTTTCCTCTAGTTTACAAACTAACTGGTGGAGTGCTACTTCAGTGGATCTGCCAAGTCTATATGCAAACTGGTTTTCATGTAACGTTGAGTTCAGTTGCACCGTTCTTCTGATATATTTATCCAGAATTTTCTCCAATGGTTTCAGCATGAAGGAGGTTAAACATAGTGGTCTGTATGCTTTGGCTTGGGCATAGTTTTCCCTTCCAGGTTTAGGTATGAATACTGCTTTATATTCAGACCATGATTTCGGCACGTACCCTAAAGCTAGACTAGCTCTGAATAGGTCCGTCAGGGCATTGACGAGTATCTCCCGTGCTTCCTGTAGCAGTATCGGAAGTATCTCATCTGGCCCCGAAGCCTTTGTAGGGTGAAACGTGTCGATTGTACATTTTACATTGTTGTGTTTTATTATTCTGTTGGCACAGTTCGAGTCTGCTCTTCGAGCTCCGGTCTATGTTCCAACCGTTTCTTCTTCTGTCACTTCCTCAGCCTCAGGAAAGTGACGCGCCATTAGCATCTCCAGTGTGTCCTTCCCCGCCTGAGCAAACGACCCATCTGGTCTCTCCAGTGTCCCCACCTGATTTAAATGGGTTGCTTTAAGAAACTTCTGGAGCCTTACTGTTTCAGTGTGTAATTCCAATTTCTCACAGAACAGTCTCCAAGGTTTTCTTTTTGCTTCCCGTATCTCTAGGCTCTAGGTTATACTCAGTAGGTTTCCTATGATATACGTCCCACATACCATTTCTAGATGATACTGTATACAACATCCTAACCTCTTTTTTTCATTTTGGCTAGTTTGTTGTTCCACCACCTTACTTTTGTGGTTTTTTTCTTTTCTTTGAAAGGACAGTTGTCATGGAATGAGTCAATAATGGCCTCATCCAATTCTTTCCGTCTCTCTCATTAGTTGGAAGTTTTTGTACAGCCTTCTCTGGAACTTCTCTATATCTATGCCAGTTAGTTCTTTTGGGTCTCTGTACATCTCAATCCCACATAGACTCGCATCTATTGCAAATTGGATGTGGTGGTGGTCGGCCAATGATGGTTACTCCAACACTTTCCAGTCTTTAATAAAGTTTGCAATATGCGTAGTGCTTAGTGTAATGCCTATTACCTCTCTACGATAAATGTAGGCTTGTTTTCTAGGTTTAGTATCGTCAACTCAGTTCCAATAATAAACTGTAGTAAAGACTCAGCACTTGCATTGCAGTTTGTGCTGCCCCGTGCTGTGTGGTGTGAATTTGCATCTGCTCCAAGGACTGGGTGTTCGCCTTTCCTCCTTGCGTTGCAAATTAGGTTCTCAACTTCTTCTGATGGGGACAAGTTAGTTGAGTCATATGGGAGGTATGCAGAGCCTATTGTTATTTCTCTGGGACCTTGCCAATTTACAATCTTGGCCGCCACTAAGTCCATTGAACAATGTTCCTGCAACAGAAGGCATTTTAGTTTTCTGCTCACAAGTAAACATGTTCTAGGCATATTCGATGTAGTATCGTACATTAGCTTACCTCCAGATCACTTTTCATCTCAGGGACACCGAAAAGTATGGATTCGATACTATTTCCGATTTTTATATTCACCCCCCCCCCTCCCTTAGGGTGCTAGGAGTGTCTTGTCCCCACGCGGTTAGTCGCTCCAGTAGTCCTGAAAACTATAGTTCGAGACTTATATCGGTCGTTTTTAGTCATATTTATATTTCAGCCCCTCCTCCCCTGGGGCTTCTAGGAGTGTCTTGCCCCAACAGCATTTTTCATAGTAAGTAACATTTGTACTTAATTTAGTTGACAACTATGCTGAAAAATGCACACATTCATCCAAAATCTCGGTCATTTTGGTAATTCAATTTCTTCACCCTTTCCTATCCCTATGCCAAAGGGGACTGACATGGACCAAAAATTATTTTTTGCTAGTGGCTTTACGTCGCACCGAGACAGACAGGTCTTACGGCGAAGATTGGATAGGAAAGGTCTAGGACTTGGAAGGAAGCGGCCATGGCCTTAATTAAGATACAGCCTCAGCATTTGCCTGGCGTGAAAATGGGAAACCACGGAAAACCATCTTCAGGGCTGCCGACAGTGTGATTCGAACTCACTATCTCCCGGATGCAAGCTCAAAGCCGCACGCTACTAACCGCACGGCCAACTCTCCCGGAACCAAAAATTATTTTGGATTGTCACTGTTCATCTCAGTGACCCCTAAAACTTCGGATTCGTCATTATTTTAGATTATTTTTATATCTCATCGCCCTCGCCCCCCTCCACAAAGGGGGCTGAACTTGGACTTATAAAAAATTTGAAGTGTTACTACTCATCTCAGCGACCTTGAAAACTATGGATTCGACACTATTTTCGATTATTTTTATATTTCACTTCCCCCTCGTCCCCTCTCACACCTATGGGTGCTTGGCGTGTCTTACCCCCACGCGATTTGTGTCCTGATACTAAGTCAGAAGTCTACAAGGTTTGTTTGAAATAGCTCCTTTTGTTTAGGAGATGTGGCACAAACACTCATACACACATACAGTACATACAATGACTTGTATATACATAGATTATTACCTAGACTTGTCTTGCTCGTTGGGAATCCCCAGTTGCTCTTCGCTAGGAGTTAAATTAATTACATAAAATGACTCATCATAAAAAAAGTCCCATCGGTTTTCATTCAAACCACTTTTTAAACTCTCCCAGGAGTATTAAGAACAAATTGGGAAATTTTCAGCGAAATCGGTCCAGTAGTTTTGCGTCCATTCGTGGCGGACATACAAACAAACATTCTTTTTTATAGATTTATATAATTTCTATGATTAACGTAATAATAATAACTTATTATTGAAAACTATGGCCTCAATTAAGGTACAGCCCCAGCATTTGTCTAGTGTGAAAATGGGAAACCACGGAAAACCATCTTCAGGGCTGCCGACAGTGTGATTCGAACCCACTATCTCCCGGATACATAATAATTTATTATTATTATTATTATTATTATTATTATTATTATTATTATTATTATTATTATTATTATTATTATTATTATTATTATTATTATGAGTGAATGGTGCCTTTCGGAACACGCGAAGCTTTATTTATGATTTCGTTTGTGGAGGATCCAGGATGCTTTCATCTGTTGACTAAAAATCCTCTTCCTTTCCTCCGTCCACATGGTACCTGCTTTTCTTGGTACTTCATTCTCTGGAGTAACTTCCCCTTGTCAATTTTCTTTCTATATATATTTAGATTCAAAATTTCTTTAGGTTGAATTTGTGCGTTGTTCATGTCCGCTTTTGTTTGTTGTTATCAACATTATCTAAAGGCTTTGCCTTGTCGCTGCAACCATTGATCTCTCTCTTCTCTCTGCGATCCTTTTCATCTCTCCATAACCTTGGCATACCATCATTTCAACTACCTTTTCAATGATCTTCTTTCGTGGTTTCCCTCTGCCTTTCTTTCCCATCACCTTGCCTTCGAACAAGTTCTTTATGAAGTCATTATGCCGGAGAATATGACCAAATACTGACGCTTTTCTCTTCTTTATCTTTGTTATTAAATGTCTCTGGGTGTTTATTCCTCTAAACATTGCTTTATTAGTTTTCTTCTCAATCCAGCTAGTTCTTGTCATCTTCCTCCAAAGCAAAATTTCCACTGTCTTCAGCTGTTTCACGTCCTCCTTCAAGAGAGTCCATCCTTCACAGCCATATAGCAGCACACTCCAAATGAATGTTTTGATAAACAATTTCTTTTGTTTTTTATCTAAGGATGTATTCATTAAGAGTTGCTGCTGCTTCTCCTCAAAGGCTTTCTTTCACAGCGAACTTCTTTTTATTTCCACAGTGCATCTGTTGTCATCGGTAATAACTGATCCTAAATGGAAGAACTTGTGCACCTATTTTATTAAAATATTTTCAATTCTGAGATATTCCTCTGGCTTCATTTTAGATTTGCTTACAACCATAACATTAGTTTTATTTACATTAATGCTAAGATGGAAATCTTTTAAGATGGATGTTAATTTGTTGAGTATGATCTGCATATTCTTCTCATTGTCAGCCAGAAGTGCAATATCATCGGCAAATCTAATACAGTGCACAGTTGTTCCATTTATTTTAATGCCAGGTGTTTTTAATTTAAAAATGTTCGTGGCCTCTTCAATGTACAGATTAAATAGAGATGGTGATAAGGAACACCCCTGTCTTACTCCTTTCCTGATCCCCACCTTGCATACTTTTCGTTACTTTCGATGTTTATTCCTTGATAGATGTAGAGGTTTAGTATTGCTTTTCTGTCTTTCCAGTCCAAATGAATATCCTTCATAATTTTGAACAGACTTTTCCACTGAACATTGTCAAAAGCTTTTTCCAGGTCTACAAAAGCTATATATGTATTTCTGTTAGGCTCAAGGGAAATTCTTCAGTTTATCAACTCTTTCAAGAACTTGGTGGGTTAGTTTGGTTTCTGGAAGCCTCTTAACATGACCATAAAATTTTAGCCTTCTTTTCCTGAGGTCTGCCGCAATATTAGATAATTTTTCTGTGATTTCCGGGATTGGAGGCGGTAGCCTGCTCCCGTGTGTCTTGGTCCTAAAATTTTCCTCATGATTTTTCGCTCTTCTTTTAGGATGTTTTCCTGCTCGCCCTTTCTATGAAGCGTTAGAGCATCCCCTGCATATAAAGCCTCAGGTTTGATTACAGTATTGTGATGTTTAATCATAACGTGGAGAGACATACAATTTTGGTTGTAGGTTTATCTTGTTCTCCCATATGCTCTTTTGAGTTTTTGGACACGGTTGTTTTGGGCAATTTTTTCTTGTCCGGTTCGTTCGAGGAGTTCGCCCAAGTATTTGAAATGAGGGACTGTTGATTTGTCCGTATTTTGTATTGAGACTATGCATGTCTTGTTTTGAACAGAAAAATTCCGTTTTCTGGAAGGAGATATTAAGTCCGACCTTTCTGGCACATTATTGGACAATTTCAACTTGCTTTATCGCTGTGACTTCATCGCTGGACAAAAGAGCCAGGTCATCCGCGAAGGCTAAGTAAGGAATTTCAAGCTTGTTTTTTTTTTTGTGTCCCAATGTTTACTGGGTACCACCTATTTTGTGCTTTTAGTTCATTTTCCCATTCCCTCGTCACCTTATCTAGGACGAGGTTGAAGAGGAGAGGTGACAGTCCATCTCCTTGCCGGACACCAGTTTTTATCAGGAATTCGTCTGAGATTTCTCCCATTAATTTCACTCTTGACTTCGTGTCAGTGAGGGTCTGTCTGGTCAAGTTTAGCGTTTCGGAGTCTAGTCCCTGGTCTTTCAGGATCCTGAACAGAGATTGACGACCAATTGAATCATAAGCCTTGAAATATACGAAGGTACAGATGATTGGAAGGCTTCTGAGGGCCCTATTACTATTATTATTATTATTATTATTATTATCCACAATCCATTTCCAGTCAATTGACAGTGTCAGGAATGTAATGAATGAAGCCCTCATCTAGCAGCGAGGATAGGAATCGTGCTGGCTACCGAAGCCTGTCACACTCCACTGGGGCAATCATAAATGCCTCACAGATGAAATGAAATGAAATATGAGAAATTGTTGCTGGAATGAAAGATGGCAGGGAAAACTGGAGTCCCCGGAGGAAAACGTGGCCCGCCTCCGCTTTTGCCAGACCCAGTATCACATAGAGTGACCGAGATTTGAACCACGGAACTCACCGGTGATAGGCCAGAGCGCTGCCATCTGAGCCACGAGGGCAATAATAATAATAATAATAATAATAATAATAATAATAATAATAATAATAATAATAATAATAATAATAATAATAATAATGTATAGCCTTCTGGGAGGCCTAGTGCGCAATACGCCTGTCGGTTGTATCTGTGTGAATAATGGAAAGTTAAAGGAACTTGAATTCATCACTTACAGTACTTGTATTCAATCTATGCAGCGTCACAAAACTCCGTGAAGTATTTCCTCTGCAATGCACCCGCTCCGTAAACAGGCCTTCAGTGCAATTTGCCCTCTCTAGGTTTGTTTTTCTAACAGTGTGTAGGTCATATTGAGGAGTGAAATTCGTTGATAACCTGATGGTTTAGTTCTTTCCTTTCCAGTTTTCAAGGTAGTAATCACTGTGCCTCGTTGGTAGCCATTTCGCAAGAAAAAAAAAAGCAACTAAGTACTCTTTCGTGCATGATGCTATAGATCTGAGGTACATCGTCCAAATCAGCAGATGTAAACATCTTAATCTATGCAAGGGCGTATTTAGCTCCTCGACAGAGGAGTCCCATGAATAAACAGGTTCGGGTGTTATATTAGATCTCGATGTACGCAATTCTTTCCTAACAGCTCTTACATTAAATTTAGCTACTTTTGCCTTTGCAACCTTTATTATTTGGATAGAACAGTCAAGTTTTACTCTTTCAAGCGTAGATATATTCCACGTAACCTGATAATATCCCATACTTTACGGCTACAGTGTGTATAATCCAGTTCTAACGTGTAATTTAGGGGTTCTTTCACCATTACTTTGTTATGCTTCTCCTGATTAATTCCATATAATTGATTGCAACCTCAAGAGTAACCTGGCACATAATCTTTCCGGTAACCATATGGTATACAGGGTGTTAGGTGTATACGTGCAGATATTTCTTGTAGCAATAGAGAACGATGTGACGAACCACTATATATCAAACTTTTAGTAATCCGCGGAAGTTATTTTCGAGAGCAAAGTGATATGATGTTTTTAGAATAGGTAGTATGCCTCGTTCTGCGAATGAATAGCTTTCCGTTGACAACAGGCAAGTCACGCGCCATCCGTACCAAACTGGTTCTACTGAAATAGCTGAACGCTACCTTTGTAATGCCACGAGATGTTTCGTAATATACTTGCCAAACTGGTTTTATGTTTACGAGCAACTGAACTACGATAACAGCTGAAGGCTGCTACCGGTGTTCACCATGTTACGTTACATTCTCGCCAGACTGGTTTTGTTGTTAGTATTTAGTTTCCGTCAGACAACCCTAGTTATCGGTTTCGGACCCTGGAGCTGTATCGAATTGTCAGCGTTAATACTGGTTCATTTGCTGTTACATCACTTAGGGGATTGGGATATCTGTGGTCGTCAGCCCCGTGGTCTAGTGAGTATGGAAATGACCTGAAAACCTATGTCTTTACGCCAACTAAAGCAAGCATGGGATTGAATTGAATTAGGCAAGCACAGCCAACGTTTTACTTCAAACGAATAATGGACATGTTATACAAATAAATAAATTAAACGTACCTACATTTCGTGCCTCCTGTCGGGCTGTGTGGCTCAGAAGGTTGAGGTGCTGGCCTTTTGACTCCAACCTCGCAGGTTCGAACTTGGCCCAGTCCGGTAGTTTTTGAATGTGCTCAAATACGTCACACTCGTGCCGGTAGATTTAGTGGCACGTAAATAGAACCCCTGCGGGACTAAATTCCGGCACCTCATCGTCTCCGAAAACCGTAAACGTAACGCAAATACCATTATTAATTATTATTATTATTATTATTATTATTATTATTATTATTATTATTATTAATATTATTGACTACTCGCCAATAATGTCTGCCTAGAAAATACTTCTCATCGTTTATAACTATGGATCTCGACAGTTGTATAATGTCCAAATTATGATGATTTTCAAAATTGGCTTTAAGTCGCACCGACACAGATAGGTCTTATGGCGACGATGGGACAGACAAGGGGTAGAAGTGAGAAGGAAGCGTTCGTGACCTAAATGAGGTTCAGCTCCAGCATTTTCGTGATGTGAAAATGGGAAACCACGGAGAACCATCTTCAGGGCTGTCGACAGTGGAGTTCGAACCCAGTATCTTCCCAATGAAAGTTCACAATTTCGCGCCCCTAACCGCACGACCAACGTATTCCAAGCTCTAATGCCGGGCTGAGTACCTCGGACGATAGATCGCTGGTATTCTGATCCCATCTTGGCAGGTTCGATGGAGGTATTCGGGGGTATTTGAAGGTGCTGAAATACGCCAGTTTCGTGTCTGTAGATTTACTTGCATAAAAAAAAGTCCTGCGGTACAACATTCCAGCACCTCGGCATCTCCAAAACCCGCCAAAGTAGTTATTGGTACGTAAAAAATTACATTATTATTTCGTGCTTGCAAACGAAAAGCATATGTGTAATGGTAAAATAAAGCAAAATAAAAGTGGCCAGTCTGACTTGCTCAGACGTTTAAAGCACTGGTTTCTTGTTTCCAACTTAGCAGGTTCGATCTTGGGTCCGTCCGGTGGCATTCGAAGGAGCTCGTCAGCCTCGTGTCGGTAGATTTACTGGCACGTAAAAATAACTCCTGCGGGACTAAATTACAGCGCCTCCAGAAACAGTATGAGTAGTTAGTGGGACGTAAAGCAAATAACATTACCGGTATTATTATTATTATTATTATCATTATTATTATTATTATTATTATTATTATTCAGTCTTATTATTATTGCTACTACTCATATTGAACTTCTTATTACTCTTTTTTTCACGTTTGATTATTATTATTATTATTATTATTATTATTATTCACCTGTTCATACTTTCGTCTTATTCCTCTTTTTACTCTCCTTTTAAGTCGTATACTTGTTATTCATATTTGATGTTTTGTTATTAATATTATTGTTATTTTTATATTATTATTTTTTTATTTAGTTTAGCTTCATGTGACACAATACTTTTTCCGTCTTTAATTCAACTTTTGTGTCGTGTGTCGGAATACTTCTATGTTTCTGTCCTGTGCTTCAAGACAGTGCTGCAAGATCTGTGTTTGTTTCCCCAGCCCGGATGTGTTTCGTTTCTCATGTGACAGAGTTACATCTTACGTTCTGTTACATGTTTAAGTTCGGCCTTGTGATAGATCGCCTTTAATCTGCTCTGTAGCCTTTAAAAGTGTAGCATGGTCAATGACCTCAGTGCTTGTTTTGTTCACATATCTGGACTAAGAACTCGTCTCACTCGGCACAGCAAGTTCAAGGCCAACTACTTCTATCTGTTTGTTTGTTTATTTATTTACCCAGGTATGTATGTCAACATTGTACTATGTCAACATCGTACCACGAACATTTACTCAATAAACGGGGTGTTTGGGGGGGGGGGTCTCTGTCCTGGGTGGTGTGTTCTGCGGGCCTACTCTGGGGTCTGTGTTGTTGTTGCGGTTATCTCTCTGTGCGTTCAGGTATTTACTAACATGTTCAATTCAATTTATTGTATGTACAAGACATACGTCCAACTTGAATTATTTCATCCTCACAACTCTACTTCCTTACTCCATGGCCCAAGAGCTACACGTATAGCTCTACGAGTGTGGAAATGAAATAACTAATTTGATTGAATTTTTTTCATATTTCAGTAGTGATGAATATAAAACAAGCATTTTTTGAATTTTTATACGTGTTAATGATGATGATGATTGCTGTTTTAAGGTCATCGGCCCTTAAAAACGCAAAGTGTCTTCTGTTTTAACTCGAGCTCGATAGCCGCAGTCACTTAAATGCGGCCAGTATCCAGTATTCGGGAGATAGTAGGTTCGAACCCCACTGTCGGCAGCCCTGAAAATGGTTTTCCGTGGTTTCCCATTTTCACACCAGGCAAATGGTGGGGCTGTACCTTAATTAAGGCCACGGCCGCTTCCTTCCCACTCCTAGCCCTTTCCTGTCCCATCGTCGCCATAAGACGTATCTGTGTCGGTGCGACGTAAAGCAAGTAGCAAAGAAAAAAGAAAACAACATGCAGTGTAGGATTGAGCAACTGCCGAAATGCGTTCAAGGTCAATGTCTAGCATTTTAACAAGCACGTCTTCCGCACTCGCGCACTGAAACTCTCGATTATAATTTTTGTTACCGGTACATAAGTTTCCCTGCTCGGATTTATGAGAATATCGACCTATCGAGACTCAAAATACTATAACGATACTATACTGTACTCCCAAGCCATTACGTTGCACAAATGGCGTAACATCTGACATACCAAAGTAAAACTCGTAGCAATTGTTCAAAGTGATCACCCTGGGCTTCCCTGCAGGCTTCACTTCTCCGAATCCAGTTGCGACGCATTCGAGCCAAGACACCAGGGTTGTGTCCGACTCGTTGGCTGAACGGTCAGCGTACTGGCCTTCCGTTCAGAGGGTCCCGGGTTCGATTCCCGGCCGGGTCGGGGATTTTAACCTGAACTGGTTAATTCCAATGGCACGGGGGCTGAGTGTATGTGTTGTCTTCATCATTTCATCCTCATCACGACGCGCAGGTCGCCTACCAGAGTCAAATGGAAAGACCTGCACCTGGCGAGCCGAACTCGTCCTGGGATATCGCGGCACTAAAAGCCATACGACATTTCATTTCATTTCATTTCATTTCACCAGGGTTGTTCAGAATATCCTCTGCTGCTTAAACAATACGTTCACGGAAGTCGTCCGAAGTGGGTACTTCAGTTCGATATAGTTTGTGTTTCATGTTCCCCCAGACATTAAAGTCAATTGGAATAAGGTCTGGAGATCTGGCTGGCCAATTGATAGTTCCACATCGTCCTGTCCACCGTTCAGGAAATGTCTGCACCATCGTGTAAAATCCACGTGGTTCTGCGTAGTCGAAGCGACACGTCCTCTGAAAGCTCAAGTAACGTACTGTATCTACAGGAGCAAGGTAACATTAATAAAAAGATGATTAGTCCACGTAACCGACTTCCTACTACACCCATCCAGGTATTAATTCATAACCGGTGCTGGAAATTGCCTTCTACTGAATGGGGATGTTCCACAGCCCATGAGTGGGATATAGTGGGTTCGAACTCCTCTGTCGGCAGCCCTAAAGACGGTTTTCCGTGGTTTGCCATGTTCACACCAGGCAAATGCTGGTGCTGTTCCTTAATTAAGGCCACGGTTGCTTCTTCACCATCCTAGCCCTTTCCTGTCCCGTCGTCGCCGTAAGATCTATCTGTGTCGTGGCGACGTACATCAACTCGTAAGAAAATGGTAATCAGCTGTCAAAGACACTGCACCCGTTGAATATGGTCAGGATGCACTCGTTCTTCATGCAGTGTCCTACGTATGGTCCAAGTTGGTACACCAACGGCACGTGTTATACTACGCGTACGGCGCCCGGGATCATCGTTTACTATTGTTAGGATGCCCGGCTCCATGGCAAAACGGTTAGCGTGCTGGCCTTTGGTTACAGGGGTCCCGGGTTCGATTCCCGGCAGGGTCGGTATTTGAACCATCATGGTTATTTTCCCTGGCATGGGGCTGGGTGTATGTGTTGTCTTCATCCTCATTTGATTATCATCAAGGTGCGCAGGTCACCTACGGGAGTCAAACCAAAAGACATCTAGCGAGCCGAACCCGTCCTGGGATCTCCCGGCACTAATATCCATACGCCATTTCATTTCCATTGTCAAGATGTCTTCTTCCGCGTCTAGAATTACACGTGGCCGTTTAGGCCATCGCTTCTGAAAGCGTGATGTAACACAACTTGCATCGCGAATACGCTGCAGTACAGCTAGTATCGTTGCTGGATTCGGCACCCGTCTGTTGGGAAGCCTTTTCCGATAGATTCATGGAGGGCGACCCGTGTTCTGTTCTGCCACACGATACAATAGCAGCATATCATGGTATTCGTGGTATTCATACACTGGAATTATTCAAATACAACGACGTTGCGCAACACATCTGCGCAGCGGTTCATCATATATTCGCGGGCGTTTGACTGTCGCGACCGATCGGACCTTGAAAAAAGTAGCCCTCGTACTACTACGAAGTAACTCGCGTACTAGTACTGTCGATAATTCGCCTCTCTGACAGCTGTTATTCAGGTCAAGGTCAGACAGACAGCTCATACCTCTAGTCCGGTGGTTTCATGTAGGGGCGGGAACCCGTCCCACCACACCCCCCTCGCTAGGAACAGCACACGACCAAACCGGCACGTGACAGGTCTAGTGAATTTGTCAAACTGCTTACGTGAAATATTCTCCCACAGTGTGATTTCAATACCATGGATTCTTGGGAGACCAACTCGCCGTATGCAGAAACACCCCGTGTTGACGTGTACGTAAATAAAGTTTCTTACGTAAACGAAAGAATGCGTGGGATAGGATTTCCAAGTGAGTAGTGTCAGAACTGAATTGTCAAAGCACATCGAACGTTTTGCTTCATATCAATGAGGGACATGTTATAAAAATAAATTAATTAAACGTACCTCCTCTTCGTGCTTCCAAATGAAAAGAACTTGTTTAATGGTAAATTAAAGCATTCTGCTTTTGCAGTGCCTATTAAACGTATCAAAATAAACGTTGCCAGGCTGAGTGGCTCAGACGGTTCAAGCTCTGGTTTCATGAACTTAGCAGGCTCGATCCTGGCTCAGTCCGCTGGTATTTGAAGGTGCTCAAATACGTCCGCTTCTGATCGGTAGAATTACAGGCACGTTAAAGAATACCCGTGGGCAAAATTCCGAAACCGCGCGTCTCCATTGGCACGTAAACATTTATTATTATTATTATTATTATTATTATTATTATTATTATTATTATTATTATTATTATTATTATTATTACTGAGCGAGTTGGCCGTGTGATTAGGACCGCGCGGCTGTCAGCTTGCATTCGTCGTAAAGCCACCTACCAATATTATAATAAAAACTGTGTTAGTCCATTATTACTAACTATTACTAAAATAAAAGTTAAACGCCCCACTCAAACTCCGTAGCTGGTAATCTGTCAGAAAACACTACAGAAAACACTGAACTTTTAACAAGTCCGAATTATTATTAATCTTATAATTGCGGACATGTCTCCGGAATTACTGAAACATGTACTTACAAATTGTTTTACGTCGCACCGACACAAGTAGGTCTTACGGCGACGATGGGAGAGAAAAGGGACACAAGTGGGAAGGAAGCGTTCGAGGCCTTAATAAAGGTACAGTCCCAGTATTTCCCTGATGTGAAAATGGGAAATTACGGAAAACCATCTTCCCGGCTGCCGACAGCGGAGTTCGAATCCACTATCACCAAAATGCAAACTCACAGCTGCGCGCCCCTAACTACACGACCAACTTATTCTAACCTCTAATGCCGGACTGAGTAGCTCGGACGATAGAGCGCTGGTCTTCTGATCCCACCTTGGCAGGTTCGATGGCGGCTCAGTTCGGCGGTATTTGAAGGTGCTCAAATAAGCCAGTCTCGTGTCTGTAGATTTACTTGCACTAAAAAACACTGCGGTAAAAAATTCTGGCATTTCAGCGTCTCCGAAAACCGTGAAAATTAGTTAGTGGAACGAAAAGACATTATTATTATTATTATTATTATTATTATTATTATTAGTAGTAGTAGTAGTAGTAGTCGTAGTAGTAGTAGTAGTAATATTTTTATGATTACGGAAGTTCTAATTAAGCGGGTCCATTACAGTCATCACTTTACCTATCGGCACTTACTGTCCAGTAATAAGCCTTCTGTCCACCTGTGTGGTATAGTGGTTAGTGTGATTAGCTGCCACCCCCCGAAGGCCCGGGTTCGATTTCGAGCTCTGACACGAAATTTGAAAAGTGGTACGAAAGTTGGAACGGGGCCCATTATGCCTCGGGAGGTCAAATGAGTAGAGGTGGTTTGATTCGCACCTCAGCCATCCTGAAAGTGGTTTCCCGTAGTTTTCCACTTCTCCAGGCAAATGCCGCGATAGTACCTAGCTTAAGGCCACGGCCGCTTCCTTCCCTCTTCCTTTTCTATCCCTTCCCATCCCCCGCAAGGCCCCTGTTCATCCTAGCAGGTGGGGCCGCTTGGGCGAGGTACTGGTCATTCTCCCCAGTTGTATCCCCGACCCAATGTCTCACGCTCCAGGACACTGCCCTTGAGGCTGTAGAGGTGGGATCCCTTGCTGAGTCCCAGCGAAAACCAATCCTGGAGGGTAAACATATTAGGAAAAGGCAGAATAAGCCTTCTATTACAAATGCCCGGCGGCAATTCCACAGTAGCTCTTTTTCCTTCGAGCAATGTTCACGATGGATGAAACTACGGTTTTTGAAATTTGTCTCATTAATAACAATTTCACTGAATACTTATAGTCTTTTCTTTCAGTGCCCACCGTCCTTTCATTGACCTGAAAAGTTTATGAAGCATAGACAACTCGCATTGTCTATTGTCAGAAGTTCATCGTAGAGTGTCGCAATAACAGCACAGAAATTTTGCGCCCATTTTTCATTACTTATTAACTATTTCCTTTAATTTTGTCAGCTTGGATCACTGAGTAATGCCAATGACGTCTTATAAATCACACACAACTACACAACACTTGATTCGCATGCATGTGCTGGTACGGATCTTCGACGTCACTGTAAGAATTCTGTGTACTTTTCACACAGACTACCCTAGACCGGTTTTCGAGTACAGCAAGTGGCCAGGCACGTGAGTCAACCTCTCCTTTAGGGGAAGTGCACAACAACATGTGTTGGCCTGCGATAAGAAACAGGTTCAACAAGCCCTAGACTCTGCTACTGTACTTCCACTACGCGTGGACAGAATGACGTAACCGGCGCATCCTGCTATGGCCGTTCAAAACACATTAGGTCCTGAAATATTTGGCTCAGTTATGAGCAAACTAATAGGACAAGGTAAAAAGTACATAGCATATATTGTGAGATGTATTTTTCTTTGCCGACCAGCTTAATATCTGCACGTATACCCCTAACACCCTGTATAACTTGCATCGCTGTACTGACTTTCAATGTGTGGACTTATCTTTCATAATTAGCTAGAACTGGCGAATACTGTGAACAGCGTTATAAAGTTTGTTTCGTATAGGCTAAAGGTGCCATTCTCCATGTTAGTAGTTAGACCAATTGAGCTATTAATGAGACTAACAGAATTAATATATCACACTGAATGATGAATTGTCGATATTGAGAACATGGATATTTCTTAGTGAGAAGGCGAAGATGATTTACTTCTGTCTAGTTATAAAAAGTAACTCCTTTGCTATCTCAAAGCAATTATATCAAGTGCTTTACCATTACTGTATTTTTAATCTAAGCTTCCCTTTGTATTTTAACATCTTAATTTATATATTCAAATTGATTTCAGTTGAATATGATCAGTAAGTGACCATCACTTACCTACTTAATAAGAAAATTCAACACGTGTAGAACAATGTGCTAGAATATTTTCAGACTTTACTGAATACGCCCTCACTTCACTCAAAATTTAGAAAAAAACTGTCGATCATCGTGCCTCCCACTTTGAAAGTCTAATAGTTCAGTCTCCTGACTACACTGTCAGTAAATACCTGTTAAAATACACAGTTATTTGAAACTGTAGAATGGGAGGAAATTGTTGAAGTCTATAAATACAAGAACAAAACTTTATTGTGTGCATCAGAAAGTAATTTTACTCTTTTGAGTCCTGTGGCCTTTTACACTGTATTTCAAAATTGCTAAAATACATAACACTTATATTTACCCAGATAAATAACGCATTTTCAGTGGTATGACAGTATAAATATCACAATTTGAAAAACATTATTTGCCCGAAGACACAGATGTTTTATTTTTAATATTAGACACAAGTAGTATTATGAGCAGAGTTTGAGAGGAGTGAGAGATGTTCCACTTGACAGGCACGTGTCAGACGCAGGATGTTGTGTTCCTGAAGGATTGTCTGTCTTCAGAGTTAGAAACGTAAATGGAGTATATACACTGGGCTTGGAAATGAAAATAACTTGAATTACTTAAGCTACAACGAAAAAGTCAAATCACCAACAAAATCGTATCAGCCACATATTTTATTCATTAAAATACTTCGAGATAATTCAAAATAAAAAACCACAATATTTACACTACTCTCTTTCTAGCAATATTTTACCTAAGTATAAACTTTATCTGCTACATTTTATCATGTTTATGTTACTAGATAATTACCAGTTTTTAAGGTTAACGTACCTAGGTTCCCTAACACATCTCGTACTTTAGAAAAGCAAAGAAGAAAGCTAGTAGTTTTACTTGACTGGCGCTACCGTGTTCATAGCCACGGATTCTCCAGTTCTACGTGAAATCCGAACCTCAAAGTGGTAAATCTTCGTTTAAAGGATATCACACGTGTTGACTGGGATTTAAACAGCGAGAACTTTGTGACACCACCACTTCTTCATAACAATAAGGTACGGCCAAGATTTCAGGACAAATTCCTCAAATGTAGAAGAAAAAATTTGTATGGACATGGATCTGGAAATGCTTTATTCCCATGTCACGATTCGTTTTTCTAGAACTCTACACAGTACATGGCGAAGAACACAGCAACAGAACGTATCAGCAAATCACATGAAACTCTTTGTTCCACGAAATGTTCAAAATGCCCTCTATTAGCATTTATGCATGCATCAGCTCGCCGTCACATTCAATCTCGGATGCGCTGATGTATTCTGGAGTACACGTATCAATACTAATGGAGGCAGTATGAAAATGAATGTACGAAAGAGTTGCATGTGATATGCTGGTACTTTCTGTCACTGTGTTTTTCGGAATTAATGTTGATGATGATGATGATGATGATGATGATGATGATGCTTGTTGTTTAGAGGGGCCTAACATCTAGGTCATCGGCCCCTATGGTACGAAATGAGACGAAATGGAATTACAATTTAAAAGTAAAAAAACCCATCCACTGACCCGATCTCAAAACGTGATGATGAGGAATGAATTGATGAATATGAATTTAAAACAATCAGTGGATAAGACGCGCAATGCCTCACATTTCCAGCAACAATATTACTGACCAAGGGACAGCTTCCAAAGCACAATCCTGAATCTATGATGCTTTTCTGATTGGGTCAATATATATGTCAACGATCCCGCATAATGGCACTTATCGCTAGTAAAGGAGAACCATGATATTTCTCAAGCTGCGGCACTAATCAAAGGTAGCGTAAACTCACGGTGTTCCAAGCATTAAGGCACTACTCACAAGTATTGTACGTCGTAAAGGTAACGCAGACCTATGGTGTTTCTCATACAATGGCGCCACTAATAGCCAACGCAAACCGATGAGGTTCCTCACCTAGGTGTACTAATCACGGGCGCCGGTATTTCCGTGGTGTTCCTCACACAGTGGGTACTAATCACTGGCAACGCAGACCTACGGTGCCGCTCATATAGTGGTACAACTCACAGGCAACGCCCAGACCCGTGGTGTTGCACACT
Organism: Anabrus simplex; assembly: GCF_040414725.1. Classification (NCBI taxonomy): domain Eukaryota; kingdom Metazoa; phylum Arthropoda; class Insecta; order Orthoptera; family Tettigoniidae; genus Anabrus; species Anabrus simplex. The sequence continues at coordinate 933,663,744 of NC_090265.1, read as the reverse complement.
TGGGTACGACTCACGGATACTGGAAACCCACACTGAACCCCGCTTGAGTGCCACGAATCACAAAACTATTGAGTACCTAACAGAGTGGTACTACTCGCTAGTAAAAGCAACCCATGATGTTCCGCGCGTGATGGTACTAATCAAAAGTAGTTTCATGGTTCTAATACAATCATCCCTTGGTCGCCTCTTTTAGTCGCCTCTCACGACAGGCAGGGTATACCGTGGGTGTATTATTCATCTGCCTCCCCCACCCACAGGGAGGGGTGTGTTTGGTCCGCGAGAGGTATTTTATTTCCCTCAAGTCCGCCGGCAAGCCGGTTAGGACCCCCCCTATCCACCACCTGGAAGCGCGCCACGTGGGAGTATCACCTCTCCCCCTGGTATGCCAGCGTAGTAGGTTCGTGGCGGAATTAATGTACTTGGTAGAATTGCAGATAATGATTGGTAACATGGAAATAAAGTATTTCCGGACCCATGTCCGTATAATGTATTTTCTTAAAGTGTAGGCTTTCGCGATCACTGACATTGTATTTTGGGGATATTAGGTCGTATTATAATTATTGTATGTTGACGCGTTTCAAACTTGCAACCAAGAGCAATTAAAAATGAAGAATGAAAACCGCTAATGGCATTGTCACTCCATAGTAAGTAGACTTAAGATAGGAAGCACCTCATAGAAATGTACTTCACTGCAAAGCATGCAGAGTCAAGGAGAAGGACGTTGCAGACATAACTATGGATGGAAGGCATGATCTAACAAGTATATAGCCGTCCGATTGTTAAAATTATTCGTTGTTTAGCAATTTCTATCGCCAAAGGAATGAATCTAGTTGCAAGACGTTTCTTCTTAGAAATTACAAATTTTGCACCAAAAATGTTTCGGTGGTTATTATGTATGGCATGCTCGGGTACAGCAGACTTTTCTGATGGTAAAGACGTAAGCGCCTGCGATGTTATTTAACCTTTTTTGCTACCTTCCTCAACGTTTGACCAACATAATCAGATCTACAGGAACAAGGAATCGTATTTTCAACAGATCCCAAGAGTTTGAGTTCTGTTAAAGATCATATTGGTTTAAACTGTGCTGGAATATGTATGATTTCGTGTTCCCGTGGATCTTTCTCTTTATGTTGGCCAAACATGTATGAAGGTAGCAATGATGGTTCAGGAACATCGCAGGCACTTACGTCTTTGCTAGGCAGAGAAGTCTGCTGTGTCAGAAGTCATATATAATGCCCATCAAATCATTTTTGATGCACCACCTGTCATTTGTGAGGAGAAACTTTCATACCTAGAATAATCGTGAGGCGATAGAAATTGCTGAACACACGAATAACTTTAACAAATGGAACTGCTTTATAGTGAGTAGGGCCTAGGTCAAGGCTGCCCTCCACAGTTAAGTCTACATCATCTTTCTCCTCAACTCTGGAGGCGCGCTGGAATGAACTAGTGGCTTCCTATCTTAAGTATACTTGCTGTGGAGTGACAATTGCCTTTAACGTTTTCATTCTCCATTGTTAATTGCTCTGAAGACGATCTTGTTTGCAAGTTATAACATGACCTAACATCCCCAAAATACTATATTTTCTTCTTCTAGGTGTGAGGAATGTGGCCTACCTTATTGTTACATCCTGTATAATTAGGAATGACTCTACAACATGGCACCCGTTACGTGACTTTCTCTCATATCAGTCATTTCATCAACTATAGTTCAGTTATTATGAGTTTCGACTTGACGTTTGAGCGCTGCCTTTTGGCGGAGGGTAAGTGAATTCATCAACAGCCAATCATAGGCAGCCGATCGGCCCGATAGAGCGCGTTAGACTCCAGTTCCGGTTAGCAGTGTTGTCGATCTGTTGTTTACTGTAACCACGTGCTATCAGCTGTGTGTTGTATTGTGCTCAGTTCTTTTCGCGGTCTTTGTGCTGGTTGTTGTTCGTTTATATTTCGTAGTGTAGAGTTTATAAATGTATTGTTTACTATTTTTAATAGTATAGCGCGTAACAGGTGATCTATTTATATAGTAGCTTAGTTTAATATTTCATTCGGTAGTTATATAGTAGGTTAATTTTAGGCCCTGTGTGAATTTTATATTCTGTCATGTCGACGCCTAAGTCTAAGGATGACGCTTCCAAGAGAAGAAAGCCCTTCGGACGCGGTACTCCACTAAGGAGTCAGGCCCGGGAAATTGTTTGTAATGTTAGGGGGTCATTCTTGACAAAGCACCAACAATGGCGGCTAGAAAGAATGATTTTATTAAGTGGTTGAAGGAGCACAATATTTCGGTTCGCGATGACATGGGGTAGGGGATCTTATGCATCTCTTGAAACAAAACAAGCCCCAGTGCCCAGTTTATGTGGTGGATAGCCAGAGGGAACGGGCATAAAGTAGTTCACCTTTCACTATACCATTGCCATTTTAACTCCATAGAACTGATTTGGGCCCAAGTGAAGGATTATGTAGCTGAGAAAAACCGACTCTTCACAGTTTCGAAGTTGAAAGACTTATTATCGAAGCCGTAGGCCGTATAAGTGCGGAGAACTGGAGCAACGTTGTGAGACACACGAAATCCAAGATGATTAAAACTTGGGAGAAAGAAAGTCTCACAGATGATTATGTTTAGGGTCAAGCGAGAGTGAAACCTCAACAGACGATGACGATTCCGATAGTGACTCAGAAATGAGTGGTATTTTCGCTTTGTAGGATTATTTCCTTCGTTACGGGAAACTGAATCTAATAGCAACGCGAGATCTTCTACATGGTGAGTAGAAATTTAATTTAATTTTCTCACGTTTTATCTGTTCGAGCATTGACATATTTTTTTCTTGTAGCCTTATCCTAAATGTGTTGTGTATTATTGACCTATGTGGATCTGTATGTTGCTACAAAGAATAACTGATTATGGACTTAAATTCCAGTATTTACATTTCTGTTAGTGTTGTGTATCGTAAATCAACTGTTTGTATTCGTAGCAATTTGGCACCACCGGTTGACGTCCGGCTAACTGTCAAGTCGAAACTCATAAAAACGAAACTACAGAATGGTGCAGACCTACCGAATGCCTTCTTATTGGTGCTTCGTGAGATATAGTGATCACTGCTCTGTTCACTTAGTCGGTGTGATGTATGTCTCATCATCTGTGTGTTTGAGGAGTGGATTTCTTTTATCATAGTCTACATTAGCCATCTCCGTGGTGTAGGGGTAGCGTGCCTGCCTCTTACACGGAGGCCCCGGCTAGGTCAAGTATTTTTACCTGAATCCGAGTCCGGTCCCATGGCTAAATGGTTAGCGCGCTTACCTTTGGTCCAGATGGTCCCGGGTTAGATTCCCAGCCGAGTCGGGGATTTCAACCTTCACAGGTTAATTCCAGTGGCTCGGAGGCTGGGTGTTTGTGCTGTCCCCAACATCCCTGCAACTCACACACCACAATAACACGCAGTTACCTACATATGGCAGATGCCGCCCACCCTAATCGGAGGGTCTGCCGTATAAGGGCTGCACTCGGCTAGAAATAGCCACACGAAATTATTATATTATACCTGTATCTGAGGGCTGGTTCGAGGTCCACTCAGCCTACGTGATCAGAATTGAGGAGCTATCTGACAGTGAGATGGCGGCCCCGGTCTAGAGAGCCAAGAACAACGGCCGTGAGGATTCGTCATACTGACCACACGACACATAGTAATCTGCAGGCCTTCGGGCTGGACAGTGGTCGCTTGGTAGGCCAAGCCCCTTCGGGGCTGTAGTGCCATGGGGTTAGGTTAGGTTATAATCTACACTCCAGAGATCTGTGGGGATCGATGAACCACCCAAGCTCGGTTTAGAATTTTGCAGGGTGTTTAGGGATGGATACTTCGTTTCATCTTGCAGTGATCCTATTTGAAACCTCATACGATGTCACTGGCATTTGAATCGAAGACACTTGGCAAAAATGGTCGGGCATATGGCTAATCACTCTATCATTCCTTGTGCTAAGTTTACGGGTAGATGAGCCCTTTACCTTGCAGTCTCCCTACACCCTTCATGTCTTGTGAGGACGTAACTTTGTATTTATTTTTATTTGGCGAAGGAATCGACCCTGGCCTATTATTAAGTACATATCCGGCATTCACATGTGTTTGAAGTTCAGAAATTAGAAGGAAATCATCTGCAGGATGCCGTGGAGTGGAATTCCTCTGGTAAGTTATGTGAGCTGATGCGGAGATATCCCTAAAATTTCACATTTGTGACAAACCCGAGACTCGAACTTAAACTAATACCAAACGTTGTGGACGGACGATCTGTGAGAAGCCGTGAGGCGTCAAGACCGCAATGTGGCATCCTATTAGCAAGCTGACGTGAGTTACATAATACACGGTCGGATAACTGGCAAGCGCTCTTGCCGGAAATGCGAGATTTATCACAAGAATCCAGGCAACGCATCATAAAATTGAATTGTAAAAACATTCTATTTAGCGTTATATTCTGTATTCACAAGCATTTATTACAAAGCGTTGTGTAGTGTATGGTCATTCCCGTAGCAGTATTTGAGAAATTAAGAATACGCAGCAAGTGCAGGAATTGTGCAGTTTTCAGCTTGTATTTGTCTTTGAACTCTAATGTTGGTAGCCCTGGAGATGGTTTTCCGTGTTTTATTATTTTCAGGCCAGGTAAATTCTAACTTCCCAGTCTTAAGAAAAGTCCGTCTGGGAAAGGATGTAGACTGCAAGTTCATGATGGAACAGTTTATTTGCTTTTAGTAGATGTAACTGCATTGCCAGGTCCAACTATTTCAGCTTCTATAGTTATCGGCAGCAACCTTGTATGTAATGTGGTTATAAAGAACAAGAAGTTTGGGGATAAATAAGATTTCCAAGCATTTTCATAAATTATGTTTAGTGGATGTACTTAATGAGCTTGTAGATTGCGTAAAACAGAATACAGCAATACGTTTTAACAGTAGCAATGTAAGAGATAATTTGGTTAAAACATTATTTGAAAATGATAGCAAAGTGCATTTGAAAGGAAAATGTTAATGACAATTTTAGAGAACCAATTAGACAGGGTGAGATTTTCAATTGCACGTTTTACAAAAATTGTCAGCATGTTTAAAGATATGGAGAATTAATATGTCTACAAATGAATATCTCTCTGCAGAAACTTTTCAGTCATTCATTATTAATTAATTCATTCATTCATCTCATACAGGATATGTTTTCTGCGTACAAAGTAGATTAGGTACTACTTAGTAAGTTTCAGAATGGTGTGTTAGAGGGAAGGTTTGGATGCTACAGACAGTAAAGTGGAGCTAACTACCACATATCATTCTTATAGTTAATTGAGAGGGAGAAGAGAACTTTCGATATCCTGAAAAAGCAGTTAGTTTTATGGAAAACTTCTGCCAACAATAGGCGATGTATAGGTGACACAATCTTACTTACTTGATCTCTTTTCCTTCATTCAACAGCTGCTTATATCGCTCTGTATAATAGCAAAATGTTACTTTTACCCCACCCGAGGAACATTAGAAAATTGACAGGTGCTTTTTCTCTGACTGACTGGGGTACAGGTATTGAAGGTAACATCAATTACTTAAAGACTACGGTAAGAATGCTGAAGGAAAATTGAGTTAATTGTGAATGTACATATTGATTAGATAAACACTTAAGAAAATCGAAATTGCAACACCATGAAGGCATTGGTCGTTTGTATTGATTTTCAAGATATAGAACGATGCCATGTAGGTATGTAAACGATCAAAGTTTCAGACCCATTGGATTGTTGCTACAGGTCTCCCCACGTGATTGGTCGCGGAGGAATCAACTCCAGTATACGGACTCTGGTGAAGCGTAGTTGACTTGCAGTCTGTGCAGTGAAGTGTTCCCCATCAAACATGCCTCGACGACAGAGAAGAGTACGCTATCAACAACTGTCGCCGTTTGAGAGGGCTCGGATAATTGGGCTGTGTGAGGCTTTTCAGTCATTCATCTCATACAGTATATGTTTTCTGCGTACAAGGTAGATTAGGTACTTAGTAAGTTTCAGAATGGTGTGTTAGAGATAAGGTTTGGATGCTACAGACAGTTAAGTGAAGCTAACTACCATATATCATTGTTATAGTCAATTGAGAGCGAGAGGAAACTCAGGTGTAAATCTGTAGTGTTGTTAGCAGGCAGGAATTGAAATGTTTCATTAACAGCAGTATTTCCATGCTGTGATGAACCATAGACCTCTGTGGACATTACACCATTCAGTTCAGTTTTGAAACAAGAATTTTCAATACAATGTATACCTGAAGAAGTACTTCAAATTTTAATTTACATTGCAGGATATGTAGTCAGGCATGAAATACGACAACAACATTGTGAATTGTGTCCTTCATGGCTTCAAAGTAAGAAAACTGTGGATGTTGAATTATTATCTGAGTTCAATTAATTGAGGCATTAGACAGAGGTAAGCTAATGTTAGCCTCAGAACTGTATCTAATTGCAATTTGTGTTGTATGGTTTGTAATGCAGATCATAGTTGATAATTTTAAGGGCAAATTTTTAGCTTGCATGAATCAGCTGGGACTTCTGCAGAGATTAACTTCACAGATACTGACCAACTATCTGAACGATTGTAATACTAGAACGGTAATAGGTTCTGAAGAATCTTTTTTTGTGTTCCTGCAAAGTGGCCATAAAATTTGTAAATATTAGTGACCGTGGTTGTAAAATAATGTTGAATAATTTTGTAAAAACATGAAAATGATGGAAAACGATGTAATGCTGATAGGAAACCTAAGAAATTTGAAAAAGCTTAGTACGGGGTATGGGGATGGCAATCCTAAACAAATGTATTTTTATTTTTAAATTTAATATGGCCCTGGCCCAATTTTGTATAGAATGGCCGTGTTGAAACTCAGATTGTAAATAAATGTGCGTACAGCAAATACCATTGTTTTATTTCAGCATGAATTCTGACTCAGTTACAAGAGTTAGGAAGTGAATTTAGTGTCATAATATTTTTCAGTACATATTGTCATGAAATTGAAATATGAGTTTCATATATAATATTGTAGAATATTTCAATTTTTCTGAGTACGATTTTGGTTCTCACCTCTGCTTTTTATCCTTTATTTTGGTGTAAATTTCTCCTGTGTTATTAATGCTTTTGAGAAATGATTGTTGGCATTAATTATTTTACTATGCTAAAAAACAATCATTACCTTCTCCAAACCTCCCACCCCCTCCCTCAGGGACATCAACTGTAGTGCACTCAACTAAGCTGTTCATTTCCCCTTGCATTTTTCACGAAGATTGCTTTTCCTTAGTCGCTCGTGTTTCGTAATGTAGCTGGCCGTGTAAGATGCAGAGATTACTGTTGCAGTATATGAATGCTTGTAAAATAATAATAATAAAAAAAGATCATTCATATAAGCGCAGTTGTTCGGCAAAGACTGGATGGGTCACGTGACTTTGCTCGTTCGTGAGCGCGCCCGGGCATTTGGCCCGGGCCTGTCTTTCTTGTTGGCCTTGGGTATATCCGTGTAAGAGCACAGAGGAGACCAACTTCGATCATTCAATAATTACGAGATAACTTCTTGAGGGCAACCGGGGTCTGCCGTGGAGGTCTGTGCATTTGCACGAACTGTATGCAATTGGCTGCATAGTATCCAGTTAAGATCATTTCGACCGATTCAACGTGTTTCACTAGGGCTTCGTAATCATATTCAGAAGAGAAGATGGGCCAACCAATACATATACTATATATACATATATATATAATTTCAAGTTGCTTTAAGTCGACCGACACAGGCATGTCTTAGTGACGATGGGATAGAAAAGGGCTAGGAGTGGCCGTGCTATTAATTAAGGTACAGCCCCTGCATTTTCCTGGTGTGAAAATTGGAAACCACGGAAATCCATCTCCAGGGCTGCCTACAATGGGGTTCGAACCCACTAACTCCCGAATGCAAGCTCATCGTTGCGCGTCCCTAATCACACGACCAACTCGCTCGGTACTAACATCGTAAATAGGGTGGTGGATAAATGACTATATCATGTTTGCAGGTGAGCCACGAATATCTCTTAGGCCAAATACACGACAACAAAGTTTCTGGAGACGTGAAGGTCGCAGCGGAATGCACTAGGACGTTCAAGAGAAGCAAGCATTTGGAGGTGGTGGTGTAATATTTAGGGCTGTGATTATGGATGGTCGTCGTGCACCTTTGATACCAATTCGAGGGAATTTAACTACCAGAGGTATGCCGATAATATTCTTCGAACATTAATGCAATTCTTCGGGTAAGAATAAGGTGATGAATGAATTTGCATCGGTGACAATGCTCGCCCTCATCGAGGTGCATAAGTGAGAAACTTCCATGAGAGAGGCGGGTATCAACCATATGAAATGCCCAGCTTATTCACCGGACATGAAATGCATTGAGCACGTTTCAGCGTAAGGCATGGCTGTGTTGATCATCCACAACTCCTACAGGCACTCCCTTACCTCATTAGAATTTACCAGATGGAATAATTAGACTTTCTTCTATGACGACAACGTACTGACAAGAAGCATACCACAGCGTGTCACAGACCTGAACAATGGACTAGGAGGCTATACACGTACTAAGGCAGAGTGAAGAAGGGCAATCTTCACTAAAGAAGAAACATAAAATGTAAGCTTTTCATCATTACGGTAACGAAGTTTACTCTGTTCAGAACAGCTTTGATCAAACAGCTGATCATATTACTGATCGCCAACGTTTTGCAAGGACACAGCATATGAGGAAGACGAAGAAGAAGAATCGGTTATGTCATGGCAAATGTGTACCATTTGTGTTGAAATTGAGATTGCCGTGACGCAGTAAAATGAGGAGGCCTATGACTTGCGACTTTTTGATACTGGAGGGTTGCACGGGGTATCATTACATTTTTCCAGAACTACACTTAAGAAAATGGAAATTGCAACACCATGAAAGCATTGGTCGTTTGTGTTGATTTTCAAGATATGGAATGATGCTATGTAGGTATGTAAACGATCAAAGTTTCAGACCCATTGGGTTGTTGCTACAGGTCTCCCCACGTGATCAGTCGCGGAGGAATCAACTCCAGTATACGGACTCTGGTGTAGCGTAGTTGACTTGCAGTCTGTGCAGTGAAGTGTTCCCCATCAAACATGCCTCGACGACAGAGAAGAGCATGCTATCAAATACTGTCGCCGTTTCAGAGGGCTCGGATAATTGGGCTGTGTGAGGCTGGATTATCGCTAAGGACTGTCGCTGCACTTGTTGGCCGACAGGCATCTACGGTACAACGTGTATGGCAGCAGTGGTCAAATGAATTTACCCACACTCGTAGACCTGGCACAGGCCCAGGGCGACAGACAATTGTGAGAGAGGATCGCCGCATCATTCGGATGGCCCGGATGGAACCCCATGCAACAGCAGCGCAAATTCGAGCAGCGGTGGCACCCCACTTTACACAACAAACAGTTGGTAATCGCCTGCGTGCAGCTGGCTTACGAGTCCGTGTCCCTGCAGAAGGTGTTCCATTGACCCCACAACAGCGACGTGTAAGGCTGGCCTGGTGTCGAGAAAGATCGACGTGGGTCGATGAATGGCATAGGGTCGTCTTTAGTGATGAATCGCGCTTCTGTCTTGCCCGCAGTGATCGCCGAAATCGTGTGCGCCGACGTACCGGGGAGAGGGGCCGCCCAGATCTTATTGTCGAGAGGCACACAGGGCCAACACCAAGCATTATGGTCTGGGGAGCTATTGGCTTTAATGTGAAATCACAATTAGTGCTTGTTAAGGGCACTGTGACTGCTAGACAGTACGTAGATGGGGTACTCAATCCAGTGGTTGTCCCTATGATGGCGAACATTGCTAATGGTATGTTTCAGCAGGACAATGCCCGGGTTCACACTGCACGCATCTCCAGAGAAGCTCTCCACGACATCACAACCTTAGAATGGCCCGCCAGATCCACGGACCTCAGTCCTATTGAGCATGTGTGGGACATGATGGGTCGACAACTGGCCAACCATCCTCAGCCACCCACAACTCTGGAACAACTGACCCGTGCAGTGCAGGAAGCATGGGCCACAATCCCTCAGGAAGCGATCCTGGGCCTTATTGACTCCATGCCTCGAGGAATTCATCAATGTATTGCAGCTCGTGGTAGGCACATCCTGTATTGATTGTTGTCCAAACTTGCGGTCAGAGGGACCTGAAAGTTTAATCATCGAAGCACAACCGAACACTCGTCCTGCATGTTCAATTGCAGCAATGTAGCACCACTCCTTCTGGGTGTTGCCATTTCCATTTTCTTCAGTGTATATAACACTAGTTACCATTGGTACCCACAACTTCTATAACTTTGTGACCAGCTCAGTTGATAATTTGGAAATTAAATTTGCAAATTCTCTAAATATTTTTGGTCTAAATAGATCACTAACTACCGTGAACGCATTCAGGAGGATAGACAGAAATGATGAATCGAGTCAGCCCAAAAACGTGCCGCAGAGTACCGGCAGTGCGAGAAAGTGGAGGTGTCCGTATTGCTGGACATACATCTCAGTACTTCCACTACACCTGTGGAGACTGTAGACTGGGAATAGGCTATGGATTGCAAAGCAGAGATCCCGGTGGAACAGTCAGCAGCCCAATCTAAAGGTCGGGTCAGTGGTCGCTATCAAAGATGACAAACTGCCACCCCTGCAGTGGAAAATTTGCAGTGGTGATAGAACTTCATCCTGGAAAAGGCAAACGTGTGAGAGAGGCAACTATTAACTTTTTTTTTTAAATTTTTAATTTCGTGTGGCTATTTCTAGCCGAGTGCAGCCCTTGTAAGGCAGACCCTCTGATGAAGGTGGGCGGCATCTGCCATGTGTAGGTAACTGCGTGTTATTGTGGTGGAGGATAGTGTTGTGTGTGGTGTGTGAGTTGCAGGGATGTTGGGGACAGCACAAACACCCAGTACCCGGGCCATTGGAATTAAACAATGAAGGTTAAAATCCCCGACCCGGCCGGGAATCGAACCCGGGACCCTCTGAACCGAAGGCCAGTACGCTGACCATTCAGCCAACGAGTCAGACACTATTAACACTGCAAATAGTCTATTCAAGAGACCCATCTTTAAGATGAGTCTAGTTAGTTTTGAATCAATTGCCTGACCACATTAGTCGTTTCAAATTTGTTTATTTCATTCTTTGTTATAATGACGTTGTTCATATTTCAACAGAATTGCATTATGTAAAAATTATTGATATTTTTGTACATATATTGTTTTAATTTAACGTAATTCTGAGTGCTCAGTTTTTTCTTTTTCATTGTGGACAATCAACAGAAGGGAGGTCCGACTCGCTGGCTGAATGGTCAGCGTACTGGCCTTCGGTTCAGAGGGTCCCGGATTCGATTCCCGGCCAGGTCGGGGATTTTGACCTTAAATGGTTAATTCCAATGGCCCGGGGGCTGGGTGTATGTGTTGTCTTCATCAGCATTTCATCCTCATCATGACGTGCAGGTCGAATATGGGTGTCAAATAGAAAGACCTGCACCTGACGAGCCAAACCCGTCCTGGGATATCCCGGCACTAAAAGCCATATTACATTTCATTTCAACAGAAGGGAGGATGTTTGAGTATTGATTATTCATTGTGTTAATATAAATTTTCCTCACCAGAGTCCAACACTTACCATCTAGCAAATACTGCCGGGAATAGATGGCAGCACTCGGGCGGAGTGAAGAAGACTTTCGGTTGAGGTACACAGGGAACTGCGTGAGCAGACTGTGCGTCATACTAGTAAAACAATCAGACTTCACAGCCATGTGAAATTAAAATAATTTAAATCGAGCTGCGGCATGTATATATATATATATATTTTGCTAGTGCAGATAGGTCTTATGGCCTAGGAGTTGGAAAGAAGCGGCCATGGCCTTAATTAAGGTACAGCCCCAGCATTTGCCTGGTGTGAGAATGGGAAACCACGGAAAACCATCTTCAGGGCTGCCGACAGTGGGGTTGAAACCCACTATCTCCCGCATGCAAGCTCAGAGCCACGCGCCTCTAACCTCACGGCCAACTCGCCTGGTGAGCAGCATATTATAAGTGCATGTGTTGTACCCAATACAGTGTGATACATCAAGTAGGATAATTAACTTTTGGAGCGAATATGTCCAACCCTATCACAGCATTACACAGTCCACTCATCCTTTGTATCAACGAGGACCCAACACGAAAAACAGGCAGAGCGAGCCGACAGCCTGATCATCTTGATCATCTCCACCACAGCGACGTTGGAGGGGATAGCGACTGTAGTGGGGAAGTATAAACATCCGGCCCTGGATTACGTGCTGAAGACTGTCACACTGTTACAGTTCCAGTGACTACGACTACGGACATAATGCACTGTGATGATATTTTTAACAACTTGAAATTATTGATGGGTTTCAATTGGAGGCATCTCATTTCCCTCACAGTAACATAACCGTCTGGATCTCTTGTTTAATTCACATACAGTATAGCAGTCATTGTGTGAATGTTTTATTAAGTCTTCGGTTTCTTTTTTTAATTTCGTGTGGCTATTTCTAGCCGAGTGCAGCCCTTGTAAGGCAGACCCTACGATGAGGGTGGGCAGCATCTGCCATTTGTAGGTAACTGCGTGTTATTGTGGTGGAGGATAGTGTTATGTGTGGTGTGTGAGTTGCAGGGATGTTTGGGACAGCACGAACAACCAGCCCCGGGCCATTGGAATTAACCAATTAAGGTTAAAATCCCCGACCCGGCCGGGAATCGAACCCGGGACACTCTGAACCGAAGGCCAGTACGCTGACCATTCAGCCAACGAGTCGGACAAGTCTTCGGTGATTGAGGCGCTTCCAGGAAGTGACTCATACCTTCCTTGTAAATAAGTACGTATCTACATGAAGTGTTTTGTGACATTAGAAGAAGAGAACTTGCTTTTCTGACTTTTTTTCGTACATGAAGTCTGGTTCAATGCCAAAACTGTTAGGGTGCTGGCCTTTGGTTACAGGGGTCCCGGGTTCAATTCCCCGCAGGGTCGGGAATTTTAACCAAAATTAGTTAATTCCGCTGGCATGGGGGTGGGTGTATGTGTCGTCTTCATCATAATTGCATCCTCATCACGACGCGAAGGTCACCTACGGGCGTCAAATCCAAAGAACTACATTTGGTGAGCCGAACTTGTCCTCGGACACTCTCGGTACTAATAGCCATAAGCCATTCCATTTCATTTCGTATATACAAAATGCCTCCTTCCGTTTTTCCTCTTTTGGTTTCAGAAGTCTTTTGTGAAATATTTTCTGAGCTTAGTTTCAGAGACTACAGTCTACAAAGGCTTGATTCCGTTTTTAAAACAAGAAAAAGACAAAATGTAAAGTTCTCCTGTTGGAATTCAGCGGTCTGCCAATGTTAGTATTTAATGAGAAATTCCGGGACAATTACCACATCAAACAAATGAACGCTCAATTGGTTTTGGAACAACTTCTGTGTGTAACCACTACTGTTAGAAGAGCCTTCAACCAAATTGCTCACAAATTATTAAACTAATCAATCTATAGCCAGTTTTAACGAAGTAATGTACAATTTACACGTCAACATGCAGCGAGTCTCGTAATTTAATTTATTGCATTGGACATCAGTAATTGTTGGTCCACATTTATTGAGAGCAGAATGTTACAAAGTAGGAACTGTCAGGTTGAAATTTGAATAGGATTTTACGTACTAAATAAGATGGTTTAGAGAACTCAAAATGTTACCTACTGAAAACTCTAGAATAAGGCCAGTAGACAAAGTTCGTTGTGTAATTTATCAACATGTTCTATACTGTTTTCTCACAGTAGATTTTTTATCAGCTTTCTAGCCTGTTTTCATTTAAATAACTGAAATAAATATCTCCCTTATAGTACAGTAATATTGATGAATTTTACTAAACTTCTTAGAATATGCTTTCTTTTTCTTAATACTTCGATTCACATAATCTTCAGCGAGCTCAAGTGTATGGCCCCTTTTCCCTTTGTACTAGTTAATAAATCAATTAATTATCAAATTCTGTATCAGTCTTAGTTAATAATTTGTCACTAATTTTCTACCGTGAAATATATTCCGGCATACGTGGTTCTCTGAAGTTCTAAATAGGTATTTTGTCCTAAAATGCTAGTCAAACTTTACTATTGAATTTATATTTTGAATCTGATTCGGAAGTTACATTTCTTGTCCTCGGTAATTTACGTTATCAATATTTATTTATTTATTTATTTAATTTATTTTTTCGTTTGGCAAGATTACGGAAATTGCAATTAAATGTTATGGAACACACACCCAATTACGTCGTCTTACAGAAATATACAATAAAAAGACATTTAAAAAGTGAAAAGCCTAAATTAGAGAAAAATAGTATATGAACATTAAAAGAGTTTGAATAAATTACGCATTCTTCCAAAATTACTGGGTCTACAAAACTTTGTTCAAATTCCTAATCCTGTCGGTGGCAGCCGGTGTCACATCATGCAAATCTTTCGAGTTACCGGGATAAGCTCGTAAGCTTCTGTCCTTCACAATGTGTTGAATTGTCTGCCTTTCCTAATCGCAATCACAAACTAAACCAATCTACAGCTCTAATGGGCCTTCGCCTACCAAGTGACCGCAGCTCAGCCCGAAGGCCTGAGATTACGAGGTGATGCTTGGTCAGTGTGACGAATCCTCTCGGCCGTTATTCCTAGCTCTCCAGACCGGGGTCGTTATTTCACCATCAGATAGCTCCTCAATTAACGGTAATCACGTAGGCTGAGTGAACCTGGAACCAGTCCTCGTATCCAGGTAAAAGTGTCTGAATTGGCCGAGAATCGAACCCGGGGACATCGGGTGAAAGGTAGACAAGCTAAACCACCAGACGGGCTTGAAACATTAATTACATGAGTTAAAAATCTCGATACTTTCTTTACATTCACTTTTACCGGAGAATCTTCGTCAGTTTCCCGTGAAAACTTCTTTCAGGTCAGCAACTCTGATCAGAAAACTCACCGAAGAATCTAATAACGCCAAGCCGAACAACAATCGACCACAAGTAGCTTTAATTCCTTCATTAGATTAAAAAAAAAAGCCCCCAGCATTTATGCAGGCTATCCGCACAGACAGATTCCATGTCCTGTTCGTATCTGTTTGAGGGTCCTCCATGTACTTCGT
Organism: Anabrus simplex; assembly: GCF_040414725.1. Lineage (NCBI taxonomy): Eukaryota > Metazoa > Arthropoda > Insecta > Orthoptera > Tettigoniidae > Anabrus > Anabrus simplex. The sequence goes on along the minus strand of NC_090265.1, from coordinate 933,648,574 downwards.
AGCGATTCCATGCTGACTGGTTTCTTGGCAGGATCGATCAAGTTCCCACGATCCTAGGGGCGGTATTATTCTACATCTCTCACCTTTTGCTGTTGATGTTGAAATTAATGCAGTGCAGTGATTCTGCTTTCATTATTAATAAAATAGTAATACAATAACAATTGCAGGCATTAGCCACCCATCGTCTCTTGTTTGGTACTTGCGCCAGGTTCCTCACATTTATCCGTTCCATCCGACCTCCCTTGGTGAACTCTTCTTTTCCGACCCCGACAGTGTTAGAGGATTCGAGGCTTAGGGAGTCCTTCACTTTCACGCCCTTCGGGTCATTGCCTGTCTTTCTCTCATACCTTCATATTTTGAGTTGTCGGATCCCAGTCACATTCTCCTCTCTGATTACTGTTAAAAGAGGATGGTTGCTTATATATATTTTCTCATAAAACTATCACCAACTGCTAGTTGTTGTACGTCGCACCGACACAGATAGGTCTTACGGCGACGATGGGACAGGAAAGGGCTAGGAGTGGGAAGGAAGCGGCCGTGGCCTTAATTAAGGTACAGCCCCAGCATTTGCCTGGTGTGAAAATGGGAAACCACGGAAAACCATTTTCAGGGCTGCCGACAGTGGGGTTCGAACCTACTATCTCCCGAATACTGGATACTGGCCGCACTTAAGCGACTGCAGCTATCAAGCTCGGTACTATCACCACCAACACCACTCTCGTGTTAGAAGTTATCTCTCGACGATATGCGTCATCAAAGGTTTCGGTATTATTTCACACTAGCAGAAGTACCCATTCTTCGTACCAGTTATCAGAAACTAGGTTTTCTTACTCATGCGATCGGTTTGACAGACTTCTTCTTCTTCTTCTTGCTTCCGAATTTGGCCAACTGTGGACCGCGTGAAACTTAATGCTTTCCGGCCAGTCTTCTTTTCTCTTCCCAGAACTTCTTCATTCGTTCACTCCTTATTTTTCTCTGCTCCTCAGATATTACAAATTTGGACCTGTTCTTCCGCTGCTCTTCATGGAATTAGTGGTCATCTACTCGAGTTCTGAACTTACTAGTGACTTCATTAGACATTTATATCACTGATGTACTGTACTTAAGTACGGTACGTAGAAAATTATTTGCCGTGTTTGAAGTTAATGTGTATGTATACTGCCGACGGATAGTACCACAAATATAAATATTACTGAATGTATTTGTTTGATCCGACATCACGTAACTATTACAGATATCAAAATTACATTAGGTCTATGTTAGTGACGGGCAATCTATATACATCTATGCAAAGTTTTGACCAAGTGCTGCTGTATTTATTGTGTGATTGACCCTTACATAAACAAAACAGACATAAACCACATATCTCTTACAATAGTAAATAATACAATAGTTGTAGAAATTAATTTATTGAACATTTATACGTATTCTAAGAGGCTTTTGGATAATGTACCTTACTATTAGTGAAAGAATTATTAAACCCGGTTGCGTAGTTTCACATTTTATCCATAATAGCTTCACTGTAAACAATATTTGATGTCCTTTTATTTTGTCGTAACCAAATACATGGATTTTCGGGAGCTCCGACCCGCGATAGGGCAACATACAGTTGACTATGAGTAAGGCATTATTTTCGTAGGCCAATCGCTACTAAATCGAAGGTTTGTCCGTGCGACGTGTTAACTGTTAAGGCAAAAGATATTTTCGAAGAAAATTGAAGTCGTTTAAACTAAGGATCATGGGTATCCTAGGAACATGAGCTAATTGAACGGCTGCATGGCCGGTGATAATGGTCACTACAATTAAATTGAATCAGTCACTACTGATCTTTATTTAGGGGAGTCGCCCTGGTTGCAGATTCCCTATCTGTTGTTTTCCTACCCTTTTCCTAAATGATTTCAAAGAAAGGAAATTTATTGAACATTTCCCATTGTAAGTTATTCCAATCCCTAACTCGCCTTTCTATAAACTAATATTTGCCCCAGTTTGTCCTCTTGAATTCCAACTTTATCTTCATATTGTGATCTTTCCTACTCCTAAACACACCACTCAAACTTATTCGTCTTCTAATGTCATTCCACGCCAACTCTCCACTGACAGCTCGGAACATAAAACTTAGTCGAGCAGTCCGTCTTCTTTCTCCCAAGTCTTTCCATCCCAAACTTTGCAACATTTCTTGTAACGCTATTGTCGCAAATCACCCAGAAAAAATCGAGCTGCATTTCTTTGGATTTTTCCAGTTCCTGAATCAGATAATCGTGATGAGGGTCCCATACAATGGAACCATACCCTATTTTGGGTCTTACCAGAGACTTATATGCCCTCTCCTTTACATCCCTATTACAACCCCTAAATACCCTCATAACCATGTGCAGCGATCTGTACACTTAATTTACAATCATATTTATATGATTAGCACAACGAAGATCTTTCCTTATATTAACACCTAGGTACTTACTGTGATCCCCATAAGGAACTCTCACTCCATCAACGCAGTAATTAAAACTGAGAGAACTTTTTCTATTTGTGAAACTCACAACCTGACTTTTAATCCCGTTTATCAACATACCATTGCCTGCTGTCTGTATCACAACATTATCGAGATCATTTTGCAGTTGCTCACAATATTGTAACTTATTTATTACTCTATACAGAAAAAAATCATCCGCAAAAACCTTATGTCTGATTCCACTTCTTTACTCATGTCATTTATATATACAAGAAAACAAAAAGGTCCAATAATACTGCCTTGAAGAATTCCCCTCTTAATTATTACAGGGTGAGATAAAGCTTCACCTACACTAAACCTCTGAGATTTATTTTCTATAAATATACCCACCAGTCACTCTTTTGTCTAGTCCAATTGCGCTCATTTTTGCCAGCAGACTACCATGATCTACCCTACCAAATACCTCAGACAGGTCAACCGTGATACAGTCCATTTGACCTCCTGAATCCAATATATCTGCTATGTATTGCAGGAATCTTACAAGTTGAGCTTCAGTGGAATAACATTTCCTAAATCCGAACTGCCTTCTAGCGAACCAGTTATTAATTTCGCAACAATCTAATATAATCAGAAAGAATACTTTCTCAAAGCTTACATGCAATGCATGTCAAACTGACTGAGCTGTAATTTTCAGCTTTATGTCTATCACCCTTTCCTTTGTACACTGGGGATGCTGTAGCAACTCACCATTCATTTGGTATAGTTCCTTCATGCAAACAATAATCAAATAAGTACTTCAAATATGGTACTCTATCTAAACCCTTTGTCTTTAGTATATCCCCAGAAATCTTACCAATTTCAGCTGCTATTCTAGTTTTCAACTTTTGTATCTTATTGTAAATGTCATTGTTACCATAGTTAACTTTTAATATTTCTTTAGCATTAGTCAGATCCTCTATCTGGACATTATCCTTGTAACCAACAATCTTTATATACTACTGACTGAATACTTCTGCCTTTTGAAGATCCCCACATGCACACTCCCTTCGTTCATTAATGATTCCTGGAATGTCCTCCTTGGAACCGGTTTCTACCTTAAATTACCTACGGTATTCATACTCTTCCATTTTTCATTAAAATTTGTATGACTAAAAATTATGCTTGCCGTCGTTTTATCCTTAGGTGAACTCTTTGCTAGATTCGATATCCTAGTAAGTTCCTTCAATTTCTCCTTACTTCCACAGCCATTTCCACCTCTATTTATTTCCAATTTGCACCTCCTCCTTAGTCTCTTTATTTCTCTGTTAAAATAAATTGGGTCTTTACTATTCCTCACCACCTTTAAAGGTACAAACCTGTTTTCGCATTTCTCAACAATTGCTTTCACTCATTCCAGAGTCTGTTTACATTTTTATTTACCGTTCTCCACCGATCGTAGTTACTTTTTAAAAACTCCCTCATTCCTGTTTTATCAGCCATATGGTACTGCCTAATAGTCCTACTTTTCAGACCTTCCTTTCTATCACATTTACTTTTGACTACGACAGAAACAGCTTCGTGATCACTAATACCTTCTATTACTTCGATTTCTCTATGGAGCTCATCTGGTTTTACCAGCACACGTCCAGTATATTCTTCCCTCTAGTTGGTTCCATCATTTTCTGAATCAGATGTCCTTCCCATATGAACTTATTTGCCATTTGTTGGTCATGCTTCCTGTCGTTCGCATTACCTTCCCAAATGACATTTGGTAAATTGAGATCTTCCGCTACAATCACATTCCTTTCCATGTCGTTTCCCACATAGCTGATTATCTTATATAATAATGCTGAATCTGCGTCAACGCTACCTTTTTCCGGTCTGTACACTTCAAAGCATGAAGTTGCCTATTATCGTTAGATGTGAGCTTTACACCTTTTTCACCAGGATGAATACTCCGCTTCATACCATTCCTATCCTATCTCTACGATACACACTCGAGTTCCGTGATAAAATTTCTGCATCCATTATCTAATTTCTCATCCATGATTCAACTCCTATTACATTATGTTGTAAGTATATATCTATTAAATGACTTAAATGTATTCCTTTTCAATACCTCTACAGTTCAACACTAACATTTTAATGTCACTTCTACTTGACTTCCAGATCCCTGTACCCTTATCACCGTTCTCTAGACCACCCTTTACCATGAATGTACCTCCATATAACCCTCCTAAAGAAATTTCCTAATTTATACGTACCACTGCGGTTTAAGTGAAGGCCATCTGAGCGCAGATCCCTATCTGTTGTCCTTCAGTTTCTTTATAAGGAGCCTCATCCCATTGCACATGCTAGAAGGGCTTAAATTTCTCAAATGCATGATTGGCGCTCGGAATTTTAATGTTAATTCACGAGGTGGCGGTCCAGCAGGGTTAAGTGCATTTAAAAATTTCTGAGGGTAATGGACTGTGTCTTCGGTATTAGTTACTGTGTCGATCGATAGTTTTTGACCTGGCTGAGTCCTTTTTGTATAATCAAATTGTTTATTTCGTTCACGTTGCCGTTCGTAGGTGACAGTATTGTTCTAGAATACAGCAAATGAAATTATCTTTCGTGTAACTTTTCGATGTCAGGGTATACGGCATCTATTAAACTTTCTAAATTATTGACTGTTCGACCCAAAGATTCATCCAGTATGACGTCATAATTACTGCTTACATTGGATAGGGAAAAATTCCTTCTCCCATTTTTAGCAGTTGTTGTGGGACGCATGTTTCCACGAAGATGACCTCTCATATTCGTCCGTAAGTTGAAATTTGGAATCGATGTCCATAGGGGAGACGATTTCAAGCATGCGTTAATAATATCTGCACGCGTTCCTCTGTTAACAACGGTGAGTGTCAGTCGGAAATCTCCAGCAGATACAAAAGTAATGCCACTCATGACGGCTGCGGAGTTTCTGATATCCTTTAAGGTTCTGTCCACAGCCTCTATATGTGCTCTATAGCTCATCGTGCATTCATCCCATATAATCAATGACGCGCCTCGTAGTAATTTACCGGGCGAGTTGGCCATGCGGTTAGGGCCGCGCAGCTGTGAGCTTGCATCCGGGAGATAGTGGGTTCGAACCCAACTGTCGCCAGCCCTGAAGATGGTTTTCCGTGGTTTCCCATTTTCACGCCAGGCAAATGCTGGGGCTGTACCTTAATTAAGGCCACGGCTGCTTCCTTCCCACTCCCAGCCCTTCCCTGTCCCATCGTCGCCATAAGACCTATCTGTGTCGGTGCGACGTACAACAACTAGCAGTTGGTGATAGTTTTATGAGAAAATATATATAAGCAACCATCCTCTTTTAACAGTAATCAGATAGGAGAATGTGAATGGGATCCGACAACTCAAAATATGAAGGTATGAGAGAAAGACAGGCAATGACCCGAAGGGCGTGAAAGTAAAGCAAATGGTAAAAAATTGTAGTAATTTACCAAGAGGACCATTTTTGCGGATGGAACACGTGGATCGTTGCTCTAGAGATACGGACGGCGGAAGTTTAAAAGTAGAATGAGCAGTTTTTTCATTGCGCAAGAGAGTTGCAGCAGTTCATGACGAAGCTATCTTCCCTGATAGTCTTATCTTAGCAAGTAGCAAATTTGCGATAAACGTCTTCCTCGTGCCTTCTGGTGCGTCCAGAAAAATAATTGTCCTTTGTTGTTATTCACGCTCAAAAGCATGTCTTTGATCTGGGTCTAATTTTGACACATTTTCATTAACAAACGCTATCAAATCATTGGTATTACACTGACTGAGCAAATGTCATGGGATAGCGGAGTCCTGATGCGCAGGTGTGTTGTCTGCGCACCACACGCGCCCTGTGCGAGCGGCAGCTGTATATCAGACCTTGTGAGCAGTGGCTGTGCATGTGACAGGTGTAACATGGAACGTCGTAGTAACCTGACACGGTTCGAACGGGGTAAGGTGGTCGGTGTCAGACGGATGTGTTGTGCGATTTCGGAAGTAGTGCGGGAATTCGGCTTCACACGATCAACCGTGTCCAGGGTGTATCGTGAATGGTTAAATGCGGGTGTCACCATCCACAACAGACGAACGACCGGCCGTCCAGCCACGCTCTATTACCGTGACCGGCGACATCTGAGACGGATTGTCAATAGTGACAAACGGGCAACCGTGCAACAAATCACGGCTCAATTCAACACAGGCCGTGCTAGACACGTCTCCCAGTGGACAATCCATAGGAACATGGGTTCTATGGGGTATGGGACCCGGCGCCGCACATGGGTGCCACTGTTGACCCAACGTCATCGGGCACATCGATGCGCATTTGTCGTCAGTCACCAGGGATGGACACTGGAAAAATGGCGTAACGTGATATGGTCGGACGAATCCCGATTTCAACTGCACCGTGCCGATGGGAGGCACCGTGTTTGGCGCAGACCACATGAAGCGATGGATCCCGCCTGCCTCGAAAGTGTGGGTCAGGGCGCTGGTGTCTCTGTTATGGTCTGGGGTGCATTTTCCTGGTATGGAATGGGCCTCCTAGTTGTTCTGGAAGAGACTTTGAATGGTACGCGATATGTTGAGATGCTCGGAGACCATCTCCACCCACTTTTGGCCTTCCAGCGCCCAGACTGTTCTGCGCCGCCACATCGCCCCCACGTCATCCGGGAATGGTTCCAGGAACATACAGCGGAGGTCTAACGACTGCCATGGCCACCCAGGAGCCCCGATATGAACTCTATCGAGCATATCTGGGATGTCCCGGAACGCAAGCTCCGTGCCATGGACCCACGAACAGACCAGCATTGGCGGCCGCTCTGCAAACGATTTGGTGTCAGCTTCGTCCAGAGGACTACCAGGGACTTGTCGACTCACTTCCACGGCGTCTCAGTGCAGTTCGCACGGCCAGAGGAGGCCCCACACGCTATTAGGTGACTATTCCATGACATTTGCTAAGTCAGTGTATATTGACGTACCATTGTGTCTATAGTATAATTCAGTGTACGAACAGAAGAATGTAATCCAAAATCACTTAAAGTTTTATAATTTAATTCCAATAGATTGTTTTCTACTTGTATCAAACCTTCGTTATAAATGCCTCCACTGAATGATAAAGTCTTGATTTTGCTGTCTGATTATGTGACTAATATCTTCACATAAGTCATCCTTAAAATTATCCTATAATTTCATTGGTTCCGATGGCTGATAAAAGTATAACTACAAACAATTCTCTCAGTTCCTGCCGTTCCTACTGTAAAATATACCCTTTGGCCGTTTTCTAAGTGAACGCCCAAATGCACGACTGTAGGATACCGGTCGTGGATCGGAAATTCCAATATTCGCCAGACAGCTTCGAATGTAGTTATGTACCGTCCACTTACATAGGTTTCCACTTCGTCATTTGGATTTCTTACGCTAAACGTAGCTTGGTCTGATCCTTTCTTGATATATTTACAAATATATTTGATAGCTTGAACGGAGTGGCAGTTCTCCATATTTATGTAAGCGTTAAACGCTCCACATAATATCGGGGAATAAGGGACAATCCACCTATTATCTATAGTGAACTTCTTTCTCCTGATATTCAACATAGCGCTCCGACCTCCTTATTCGGCGTCACGGCGACGGTAATCCGGATACCCATTCTCTTCGGTCTGGGTATCGTTGACAAAACGTCGGGGATATGCATATATATGTACAGATACCGTGCTTAATGCATGGTGCTGCTAAGCTGTGCTCCCCGCATGTTCCATGCACCAAATTTTTAGTTACGATATCGTACAATACCGGATCGTTTTGTTGGTCAGGTAGTTCAGCAACTATAGCACTATCAATTTCGTCTGGCTGGATTTTTCTTTCTAGCCATAACAACATATGACAGTGTGGTAAAGGGCGTTTCCGCCACTCCATACTTGCCATGTAACAATTTTCTTTGCCAAATATTTGTTGCTGAATAATTTTATCAATGTCTTCATCTTTAAATCTAATACCCTTGAAAGTATGTCATAACGGTCGAATGATGTTGACCAGGCAATAGTTCCACTTTAATTTCAGCCCATTCCGGATTACATGTAAAGATGAGAAATAAGTCGGGTCCCCCATTATTTCGAACGTAAGTTATTGCGTCCTGCGGTCTTTTCATGCAGATAACGTGGAGAACCTGTGAATGAAGATAGCAAGATTGTATGTTGAGAGATATTTGACGAGACAACATTCGCATCTTGACTTAAAGCACCTCTGAGATGGATGTAGCCCTCAGTCGTTGTTGATTTCGAGATATGTAATTTAATCTTTCTGATATCATTTTAACCATCTTACCGACACAATATTGAATAAATAAACGAGGGCTAAGGGTGAGTGATATGTAAAAATAATCGGAAATAGTGTCGAATCCACAGATTTCGGGGTCACTGAGATGAATAGTAGCACTCCGGACTTTTCGTAAGTACAAGTTTCGGGTGAGGGTGTGGGGGCGTAAAAATATTACCTATTATCTGGAAAAAATACTGTGGGGGAAAGACACCCCTAGAACCCCGTAGGGAAGGTGTAAAATATAATCTATGGAAGTCTGTCTGGAGCGATAATGCTGATGCTTGTTGTATAAAGGGGCCTAACATCTAGATAACCGGCCCCTAATCGTACAAAATGTAATGACAATTTGGAAGTCCAGAATCATCCACTGACGATAATTCAAAACGTGTTGACGAAACGTGAATGGATGAATATGAATTTAAAACAATTAATATCCGACCTCACCCCACATTCCCAGAAACGAGCGTAAAACAATAGTATTACTGACCAAGGGACTGCTGCTAAAGCACAATCCTGAATCGATGTAGCTTGTTGTCTAAAGGGTTCCAAAATCCAGGTCATCGGCCCTGGTACTTATCGCTAGTAAAGTAGAACCATGCTATTTGTCATATTGCGGTACTAATCAAAAGTGGTGTAGACTCGCGGTATTCCACACATTATGGTACTACTCACAGGTAATGTAATACGCATGTGTAACACAGATCTATGGTGTTTCTCACACTGTGGTGCCACTTACAAGCAACGCAAACCTATGGTGTTCCTCACATAGGTGTAATAATCACAGAGACTCGTAACCGTTGTGTTCCTCACATAGTGAGTACTAGTCATAGGCAACGCAGACCCAGGGTGTCGCTCATATTTTGGTACTAATCACAGGCAACGCCGAGACCCGTGGTGTTTCTCACATTATGGTGGTGTTCCGCATGTAGTGGAACTAATCACGGGTACTGCAAAACCCATCCTGATGCACACACTATCGCTACTAATCATAAACCTATTGCGTTGGTCCGTGAGAGCTATTTTATTTCGCTCAAGTCCGCCGGCAAGCCGGTTAGGACACCGCCCCCGCTCCCACCGGCTATCCACCTCCAGGGACGCGCCACGTGGGAATATCACTCTTCCCCTTGCTACGCCAGCATAGTAGGTTCGTGGTGTTTCAAGCGATCTATATATACTGTATATATAGGGCCTACAAATTAAGGTTTAGAAATAGACGTGAATTAATGAGGCACTTCCATACATCCTAGAAACTTAAAACTTGGTACCATAAAAGCTGATTACTTCAGGATCCCTAGAAAAATGGAAAATTCCCAAAATTCCACGCTGGGGGTTTCAAATTTGGGGCTCAGCGTAAGCACGCAGTGGGATATATTTATCTAAAACGATAACCTGCAGGTTTCACGGGCTTAAAAGTTTCCTGCAAGTCCTCATTTTTAATCCCCTCCCCCGAATCAAGATGGCGGTACAATCTGCCATAGGAGCTAGAAAATTGTAATTAGGGAAAATTATAGCTTTTAGCCTGTAACTGACGGAAAAAGTACGAATGTTTAAATTTTTAATTTTTAACCCCGAAAAATATCGAAATATGGAGGCAATTTTAATGACGCTGCAGACCTTCCTTTCGCGGTATTTGGTGGCTAAACGGTAAGTCTTATCACAGAACGGATGGCACAATCTCTGTTCAATTTGGAGTGATCTACATGTTTGGTCCTATGACTTTTTGTCGTATCTTTCTCACTTACATGTTAGATTTGCCTATATTTCTTGATTGTACTTAAATGTTGTACTTTTTACAGGTATAATTCATAGTTTGACACGTAGAGTCAAGATAGAATAATCAAAATCTGCACGAACACTGGCCAATCCGGTGTCCATATTTGAGCCAAATTCTATAGTTGTAGCTGTCATGTGCATTTTGGAAAAGAATTGCACGTTTCGAAAATTGTTCCACAAATTTTACCCTATTCAACTTTATTAACTCAATCTAACCCATAGAGTAGTTACGAGAAAATCATAGGGTCAACCATTTAGAACGCTAAATGTGACGTTATGGTGCAATCTGTTTGTCGATATGAAGCAGGCCTACTGTTTAGCAGAAGTTAATCTGTAAATGAAGGTCTGCCATATTGTAAATTGCATATACTATCGTATGTCAATATATATATATTCACTGAAGTCTATTTGTAGCGATAAACAAAGAGCATGTCTGCCATTATAATTAATTACTAATCGATAGTGATTGTCAGTAGGAGGGCGTTTTCTATTGTACCCAATACGCCAAACGTAGACATTTCCTGGCAGTAGGAATGGGGTCCTTCGCTAACTCCTGTGTAACTTGCATTAGTAAGGAGGACCTATCATCTTAATTAATAATTCCCTTCTTTTTTCAAAATTCGCCTACGTGATTGTGTCTGGCAGCAGATAAGGGCGCCTGTAATTAAAAATATTGACCCATTAAAATGTGACTGGCATTAGGCAAAGTGGCCTGCTATTATAATCGAAACTCACCAACTCTAGTGTGACTGGCAGTAAGCTGACTGGCATTAGGAAAAGGGGCCTGTCATTATAATGATAACCCCAAGGGCAGTGCGTAGTGTTGTTGCAGTGTTGCACAACTCCCATTAATTTTACACTTCATTAATCGTCTTTTCTTCCCATTTTGTAGTTTAATAAACCTAACATATACTCTAAAATGTGTTAAACCAACCATCTTTGGTCGTTCGATGTCCTAATGCTTCCTAACGGACAAATAAACTCTGCCCTCTTCGAATCAAACTCAGCGGGTTTGTTTTCCAACTGCAACTCCCTAGCGTACAGCGCATCGCAGTGTCGTTTCAGAAGGGACGAGCCTAAGCCTGTATACAGTGTATAGTATCAGGTAGCACACCCACCAGTATCGGTCTCAGGGAGTTGCACGAGACAAGCAAGACCCCTATCGAGAAACAATTCCAAATGTTCCCGGTAGATTGCACCACTCTGCAGATAGAACTTCATCCCTGCTCTCTCTCCTCTCGCAATGGTAATTTCCATGTCACTAGGTTACGCAGTACCGCACCACCCACAATGTTACCGACATTGGTGTTCTTTCCAACAGCCCATAGTGGACAGCGATACTTGACGAGGTAGTGAGGAAACGTTTGTCACGGGCTTCTCCTACTAGGTGGAATTTTCAATCACGACGTGTAAACACAGTTTATGACTGCAAGGAGGACTTAATTAAGTGTATGAACCAGATATTGGAAGGTGACTCTCTAATGAGTGAAACTACAATTTGTCAGGCTCTTGGTCATTAAAAAGTTATTTCCAGTTGTAGTTTGAATTACTGGCTGGCGTTCTTCCGTGAAGTTCTCAGCTACAACAAGGAGACACTAATTGGGGTTCTGCGCATAAGGCCGTTCCGGCATTTGAAGTAAATATTACCAAGATCCGAGAATAAATTGACCTTAAGAGCGGTAATGGTGGAAGTGTGCGATGTAATAATTTAGCTTCACTTTTCCACTCAGTCTTGTCGAATTTTTATTCAATGAGCATTTTACTTTGAAGAGAATAACAATTTTCTTAAGAAACTATGACCCAGGAACGATTGTCGGCCTTGGCAATGCTTTCTATTGAAAGAGATCTAGTGATCACGGACTTCCATCACCGGATGACTGACAAGTTCGCATCAATGAAAAACAGGAGGGCAAATTTTCAGTTCGAGTGAGGTAAGAATAACTGTAGTTATGCTGTATAATTAGCCTCTTACTTCCTGTGTTTTAATTGTTGGATATATTTCAGTTTAATAGGAATGCAGTTCATTACTTAACGATAAAAGGGTTTCTTGTTATTTCTGTAAGCTTCATTGTAAGCAACACTGAAAATTTTGGTGCACCCCCAGATACCACCAGCCGCCACTGGATAACAGCACAACTCAATTTTGTCTGTCAGCACGGAAAGTCTCTGCCGTAATAACTCCTCAAGCGTAATGTGTCTGGAAGTAGGAAAGGGGGTCAGACATTGTAAGGAAAACTCCCCAAATCGATTGTGACTGCGCAGTAGGCAAACGGATCTACCATTAGAATGAAGACTCCCCGACTCCATTGTGAATGACAGTAGGCAAGTGAGCCTGACGTTATCATCACAACTCGACAACTCTCACTTCACAATGGAAACAACGTATGCGGACCTCCCCATGCTCTTTCTTGAATAACGTTAAGACACATGCAGTTTAAAAAATCTTATTTGCTGCGTGTACGCTAGTTTACTTCGATATCCGTATACAATGTACAGTAGAATAGCGTCGCAAAGCACGGGTACATTTGCTAGTTCTCTGTACATAAATGGCTAACTCCGACTGGCTGCAATCAACGCCCAGCTAAAAACACACGACATAAAGAAATGAAAATTTGGGAATATCATTTGTATTGCAGTGTAGGTGTTCGCTAATGGAGGAATTTCGGATATTCCGTCCCTAAGGAGGGTGAAAGTGGGGTGAACTGTTTAAATGAGTACATCTATACCTCAAAATCTTAGCAGTGTGCACACGTAAAAATTGGTATTTAGAAGCTACTTAAAAAATATCGAAACATGTATCTCTTTGTTTTCGAAAAATTCCCTTAAGGGGGCTTAAAATGGTGAATAACGGGTTGAACACCTTTTACGAAAATACTTATATCTCAAAACTGAAGATGTTACAGACGAGACAATTGGTATTTGCAGTCTTTGACCGGGTCAGGGATGGAATGAATGAAGCAGATATTGGCTATTAGTACGATGGGGTCGCCACTCCCAAAGTGATTTATTAATGGCTGATAGATGCTATGAAATGAGAATGGAGAGTGTTGCTGGAATGAAAGATGACAGGGAAAACCGGAGTACCCGGAGAAAAACCTGTCCCGCCTCCGCTTTGTCCAGCACAAATCTCACATGGAGTGACCGGGATTTGAAGGTATTTGCAATATCCTCTAAAAATACAGAAACACGTATTTTTTTGTTGTTTTCTGAAGTTCCACTCAATGGGGCGGGGGTGGGGGGACAGGAGTGAAAATTGCGTGAATTTTTAAAAGGAATGTATCGAGAGTATATCTAAAAATTATAACATTATAAAGGCGTGAAAATTGGTATTTGGAATCTCCTGTAAAAGTAAAGAAAAATGTATTTTGTGTTCTGGAAAAATCCACTTACGGGGTGCTTGAAAAAAGTGATGAAGGGTTTGAAGTACTTTTATTTTGATATAAATATATAAATATATAAATAAAATCGTAAGGCCCGTGTGTCTGTACATTGACTATTTTGGCAAAATTTGCGTACAGTTATCCGTTTCAGGTGTAATAATGACCATTTGTATATATTTTAGCTTTCGTTTCCTGAAAGTCCTTATTTTTACCCCTCTCCCCAAACTCAAGATGGCAGCACCATCTGCCAGACGATGTAGAAAATTGAAATTTGGTAAAATTATGGCTTTTAGGCAGGAACCGACGGAAAAATTCGAATATGTTTAAATGTTCACTTTTTACCCCTGGAAAATATCGAAATATGGAGGCAATTTTAATGACGGTGCAAACCTTCGTTTCTATGTATTTTGAGGCTAAACGGTAAGTCGTATCACAAAACGGATGGCACAATCTCAGTATAATTTGGAGTGATCTACAACTTTCGTCCTCCGTGGCAGCGCACCGGCCTCTCACCGCTGACTTCCGTGGTTCAAATCCCGGTTACTCCATGTGGGATTTGTGCTGATCAAGCAGAAGCGGGACATGTTTTTCTCCGGATAATCCGGTTTTTCCTGTCATCTTTCATTCCAGCAACGCTCTCCAATATCATTTCATTCCATCTGTCATTCGTTAATCATTGCTCCAGATGAGTGCGACAGGCTTCGGCAGCCGGCACAATACCCATCCTCGCCGCTAGATGGGTTTGGACGGGGGGAGGAGCTTCATTCATTCATTACCCGGTCGAATGACTGGAAACATGCTGCGAATTTTCATTTTCATTTTCTATTCTGTGTGTTTTAGATTTGGCTGTGTTACTCCAGGGTTGGTTCTCCCTCGGACTCAGCGATTGATCCCACATCTACCGCCTCAAGGGCAGTGTCCTGGAGCGTTAGACATTGGGTCAGGGACAAAACTGGGGAGGAGGACCAATACCTCGCTCAGGCGGCCTCACCTGCTATGCTGAACAGGGGCCATGTAGGGGGATGGGAAGATTGGACGGGATAGACAAGGAAGCGGGAAGGAAGCGGCCGTGGCCTTAAGTTAGGTACCAACTACGGAAAAACACTTCCAAGATGACTGAGATGGGAATCGAACCCACGTCTACTCAGTTGACCTTCCAAGGCTGAGTGGACCCGTTCCAGCCCTCGTACCGCTTTTCAAATTTCGTGGCAGAGCCGGGAATTGAACCCGGGCCTCCGGGGGTGGCAGCTAATCACACTAACCACTACACCATAGGGGCGTACAATGGAATATCTAATAACTGATTTTTCACAGGGGTGTTTTCGGCTCAGGCAGGTTACGCAAGAATAGACAGAAATAACAACCGGACGGCTGCACGCTGCGTATTCTTCAGCGCTACCCGTCTAATGCGTCCTCTTGCGTTAGTAAGTCTCGTTTTCCAACGCATGGTAGAAGAGTGGTATTTGGTACAGGAGTACTAGAGTTGCTGTCAATATACTGGCAATGGCTGGTGCGTTCAGCAATGACGAATGCACAGACACAATTTTACTGAAATATGTGGAGCATCTGTTGGGAATTCAGCTGAAGCTAGCAGTCGATATGCGCAGTTGTTTTCAAATAGCCGCCTGCCTTCTACAGGGTCTCTCATCTAATCTAAGACTTTCTAACTGGCCTTTTTACTCTCCGGTACGCAAGCAGCAGGATGGGAGGTGCGTGTATAGTTCTTCACCTTGCAAGCAGCCTGCAAGTGTTCGACCTGAGAAGCATCAGTCGCCAGTCTGAATCTCACCTCTTAACACGGTGAGACAGTTTATCATTGCAACACCGTAAGTAGTATAATTGGACAGTTCGGCCGCCTCCTCCTCCTCCGCCGCCTCCTCCGCCGCCGCCGCCCGCGGGAAATTTTAATTTTGGCGGGAAATTTGAATTTTGGCGGGAGATTTGAATTTGTAAACAAAGCCACGTGCTTTTCGACAGCTGTCATCGACAACAACGCATCGCTAACCTCACTGCTGCCATCTTGACGGGCCTAAACCTCACTAGTGCCAACTTAACCTAACTAGCGAGAGGTAAACAAAGCCACGTGTTTTTTGACAGCCACGTGCTTTTTGACAGACAACAACGCATCGCTAACCTCAGTACTGCCATCTTGACGGGCCTAAACCTCAGTAGTGCCAACTTAACCTAACTAGCGCGAGGTAAACAAAGCCACGTGCTTTTTGACAGCCACGTGCTTTTTGACAGATTTGTAAACAAAGCCACGTGCTTTTTGACAGACAACAACGCATCGCAAACCTCAGTACTACCATCTTGACGGGCTTAAACCTTAGTGGTACCAACTTAACCTAACTAGCGTGAGGTAAACAAAGCCACGTGTTTTTTGACAGCCAGGTGCTTTTTGACAGATTTGTAAACAAAGCCACGTGCTTTTTGACAGCTGTCATCGACAACAACGCATCGCTAACCTCAGTACTGCCATCTTGACGGGCCTAAACCTCAGTAGTACCAACTTAACCTAACTAGCGCGAGATAAACAAAGCCACGTGCTTTTTGACAGCCACGTGCTTTTTTGACAGCTATCATCCGCCATCTTTAAACTACAGAGCACCGTGCTGCCCTCTTTCGTCACCTGTCATCGGCAGTGCTGCCATCTTGACGGGCCTAAACCTTAGTGCTACCAACTTAACCTCACTAGCTCGAGATAAACAAATCCACGTGCTTTTTGACAGCTGTCATCCGCCATCTTTAATCTATAGAGCACAGTGCTGCCCTCTTTAGCTACTTACCTTTGAAATGTGGTGGCGGATAATTTGAAAAATGCTTTTCGACAAGCAGCCATCTTTAATCCAGAGAGAACCGTGCTGCCCTCTATGTGGTGGCGGCAAATTGAAAAATTCCACGTGCTCTTGTTTGAAAACAAACTCACGTGCTTTTTTGACAGCTGTCATCTGCCACCTTTAATCTATAGAGCACAGTGCTGCCCTCTTTAGTTTGAAATGTGGTGGTGGTAAATTCCACGTGCTCTTGTTTGGAAACAAAGCCATGTGCTTTTTTGACAGCTGTCATCCGCCATCTTTAATCAATAGAGCACTGTGCTGCTATCATGCGGGCAATTTCGTTAGCTGTCATCCGCCATCTTTAATCCAGAGAGAACAGTGCTGCACTCTATGTGGTGGCGGTAAATTCCATGTGCTTTACAAACTTATGTGCTTTTCTGACAGCTGTCATCCGCCATCTTTAATCCAGAGAGAACAGTGCTGCCCTCTATGTGGTGACGGCAAATTCCACGTAGAAACAAAGCCATGTGCAGCTGTCATCCGCTATCTTTAATCACCGTGCAGCCCGGTGGCGGCAAATTCCACGTAGAAACAAAGCTACGTGCTTTTTTGACAGCTGTCATCCGCCATCTTTAATCACCGTGCTGCCCGGTGGCGGCAAATTCCACGTGCTCTTGTTTGGAAACAAAGCCATGTGCTTTTTTGACAGCTGTCACCCACCATCTTTAATCACCGTGCTACACTCTATGTGGTGGTGGTAAATTCTATGTGCTTTACAAACCTATATGCTTTTCTGACAGCTGTCATCTGCCATCTTTAAGCTGTAAATCCCTCGATTCTCGACAGATTCTTAATCCGAGTTCTTTGACGTCAGGAAGGGCAACCGGTTGAAAACCATAGTGTATGAGGCTAGATACTGCCAGTTTTGCGTCAGGAAGGGCGACTAGTCTTAAAAACAAATTCTTGCGATTTAAAATCTTAGTTTTGCGTCAGGAAGGGCATCCGGCCGTAAAACAATAGTTCGTGATTTAAAATCTAAGAAGTGCATCTAGCTGTAAATCCCCGATTCCCCGTGTTAGACGTTGTAAAACAGATTCTTAATCCGAGTTGTCAGGAAGGGCAACCGGTCGTAAAACTATGGTGTATGAGGTTAGATACTGCTAGTTTTGCATCAGGAAGGACAACTCAACACATTCATGTGATTTAAACACATTTTTATCCCCAAGAGAATCGAACCCGAGACTACCGGGTGAGAGGCATGCATACTGTAGGCTATAGATTTGTTCTACAGTCCTCGAAGTATCGGCACAGTCATTCTGAGCGAGTTGTGTGGAATGCGTGTGTTAGCTGAAATTGTACACGTATCTTCCGGCTCGACCTTGAACGAGGACACGGCATGCTGATCAGCGGCTTGTAACTCGCGAACGTCTTCTTAGCCGAGTAGCATGTAAGCTCTTAAAACACAGTACTAATTAAGGTTGTAAAATATTCTGAAATAGTCCTCCTCTGTAGTGCAGTAGTTAGTGTGATTAGCTGCTACCCTCGGAGGTCCGAGTTCGATTCCTGGCTCTGCCACGGAATGTGTAGCATTTAGCCTATGTAAGTTCCTAACGTAAAATATCATGATTGTACGGAGAGGTTAAAACACACACAGTGCCTACTCCTATCGAAAGAACCTGCACGGTACCGGCATGTAGGCTTCTCTTGGTGAAGGAGCTTGCACATAGTTTAACGCCCCCATCAACAGCCCTTACTTATTGCTAGCTTTCTTGCACACCCCGCCTCACACCATAGTTTTATACGACCGGCTGCCCTTCCTGACTAGGATTTTAAATCGCAGTATACGTGATAAATTTGTTGTAGCGGGTTTTATAACTAGATATCCCGGTACCGACACATATCCTACTCCCGCTGAAGAAGTCTGCACAAGGCTTATTGCCTCCATCCGACAAATGAATCACCGTCAAGTCTTGTACTCAAAAAATCATTTTCGAAGGAGTCTGCACAAGGTTTAACGCCCCCATCAACAGCCCTTACTTATTGCTAGCTTTGTTTACACACCCCGCCTCACACCATAGTTTTACGACCGGCTGCCCTTCCTGACTAGGATTTTAAATCGCAGTATACGTGATAAATTTGTTGTAGCGGGTTTTATAACTAGATATCCCGGTACCGACACATAGCCTACTCCCGCTGAAGAAGCCTGCACAAGGCTTATTGCCTCCATCCGACAAATGAATCACCGTCAAGTCTTGTACTCAAAAAATCATTTTCGAAGGAGTCTGCACAAGGTTTAACGTCCCCATCAACAACCCTTACTTATAGCTAGCTTTTTTGCACACCCCGCCTCACACCATAGTTTTATACAACCGGTTGCCCCTCCTGACTAGGATTTTAAATCGATATCCCGACATAGCCTACTCCTACCGAAGAAGCCAGCTTAACGCCTCCATCCGACGAATGAATCACCCTCAACACTCTTCAATCATTCTCGCTACTTCGGTGGATAGCGGGTTCGAACTAGAAGCCGTAAATGCTAGGCGAGGGGGCCCTGCGCGATCGTCATTACATGATCTAGCTTTAGCTCAATACCTACAGGTAAGGAATACCGCGTATGTACCCTCGAGAAGTCGAGGATCGCGCGCTAACTTTCCAAGGCTCGAACTCAAATTCTGACACCTCGGCATCAACAGGAGGTTCGAATACGTCAGCCTGCTGGTGGGAGCTCTTGTTTGCATAAACACTTCGTCCCGACTGTACCCGCAGTTGTCAGCGATTTTTTCACATCCGGTTGGTAACAAGCAGAATATTTACCCGCTGCAGTCTGCGCGAAGTGCTCACAGTTCTCTGTATGCGTTTATTACGTACACACACACATCTCCCGTCTGCAGTGAATATTATTCTTCAGCCTTTATCTTAAGGTAAGGTATAACTGTTAGTTACTTTTTGCAAAGCAACTTCTACGCTAGACATCTACATTCATATATGTTTGTTCTTTTTTAGGTACCGTTCGAAAGTACGCAATTTTATTCATCCGAGTAACAGTCTGCAGCACGTGCATTTTTTTAAAAGGTATGTTTTCGAACTTTGAGTTGTAAAGATAACTAGGTTAGATGATGCATCCTACACTACATTCATATATGTTTCTTCTTTTTTTAGGTACGAGCAGAATATTATCATTCGAGTTTCAGGCTTGAACGCACGCATTTTATACATCCGAGTAACAGTTTGCAGCGCGAAGATTTTAAGGTATGTCTGACTTCTATTCGTTGAAACTTGGTTTCTTCTAAAACATCGTAACTTTAGTCTATTGATAAATAGTTGTTCTCTTTAATCCTCACGCGGGGTGCGTACATAGCTATGTCTGCCCTCAACAGGCTGAAACTTGGTTTCTTCCGTAACTTTAAGCTATTCATAAATAATTGTTCTCTTCAACCTACATACTATAGACGTGGTATAATTTCAAACACGCACACATAGCTATGTCCGTCCTCAACAGGCTTAAACTTGGTTTCTTCCGAACATCGTAACTTTAGTCTATTGATAAATAGTTGTTCTCTTTAATCTACATACTATAGACGTAGTATAATTTCAAACACGCACACATAGCTATGTCTGCCCTCAACAGGTTGAAAGTTGGTTTCTTCCGAACATCGTAACTTTAAGCTAATCATAAATAGTTGTTCTCTTTAATCAACATACTATAGACGTGGTATAATTTCAAACACGTACACATAGCTATGTCTGCCCTCAACGGGCTGAAACTTTGTTTCTTCTGTAACTTTAAGCTAATCATAAATAGTTGTTCTCTTTAATCTACATACTATAGACGTGGTATAATTTCAAACACGCACACATAGCTATGTCCGTCCTCAACAGGCTTAAACTTGGTTTCTTCCGAACATCGTAACTTTAGTCTATTGATAAATAGTTGTTCTCTTTAATCTACATACTATAGACGTAGTATAATTTCAAACACGCACACATAGCTATGTCTGCCCTCAACAGGTTGAAAGTTGGTTTCTTCCGAACATCGTAACTTTAAGCTAATCATAAATAGTTGTTCTCTTTAATCAACATACTATAGACGTGGTATAATTTCAAACACGTACACATAGCTATGTCTGCCCTCAACGGGCTGAAACTTGGTTTCTTTTGTAACTTTAAGCTAATCATAAATAGTTGTTCTCTTTAATCTACATACTATAGACGTGGTATAATTTCAAACACGCACACATAGCTATGTCCGTCCTCAACAGGCTTAAACTTGGTTTCTTCCGAACATCGTAACTTTAGTCTATTGATAAATAGTTGTTCTCTTTAATCTACATACTATAGACGTAGTATAATTTCAAACACGCACACATAGCTATGTCTGCCCTCAACAGGTTGAAAGTTGGTTTCTTCCGAACATCGTAACTTTAAGCTAATCATAAATAGTTGTTCTCTTTAATCAACATACTATAGACGTGGTATAATTTCAAACACGTACACATAGCTATGTCTATCCTCAACGGGTTGAAACTTGGTTTCTTCTAAAACATCATAACTTTAGTCTATTGATAAATAGTTGTTCTCTTTAATCAACATACTATAGACGTGGTATAATTTCAAACACGTACACATAGCTATGTCTGCCCTCAACGGGCTGAAACTTGGTTTCTTCTAAAACATCATAACTTTAGTCTATTGATAAATAGTTGTTCTCTTCAATCCTCATACTATAGACGTGGTATAATTTCAAACACGTACACATAGCTATGTCTAGTCTCAACGGGCTGAAACTTGGTTTCTTCCGAACATCGTAACTTTAGTCGTTCTCTTCAATCCTCATGCTATAGGCCTAACTCACAGCCATGTCCAACCTCTATACGCTGAAACTTGGTTTCTTCCGTAACTTTCACCTAATCTCTATCGGTCGTTCTCTTTTCAGATGTTCCCCTGCTGCGAGGAATGTAATGTAACGTTTGCAAGGCGTGATAACTTCATGCGCCATATGAAATCAAAACACCCTAGCATAACATCTGCTTTATGTAAAGTTTGTAGTGTGTATTTCGCTAACGTAGAGCGATATGAGGATCACTTAGCAGAGGTACATCAAATATCTACTTGCCCTCAGGTAGTAGTAGGGAAAAAGCGTGCAGCTACTGATGTAGCTGTAGAAAGTACTAGTAGTAAAAAACCTAGAAAAAATCATGAACTTCAAACTATTCACTGCGAGCACTGTAACACTGATGTTCCATCTTCGCATTTTCAGGGGCACTTACGGAGTAATGCGCATAAAAATAATGCGTGTAGAAGTGGTAGTAACGCAAACATCGAGGAAATTAATACAGCATTTAAAAGTAGGATTGCTAGTTACCGAATTCGCATCAGTCAAAAGTTTCAGAGCACTTCAAACTTTTTAAATTGCGTTCAACCGGATGTACAACAGCTTCTTGCTAAATCTTTGTCCAATCATAGTTTATTTAAAGTTAATTTTGAACTTTTCGCCTTGTACATTAAAAGCACGGATGAATCCGAAATAACGGACATTAAATCATTTAATACGAAGAATTTTATCATAAGTCAGTCGACTAATTTTGGTGATGTACTTAGGGATGTCTCTAACATTATTTCAACTAAGAGCGAGGAATTTCAGGAAAAGGAATCAGGGTGGGCTTTAGTTGAAATAATGTATCTAGAAGTTAACATCAATAAGTACAATCCTATGCGTGGATCTTCGCACATTGAGCTGCCGACATGGATTCAGCGAAAAGAAGCTGTTGTAAACATCCAAAACAATGACGAAGCATGTTTTGCTTGGGCGGTGATGTCAGCTTTAAATCCTGCTAAATCGAATGTAGCGTATAGAACATCATCGTATCCACACTATTCAACGCAGCTAAATTTCGATAGTATGGAATTTCCTGTGCAGATAAAGGATATTAAGCGCTTTGAGGAACTAAATAACATTAGTATTAATGTGTATGGTGTAGAGAAAAAGTCTGTAGTAGGTCCTCTGTATTATACATGTCATAAGAAGAGTACTCACGTTAATTTACTCTATATTGAAAACAGTGTGAATAGCCACTTTTGCTGGATTAAAAATCTGAGTAGACTTGTTGGCAGTCAGTTGTCAAAACATGATGGTAAAAAGTGGCTATGTGATGGATGCTTGCAGTATTTCAGAAATGAAGATCAGTTAACGAAGCATTCCAGTAGTATAATAGACGGGTTCGGCCGCCTCCTCCTCCTCCGGCTCTCGGAAGAGGCCTCCTCCTCAGCCAGTGGCCTCCTCCTCCTCCTCAGCCAGTGGCCTCCCAGTGGCCACCTCCTCCTCCTCCTCAGCCAGTGGCCTCCCAGTGGCCTCCTCCACCTCAGCCAGAGGCCTCTTCCAGTGCTGCCAACTTAACCTAACTAGCGCGAGATAAACAAAGCCACGTGCTTTTTGACAGACAACAACGCACCGCTAACCTCAGTACTGCCATCTTGACGGGCCTAAACCTCAGTAGTGCCAACTTAACCTCACAAGCGCGAGGTAAACAAAGCCACGTGCTTTTTGACAGCCACGTGCTTTTTGACAGATTTGTAAACAAAGCCACGTGCTTTTTGACAGCTGTCATCGACAACAACGCATCGCAAACCTCAGTACTACCATCTTGACGGGCCTAAACCCCAGTAGTGCCAACTTAACCTAACTAGCATGAGGTAAACAAAGCCACGTGTTTTTTGACAGCCACGTGCTTTTTGACAGACAACAACGCATCGCTAACCTCAGTACTGCCATCTTGACGGGCCTAAACCTTAGTGGTACCAACTTAACCTCACTAGCGCGAGGTAAACAAAGCCACGTGCTTTTTGACAGCCACGTGCTTTTGACAGATTTGTAAACAAAGCCACGTGCTTTTTGACAGACAACAACGCATCGCAAACCTCAGTACTGCCATCTTGACGGGAATAAACCTTAGTGGTACCAACTTAACCTCACTAGCTCGAGATAAACAAATCCACGTGCTTTTTGACAGCCACGTGCTTTTTTGATAGCTGTCATCTGCCATCTTTGAGCACAGTGCTGCCCTCTTTAGCTACTTACCTTTGAAATGTGGTGGCGAATAATTTGAAAAAATGCTTTTCGACATGCAGCCATCTTTAATCCAGAGAGAACAGTGCTGCCCTCTATGTGGTGGCGGCAAATTCCACGTGCTTTACAAACCTATGTGCTTTTTTTGACAGCTGTCATCCGCCATCTTTAATCCAGAGAGAACAGTGCTGCCCCGGCGGCGGCAAATTCCACGTGCTCTTGTTTGAAAACATACTCACGTGCTTTTTTGACAGCTGTCATCTGCCATCTTTAATCTATAGAGCACAGTGCTGCCCTCTTTAGCTACTTACCTTTGAAATGTGGTGGCGGCAAATTGAAAAATTCCACGTGCTCTTGTTTGAAAACATACTCACGTGCTTTTTTGACAGCTGTCATCCGCCATCTTTAATCCAGAGAGAACAGTGCTGCCCTCTATGTGGTGGCGGCAAATTCCACGTGCTCTTGTTTGAAAACATACTCACGTGCTTTTTTGACAGCTGTCATCTGCCATCTTTAATCTATAGAGCACAGTGCTGCCCTCTTTAGCTACTTACCTTTGAAATGTGGTGGCGGCAAATTGAAAAATTCCACGTGCTCTTCTTTGAAAACATACTCACGTGCTTTTTTGACAGCTGTCATCCGCCATCTTTAATCCAGAGAGAACAGTGCTGCCCTCTATGTGGTGGCGGCAAATTCCACGTGCTCTTGTTTGAAAACATACTCACGTGCTTTTTTGACAGCTGTCATCTGCCATCTTTAATCTATAGAGCACAGTGCTGCCCTCTTTAGCTACTTACCTTTGAAATGTGGTGGCGGCAAATTGAAAAATTCCACGTAGAAACAAAGCCATGTGCTTTTTTGACAGCTGTCATCTGCCATCTTTGAGAACAGTGCTGCCCTCTATGTGGTGACGGCAAATTCCACGTAGAAACATACTCACGTGCTTTTTTGACAGCTGTCATCCGCCGTCTTTGAGAACAGTGCTGCCCTCTATGTGGTGGCGGCAAATTGAAAAATTCCACGTAGAAACAAAGCTATGTGCTTTTTTGACAGCTGTCATCCACCATCTTTAATCCGAAGAGAACAGTGCTGCCCTCTATGTGGTGACGGCAAATTCCACGTAGAAACAAAGCCATGTGCAGCTGTCATCCGCCATCTTTAATCACCGTGCTGCCCGGTGACGGCAAATTCCACGTAGAAACAAAGCCATGTGATTTTTTTGACAGCTGTCATCCGCCATCTTTAATCACCGTGCTACACTCTATGTGGTGGCGACAAATTCTAAATGCTTTACAAACCCATGTGCTTTTCTGACAGAGCTGTCATCCACCATCTTTAATCACCGTGCTGCCCCGGTGACGGCAAATTCCACGTGCTCTTGTTTGGGAACAAAGCTTTTAATCCAGAGAGAACAGTGCTGCCCCGGCGGCGGTAAATTCCACGTGCTCTTGTTAGTTCGTGATTTAAAATCTAAGCTAGCTGTAAATCCCCGATTCTCGACAGATTCTTAATCCGAGTTGTCAGGAAGGGCAACCAAGAGCTTAGATACTGCTAGTTTTGCATCAGGGAGGGCGACTAGTCTTAAAAACAAATTCTTGCGATTTAAAATCTTAGTCAGGAAGGGCATCCGGCCGTAAAACAATAGTTCGTGATTTAAAATCTAAGAAGTTGATCTAGCTGTAAATCCCCGATTCTCGACAGATTCTTAATCCGAGTTGTCAGGAAGGGCAACCGGTCGTAAAACTATGAGGTTAGATACTGCTAGTTTTGCATCAGGAAAGACAACTCAACACATTCATGTGATTTAAACACATTTTTATCCCCAAGAGAATCGAACCCGAGACTACCGGGTGAGAGGCATGCATACTGTAGGCTATAGATTCGTTCTACAGTCCTCGAAGTATCGGCACAGTCATTCTGAGCGAGTTGTGTGGAATGCATGTGTTAGCTGAAATTGTATACGTATCTTCCGCCTCGACCTTGAGCGAGGACACTGATAAGCGGCTTGTAACTCGCGAACGTCTTATTATGTGAGTACTATTCAAGCTCTTAAAACACAGTACTAATTAAGGTTGTAAAATATTCTGAAATAGTCCACCTCTGTAGTGCAGTAGTTAGCTGCTACCCTCGGAGGTCCGAGTTCGATTCCCGGCTCTGCCATAGAATGTGTAGCATTTAGCCTATGTAAGTTCCTAACGTAAACTATCATGATTGTACGGAGAGGTTAAAACACACACAGTGCCTACTCCTATCGAAAGAACCTGCACGGTACCGGCATGTAGGCTTCTCCTGGTGAAGGAGCTTGCACATGGTTTAACGCCTCCTATCAACAGCCCTTACTTAATGCTGGCTTTTTTTGCACACCCCGCCTCACACCATAGTTTTATACGACCGGCTGCCCTTCCTGACTAGGATTTTAAATCGCAGTATACGTGATAAATTTGTTGTAGCGGGTTTTATAACTAGATATCCCGGTACCGATACATAGCCTACTCCCGACTAGAAGAAGCCTGCACAAGGCTTATTGCCTCCATCCGACAAATGAATCACCGTCAAGTCATGTACTCAAAAAATCATTTTCGAAGGAGTCTGCACAAGGTTTAACGTCCCCATCAACAGCCCTTACTTATTGCTAGCTTTTACACACACCCCGCCTCACACCATAGTTTTATACGACCGGCTGCCCTTCCTGACTAGGATTTTAAATCGCAGTATACGTGATAAATTTGTTGTAGCGGGTTTTATAACTAGATATCCCAGTACCGATACATAGCCTACTCCCGACTAGAAGAAGCCTGCACAAGGCTTATTGCCTCCATCCGACAAATGAATCACCGTCAAGTCATGTACTCAAAAAAATCATTTTCGAAGGAGTCTGCACAAGGTTTAACGTCCCCATCAACAGCCCTTACTTATTGCTAGCTTTTTTGCACACCCCGCCTCACACCATACGACCGGTTGCCCTTCCTGACTAGGATTTTAAATCGATATCCCGACATAGCCTACTCCTACCGAAGAAGTCAGCTTAACGCCTCCATCCAACAAATGAATCACCCTCAAACACTCTTCAATCATTCTCGCTACTTCGGAAGATAGCGGGTTCGAACTGGAAGCCGTAAATGCTAGGCGAGGGGCCTGCGCGATCGTCATTACATGATCTAGCTTTAGCTCAATACCTACAGGTAAGGAATACCGCGTATGTACCCTCGAGAAGTCGAGGATCACACGCTAACTTTCCAAGGATCGAACTCTTAAATTCTGACACCTCGGTATCAACAGGAGGTTTGAATACGTCAGCCTGCAGGTAGGAGCTCTTGTTTGCATTCGTTCCGACTGTACCGCAGTTGTCAGCTCAGCGATTATCATATCCGCTTGGTAACAAGCAGAATATTTAGCCGCAGCAGTCTGCGCGAAGTGCTCACAGTTCTCTGTATGCGTTTATTACATGCACACATCTCCCGTCTGCAGTGAATATTATTCTTCAGCCTTTATCTTAAGGTAAGGTAGAACTGTTAATTACCTTTTTTTTTATTTGCAAAGCAACTTCTACGCTAGACATCTACATTCATATATGTTTGTTCTTTTTTTAGGTACCGTTCGAAAGTACGCAACAATTTTATTCATCCCAGTAACAGCCTGCAGCACGTGCATTTTTTTAAAGGTATGTTTTCGAACTTTGAGTTGTAAAGATAATTAGGTTAGATGATGTACCCTACACTACATTCATATATGTTTCTTCTTTTTTTTTTAGGTACGACCAGAATATTATCATTCGAGTTTCAGGCTTGAACGCACGCATTTTATACATCCGAGTAACAGTTTGCAGCGCGAAGATTTTAAGGTATGTCTGACCTCTATTCGTTGAAACTTGGTTTCTTCTAAAACATCGTAACTTTAGTCTATTGATAAATAGTTGTTCTCTTTAATCCTCACGCTATAGACGAGGTGCGTACATAGCTATGTCTGCCCTCAACAGGCTGAAACTTGGTTTCTTCCGTAACTTTAAGCTATTCATAAATAATTGTTCTCTTCAACCTACATACTATAGACGTGGTATAATTTCAAACACGCGCACATAGCTATGTCCGTCCTCAACAGGCTTAAACTTGGTTTCTTCCAAACATCGTAACTTTATTCTATTGATAAATAGTTGTTCTCTTTAATCTACATACTATAGACGTGGTATAATTTCAAACACGCACACATAGCTATGTCCGTCCTCAACAGGCTTAAACTTGGTTTCTTCCGAACATCGTAACTTTAGTCTATTGATAAATAGTTGTTCTCTTTAATCTACATACTATAGACGTGGTGCGTACATAGCTATGTCTGCCCTCAACAGGTTGAAAGTTGGTTTCTTCCGAACATCGTAACTTTAAGCTAATCATAAATAGTTGTTCTCTTTAATCAACATACTATAGACGTGGTATGATTTCAAACACGCACACATAGCTATGTCTGCCCTCAACGGGCTGAAACTTGGTTTCTTCCGAACATCGTAACTTTAAGCTAATCATAAATAGTTGTTCTCTTTAATCAACATACTACAGACGTGGTATAATTTCAAACACGTACACATAGCTATGTCTGCCCTCAACGGGCTGAAACTTGGTTTCTTCTGTAACTTTAAGCTAATCATAAATAGTTGTTCTCTTTAATCAACATACTATAGACGTGGTATAATTTCAAACACGCACACATAGCTATGTCCGTCCTCAACAGGCTTAAACTTGGTTTCTTCCGAACATCGTAACTTTAGTCTATTGATAAATAGTTGTTCTCTTTAATCTACATACTATAGACGTAGCATAATTTCAAACACGTACACATAGCTATGTCTGACCTCAGCAGGCTGAAACTTGGTTTCTTCCGAACATCGTAACTTTAAGCTAATCATAAATAGTTGTTCTCTTTAATCAACATACTATAGACGTAGTATAATTTCAAACACGTACACATAGCTATGTCTGACCTCAGCAGGCTGAAACTTGGTTTCTTCCGAACATCGTAACTTTAAGCTAAACATAAATAGTTGTTCTCTTTAATCAACATACTATACACGTGGTATAATTTCAAACACGCATACATAGCTATGTCCGTCCTCAACAGGCTTAAACTTGGTTTCTTCCGAACATCGTAACTTTAGTCTATTGATAAATAGTTGTTCTCTTTAATCTACATACTATAGACGTAGTATAATTTCAAACACGTACACATAGCTATGTCTGACCTCAGCAGGATGAAACTTGGTTTCTTCCGAACATCGTAACTTTAAGCTAATCATAAATAGTTGTTCTCTTTAATCAACATACTATAGACGTGGTATAATTTCAAACACGTACACATAGCTATGTCTGCTCTCAACGGGCTGAAACTTGGTTTCTTCTGTAACTTTAAGCTAATCATAAATAGTTGTTCTCTTTAATCAACATACTATAGACGTGGTGCGTACATAGCTATGTCCGTCCTCAACAGGCTTAAACTTGGTTTCTTCCGAACATCGTAACTTTAGTCTATTGATAAATAGTTGTTCTCTTTAATCTACATACTATAGACGTGGTATAATTTCAAACACGTACACATAGCTATGTCTGCCCTCAACAGGTTGAAAGTTGGTTTCTTCCGAACATCGTAACTTTAAGCTAATCATAAATAGTTGTTCTCTTTAATCTACATACTATAGACGTGGTATAATTTCAAACACGCGCACATAGCTATGTCTGTCCTCAACAGGCTGAAACTTGGTTTCTTCTAAAACATCGTAACTTTAAAACTTGGTTTCTTCCGAACATCGTAACTTTAGTCTATTGATAAATAGTTATTTTCTTTAATCTGCGTGCTATAGAAGAGGATAATCTTATAATTTCAAACTCACAGCAATGTCCGACCTGTACAGGTTCAAACTTGGTTTCTTCTGAACATCGTAACTTTAGTCTATAGGTAAATAGTTATTCTCTTCAATCCTCACGCTATAGAAGAGGTTAATCTTATAATTTCAAACTTACAGCAATGTCTAACCTCTATAGGTTGGAACTTGGTTTCTTCCGAACACCGTAACTTTAGTCTATTGATAAATAGTTATTTTCTTTAATCTGCATGCCATAGAAGAGGATAATCTTATAATTTCAAACTCACAGCAATGTCTGACCTGTACAGGTTCAAACTTGGTTTCTTCTGAACATCGTAACTTTAGCCTATTGGTAAATAGTTATTCTCTTCAATCCTCATGCCATAGAAGAGGTTAATCTTATAATTTCAAACTTACAGCAATGTCTAACCTCTATAGGTTGAAACTTGGTTTCTTCCGAACATCGTAACTTTAGTCTATTGATAAATAGTTATTTTCTTTAATCTGCATGCCATAGAAGAGGTTAATCTTATAATTTCAAACTTACAGCAATGTCTAATCTCTGTAGGTTGAAACTTGGTTTCTTCCGAACGTCGTAACATTAGTCTAATGATAAATAGTTGTTCTCTTCAATCTTTCATGCTGTAGAAGAGGTTAATCTTATAGTTTCAGACTCACAGCAATGTCTGACCTCTATAGGTTGAAACTTGCTTTCTTCCGAACATAGCAACTTTAGTCTATAGATAAATAGTTATTCTTTTCAATCTTTCATGCTGTAGAAGAGGTTAATCTTATAATTTCAAACTCACAGCCATGTCTGACTTCTATAGGTTGAAACTTGCTTTCTTCCGAACATCGTAACTCTAGGCTAGCACACTTACCCTTTTATATCCTATTATTACTATGTGTGATGCAAGTGCTAACGCTATATTTATTCTTTTTAGAAAAACCATGGAGAAGATTAACCAGCTAGGTCATATTTCAACTCCAACTACCAAGCCGTTAACAAGTCTACCGCTAAATGAGCAATTTAAAGTAATTTCACTACGAAGATTAAAAACGAAATTTGGAGAAAGGATTTTATGTGTCTGCGAAGACTTTCAAGTTTTTTTACCTAATAGATTTAGCGTGCTAACTGATTTAGAAATAGAAGAACTAAATCAACGTTCTATTTTCATTATATATCACGGCATAGAGAACAAATCTTGTGTTATTAGTTTTACTGATGCGTAAAAGCATGTACATACAAGAATTACATCGAGAAAGCAAAAGTATGCAAACATCACTACAAGTAAAATCATTCATGATAAAACTAGTACATACAAGATGTGAATAAATACTGTAGAATTGGCATATTCTTTTATTTTAGATTAGGTATTACCTTCTCCTCCTACTCCTTCCTCTCGAAGAAGAATAAGAGCAAGAAAGAAGATGTTGATTAAATTCGTAAGTATGTTATCGTCTAGCACAGTAAGTATGTTGAGAAGAGATTTTTTTCCTAAACTGTGCTTGATTCTAGTCTTGTAATATAGTGTACTACAACATCGCACTATAGTATGTGTATATATGTTTTTTGAACAGTGGTATGCATTCAAGTCTAAACTTGCACACTCTCGCTTTGCGATGCATGTTCGATAAAGATGTACCTTGACAGAGTCAGTAAAGGTAAAGGAAGTTATACACATCAATTAATGTTCTGATCACATGTTAAGGTTAACGACATCGAGTGCAGTGTTCGATTCTAGTCTTGACTACTTATCTAGTGTTTTGAGCACATCAATTAATGTTCTGATTACATGTTAAGGTTAACAACATCGAGTGCAATGTTCGATTCTAGTCTCGCTATGTTTTTAATCTCATTTCATATTCTAATCACATGTTGAAGTTAACAACATCGAGTGCAGTGTTTGATTCTAGTCTTGTTATGTTTTACAATCTTGTTTTTTGCAATGCATGTTCGATAGAGGTGTACCTTGAAAGAGTAGGAAGAGTTCGATTCTAGTCCTGCTATGTTTGAACCTGATTTAATGTTCTAATCACATGTTGAAGTTAACATCAAGTGCAGTGTTCGATTCTAGTCTTGTTATGCTTTACAATCTTGCTTTTGCAATGCACGTTCGATAGAGATGTACGTTCACTGAGCAGGAAGAGCAGCTCAGTAAGTATGTTGAGAAGAGAATTTTTTGTTTTTCTAAACAGTGCTTGATTCTAGTCTCGCAATGCTGTGTTCTGCAACATCGAACACTAGTATGCAGTTCAAGTTGTAATAAGTTTTGAACAGTAGTATGTATGTGTTCAAGTTTAAACATGTATCACTGCGGGTATGCGAGCGGATAACAGCTGTCAAAAAGCACATGGCTTTGTTTCCAAACAAGAGCACGTGGAATATGCCGTCACCACATAGAGGGCAGCACTGTTCTCTCTGGATTAAAGATGGCGGATGACAGCTGTCAAAAAAGCACATGGCTTTGTAAAGCACGTGGAATTTGCCGTCACAGGGCAGCACGGTGATTAAAGATGGCGGATGACAGCTGTCAAAAAAAGCACATGGCTTTGTTTCCAAACAAGAGCACATGGAATTTGCCGTCACCACATAGAGGGCAGCACGGTGATTAAAGATGGCGGATGACAGCTGTCAAAAAAAGCACATGGCTTTGTTTCCAAACAAGAGCACATGGAATTTGCCGTCACCGGGCAGCACGGTGATTAAAGATGGCGGATGACAGCTGCACATGGCTTTGTTTCTACGTGGAATTTGCCGTCACCACATAGAGGGCAGCACTGTTCTCTTCGGATTAAAGATGGTGGATGACAGCTGTCAAAAAAGCACATAGCTTTGTTTCTACGTGGAATTTTTCAATTTGCCGCCACCACATAGAGGGCAGCACTGTTCTCAAAGATGGCGGATGACAGCTGTCAAAAAAGCACGTGAGTATGTTTCTACGTGGAATTTGCCGTCACCACATAGAGGGCAGCACTGTTCTCAAAGATGGCAGATGACAGCTGTCAAAAAAGCACATGGCTTTGTTTCTACGTGGAATTTTTCAATTTGCCGCCACCACATAGAGGGCAGCACTGTTCTCTCTGGATTAAAGATGGCGGATGACAGCTGTCAAAAAAGCACGTGAGTATGTTTTCAAAGAAGAGCACGTGGAATTTTTCAATTTGCCGCCACCACATTTCAAAGGTAAGTAGCTAAAGAGGGCAGCACTGTGCTCTATAGATTAAAGATGGCAGATGACAGCTGTCAAAAAAGCACGTGAGTATGTTTTCAAACAAGAGCACGTGGAATTTGCCGCCACCACATAGAGGGCAGCACTGTTCTCTCTGGATTAAAGATGGCGGATGACAGCTGTCAAAAAAGCACGTGAGTATGTTTTCAAAACAAGAGCACGTGGAATTTTTCAATTTGCCGCCACCACATTTCAAAGGTAAGTAGCTAAAGAGGGCAGCACTGTGCTCTATAGATTAAAGATGGCAGATGACAGCTGTCAAAAAAGCACGTGAGTATGTTTTCAAACAAGAGCACGTGGAATTTGCCGCCACCACATAGAGGGCTGCACTGTTCTCTCTGGATTAAAGATGGCAGATGACAGCTGTCAAAAAAGCACGTGAGTATGTTTTCAAACAAGAGCACGTGGAATTTGCCGCCACCACATAGAGGGCAGCACTGTTCTCTCTGGATTAAAGATGGCGGATGACAGCTGTCAAAAAAGCACGTGAGTATGTTTTCAAACAAGAGCACGTGGAATTTTTCAATTTGCCGCCACCACATTTCAAAGGTAAGTAGCTAAAGAGGGCAGCACTGTGCTCTATAGATTAAAGATGGCAGATGACAGCTGTCAAAAAAGCACGTGAGTATGTTTTCAAACAAGAGCACGTGGAATTTGCCGCCGCCGGGGCAGCACTGTTCTCTCTGGATTAAAGATGGCGGATGACAGCTGTCAAAAAAAGCACATAGGTTTGTAAAGCACGTGGAATTTGCCGCCACCACATAGAGGGCAGCACTGTTCTCTCTGGATTAAAGATGGCTGCATGTCGAAAAGCATTTTTTCAAATTATCCGCCACCACATTTCAAAGGTAAGTAGCTAAAGAGGGCAGCACTGTGCTCAAAGATGGCAGATGACAGCTATCAAAAAAGCACGTGGCTGTCAAAAAGCACGTGGATTTGTTTATCTCGAGCTAGTGAGGTTAAGTTGGTACCACTAAGGTTTATTCCCGTCAAGATGGCAGTACTGAGGTTTGCGATGCGTTGTTGTCTGTCAAAAAGCACGTGGCTTTGTTTACAAATCTGTCAAAAGCACGTGGCTGTCAAAAAGCACGTGGCTTTGTTTACCTCGCGCTAGTGAGGTTAAGTTGGTACCACTAAGGTTTAGGCCCGTCAAGATGGCAGTACTGAGGTTAGCGATGCGTTGTTGTCTGTCAAAAAGCACGTGGCTGTCAAAAAACACGTGGCTTTGTTTACCTCATGCTAGTTAGGTTAAGTTGGCACTACTGGGGTTTAGGCCCGTCAAGATGGTAGTACTGAGGTTTGCGATGCGTTGTTGTCGATGACAGCTGTCAAAAAGCACGTGGCTTTGTTTACAAATCTGTCAAAAAGCACGTGGCTGTCAAAAAGCACGTGGCTTTGTTTACCTCGCGCTTGTGAGGTTAAGTTGGCACTACTGAGGTTTAGGCCCGTCAAGATGGCAGTACTGAGGTTAGCGGTGCGTTGTTGTCTGTCAAAAAGCACGTGGCTTTGTTTATCTCGCGCTAGTTAGGTTAAGTTGGCAGCACTGGAAGAGGCCTCTGGCTGAGGTGGAGGAGGCCACTGGGAGGCCACTGGCTGAGGAGGAGGAGGAGGTGGCCACTGGGAGGCCACTGGCTGAGGAGGAGGAGGAGGCCACTGGCTGAGGAGGAGGCCTCTTCCGAGAGCCGGAGGAGGAGGAGGCGGCCGAACCCGTCTATTATACTACTCATTCCAAGAATGACTGCAATCATGTACGTACAGAGATACCTACTACAGGCAATAATGTTTTAAAATTTACAAATTTTCATAAGCAGATGTGGGTACCGTTCGTGATTTATGCAGACTTTGAAGCCATCCTCACGCCATGCAACACATTCTCACCTAATCCTGACAACTCTTTCACTAATACTACGCACATGCATGTCCCGTATAGCTTCGCGTATTACATCAAGTGTAGTTACGATAGTACGCTTAACAAGTTAGAGCTGCATCGAGGACATGATGCTGCTAAAGTATTTTTAGAAAGACTTGAAAGTGATGCAGTTCGTCTCGGTCGTATTCTGAATAGTAATGTTCCTATGAAGCCACTCACCGAAATTCAGTTAAATGATCATGAACGTGCTACAAAGTGTAGCATTTGTGATGGGGAATTTTCCGAAAATGACCCTAAAGTTTTTGATCATGATCATTTAACTGGTTTCTACAGATGTGCCGCTCATTATAGCTGTAATCTTAAGTATAGAGTTCCTAAATTTATCCCTGTAATTTTTCATAACTTATCTGGTTACGACTCTCATTTCATCATTTCACAATTTGGAGCTTCGGATGAAAAAGTAGATATAATCCCTCAGAATAAAGAGCGGTACATTGTGTTTGCAAAGTCTGTAAAAGTAGATGCTGAGCATTCTATAAAACTGAGATTCCTTGACTCGTTTCGCTTTATGGCGAGTAGCCTCGATAAACTTTCTAGTCATTTACAGCCTGAACAATTTACGGAAATTCGACGCGTTTTCCCTGAAGAAACGCAGTTTAATTTACTTCGGCGTAAGGGTGTTTTTTGTTACGAATATCTCGACTGCTTAGACCGCCTCGAAGAACGTGCCTTACCACCGAAACAATCCTTTTACAGCTCGCTGAATTCAGCAGATATTAGTGATGATGACTATTTACATGCACAACATATCTGGGAGCAGTTCCACATTCAAACGCTGGGTGAATACTCCGATTTATATTTAAAGACAGATGTACTTTTGTTAGCTGATGTTTTTGAAAATTTTCGCTGTGTTTGCATGAACACCTACAGCCTTGACCCATGTCAGTATTTTACTGCACCTGGGTTAAGTTGGGACGCGATGTTAAAATACACGCGTGTGAATTTGGAGCTGCTGTCCGATATCGATATGGTGCACTTTATAAAAGCATCCATTCGAGGCGGTCTGAGTCAGTGCAGCGGCCGGTATTCGAGTGCTAATAATAAGTACATGCCGAGTTTCGATTCCAGTCAGGAATCTCGGTATATCGTTTACCTCGATGCTAATAATCAGTATGGGTGGGCGATGAGTCAGCATCTACCGGTGAGTGGTTTCCGCTGGCTGACGCAGTGCGAAATTGATGCTTTAGAGCTACACGCCCTAGGCGATGAAGCTGATAAAGGTTATTTCCTCGAAGTTGACTTACAGTATCCTAAAGAGTTACACACTTCTCATAATGACCTACCGTTCTGCCCTGAAAATATGAAGTCCCCGTACATTGCATCAACGACGAAAATGCTCATTGCTAATTTATGCGATAAATCTAAGTATATCATTCATTACCGAAATTTAAAACAGTGTTTGCAGCATGGTTTGAAGTTATCCAAAATTCATCGCGTACTAGAATTTAATCAGTCACCGTGGCTAAAGCCATATATCGATCTGAACAATAATTTAAGAACGAATGCGGTTAACGAGTTTGAAAAAGATTTCTACAAGCTCATGAATAACAGTGTGTTTGGTAAGACTATGGAGAATGTTGACAAACGCGTTGATGTAAAATTGATTACAAACTGGGATAATATTAAGAAAAGGTATGGTGCTAACTATTTAATAAGTAAACCAAATTTCCACAGCTGCACCATCATACATGAGAATTTAGTTATTATACAGATGAATCGTGTCAAGGTTAAGTATGACAAACCTACCTACGTCGGCTTCACAGTACTTGAATTGGCTAAAACACTCATGTATGAATTCCATTACGATTATATGATGAAGAAGTACGCGCATAATGCGCAATTGCTCTACACAGATACCGATTCGTTTATTTATCAAATCAAAACTGATGACTATTACAATGATATAAAGCCAGACTTGGGTAGGTTTGATACGAGTAACTATCCTGCAGATAATCAATATCATCTACCGCTAGTGAACAAAAAGGTTCTAGGTAAAATGAAAGATGAATGTGCTGGGAATATTATCGATTCATTTGTAGGTACTAAATCCAAGTCATATTGCATAAAACTCTTAAATGAATTACAAATAAAGAGATTGAAGGGGGTTAAAAAGAATGTCGTTCAGAATCAGCTAAGTTTTGAAAACTATAACAATTGCATTAAAAGTAATCCACCTGTTTTGCATAAGCAAATGTCTGTCATTAGAAGCAAGAAGCACCAGTTGTACACTCATTTAATTAGTAAGGTAGCCCTTAATAGCGATGATTGTAAACGGTTTGTCATCCCAAATTCTACCAACACGCTAGCCTGGGGGCATAGTAGTATTGATAAGTACTACTTTACATAAACATTATGCTAGAGGTGTGTGTACTTACGTTACGCTGTCTTACATCACAAAGAGGTATGCTGAGAGTGTAGTACGGCAAGTTTAAACTTGTACATTCAAGAATTGCAACGAGAAGTACGCAAACATCACTGGGGTAAAATGATTCAAGATAAAACTTGTACATACAAGATGTAAATAAATAATGTAGAATTAGCATATTCTTTTATTTTAGGTTAGGTATCACCTTCCTCCCGCTCCTTATTTGCAAGATAGAGTTTTTGTTTATTACTCATAGAAGAAGAAAGAAGGTGATGAGCAGATTCGTAAGTATGTTATTGTCTAGCTCATGTTGAGAAGAGATTTTTTTTCTAAACAGTGTTTGATTGCAATGCAGTGCCAAACAAGAGCACGTGGAATTTGCCGCCACCGGGCAGCACGGTGATTAAAGATGGCGGATGACAGCTGTCAAAAAAGCACATGGCTTTGTTTCCAAACAAGAGCACGTGGAATTTGCCGCCACCAGGCAGCACGGTGATTAAAGATGGCGGATGACAGCTGTCAAAAAAGCACGTAGCTTTGTTTCTAAGTGGAATTTGCCGCCACCGGGCAGCACGGTGATTAAAGATAGCGGATGACAGCTGCACATGGCTTTGTTTCTACGTGGAATTTGCCGTCACCACATAGAGGGCAGCACTGTTCTCTCTGGATTAAAGATGGCGGATGACAGCTGTCAGAAAAGCACATAGGTTTGTAAAGCACATGGAATTTACCGCCACCACATAGAGTGCAGCACTGTTCTCTCTGGATTAAAGATGGCGGATGACAGCTAACGAGATTGCCCGCATGATAGCAGCACAGTGCTCTATTGATTAAAGATGGCGGATGACAGCTGTCAAAAAAGCACATGGCTTTGTTTCCAAACAAGAGCACGTGGAATTTACCACCACCACATTTCAAACTAAAGAGGGCAGCACTGTGCTCTATAGATTAAAGATGGCAGATGACAGCTGTCAAAAAAGCACGTGAGTTTGTTTTCAAACAAGAGCACGTGGAATTTTTCAATTTGCCGCCACCACATAGAGGGCAGCACGGTTCTCTCTGGATTAAAGATGGCTGCTTGTCGAAAAGCATTTTTCAAATTATCCGCCACCACATTTCAAAGGTAAGTAGCTAAAGAGGGCAGCACTGTGCTCTATAGATTAAAGATGGCGGATGACAGCTGTCAAAAAGCACGTGGATTTGTTTATCTCGAGCTAGTGAGGTTAAGTTGGTAGCACCTAAGGTTTAGGCCCGTCAAGATGGCAGCACTGCCGATGACAGGTGACGAAAGAGGGCAGCACGGTGCTCTGTAGTTTAAAGATGGCGGATGATAGCTGTCAAAAAAGCACGTGGCTGTCAAAAAGCACGTGGCTTTGTTTATCTCGCGCTAGTTAGGTTAAGTTGGTACTACTGAGGTTTAGGCCCGTCAAGATTGCAGTACTGAGGTTAGCGATGCGTTGTTGTCGATGACAGCTGTCAAAAAGCACGTGGCTTTGTTTACAAATCTGTCAAAAAGCACGTGGCTGTCAAAAAACACGTGGCTTTGTTTACCTCACGCTAGTTAGGTTAAGTTGGTACCACTAAGGTTTAGGCCCGTCAAGATGGTAGTACTGAGGTTTGCGATGCGTTGTTGTCTGTCAAATAGCACGTGGCTTTGTTTACAAATCTGTCAAAAAGCACGTGGCTGTCAAAAAGCACGTGGCTTTGTTTACCTCGCGCTAGTTAGGTTAAGTTGGCACTACTGAGGTTTAGGCCCGTCAAGATGGCAGTACTGAGGTTAGCGATGCGTTGTTGTCTGTCAAAAAGCACGTGGCTGTCAAAAAACACGTGGCTTTGTTTACCTCTCGCTAGTTAGGTTAAGTTGGCACTAGTGAGGTTTAGGCCCGTCAAGATGGCAGCAGTGAGGTTAGCGATGCGTTGTTGTCGATGACAGCTGTCAAAAAGCACGTGGCTTTGTTTACAAATTCAAATCTCCCGCCAAAATTCAAATTTCCCGCCAAAATTAAAATTTCCCGCGGGCGGCGGCGGCGGAGGAGGCGGCGGAGGAGGCGGCGGGAGGAGGAGGAGGCGGCCGAACTGTCCAATTATACTACTACCGTATTGTATTTAAAAGTTCTGGTTTCACCTTAATGGTCGTGTGACCAGTTATAACTCGCTATTGGTGTGCAGAAAATCCTTATGGTGTTTATGAAGTCCATCATTATGATAGGAAGATTGGTCTTGGGTGTGCTGTTAGCGCAAGACCAATAATTGGGCCTATTTTTGCAAGACGAAAGTAAATGCAGGTGGCTACCAAAATTCTTCCATCAGTTAATGGAAAAAGAAAAATCGCGTAGGTGGTTTCAACAACAGAGTGTTCAGTGCAGGTCTATTCCTCCCTCGTTGTCAAGATCTACCAGTGTGTGAATTTTACGTGTGGGGTAAACTGAAATGAAAAGTGCATCGAAAAATCCTTAGACATTGGAAGAACTGAAAGAAACTATTACGAATGAAATCAGAAACATTACAGTGGCAGAACTCACGTCAGTCAGAATGTGGTTACCAGATACAATGCCTGTATAACACAGGAAGGACGACACTTCCAGCATCCTTTATAACGTAAGATTTCATGTAATACTTTATACACGCTTAAAGCAGGGCGGCCGCGCGTGACGTAAGTTCGGCTGTGACAGCTGCCGTAGCGCAAAGTACAAACAGGATGTGTTCGGTCTTAGTTTATCTGAGAGACCCTGTATACACGTATTCTGCCCAACAGAGCTACAGTTGAAATTAAGAGCTAATAGATCGTTGAAAGAACATACCAACTCCTTGGTATAATGGAATATCTGTTCGTATATTAATCAATGAGTTATTACATATTTTCTGCGTCTTTGGCATATTTACAAATGTACATTCTTATAGAACGAGTATAATAAACTAATTGCTATTTGTTCCACTTCCGAAATATAGCACGCTCTAGTACGCCTTTGTAAGAAATGCGATTAGGCTTCCCATTTATCATCAGTGTATACGGGACACATCCGTGGAATGTACGGAGCTGGAGGACCACGTGGTATAATATATACTGTACTTCACGGTAGGCGCCACAACCACATAGTTTATTAATACTGAGACGCAATCAAGAAACGGAGCTTTCGATAAGAAAGCCCCACGCCCCTAAAAGAAAGGAAGAAAAACAATAACGACACCCCTGATAAAGATTGTGACATTCACCCAATAACACTTTAATAAAGCCGCTGGTCTGTGAGACCAGAAGTAAACTTGATATTTTTACTGTGGCTAACCTATTTGATCAAGGCTGCTCGCTCCTCCTCAACTCGCCCTCCAAATGCTTGGCTTTGTGTAGTTGGGGTGAATCGTTCAGCGGCAACATACGGATAGATAAAAACGTCCCGGTCTCACATACCGCATAGCTCTAGTAACGTGCAGTTAGTGTTCATTATATAAACATTACCTGTAGTACCCGGCGTTGCCCGGATAGTTTTTGTATGTTTACATTAAGATTTGTATTACCTGTTAATTATGTGTGAAGTGAATATTCATAGAATTGTGTATGTTTAGTCATCAGCCCGAAGGCTGGTTGGATCCTCAACAGTTCCACCATGAGCTGTCATAGATGGCCTAGGCATCACTGAAGAGGCGTACTAGGGAAATGAGGAGTGAGGTAGTTTCCCGTTGCTTTCCTCACCGAGCCAGAAGTTGCTATTACATATCAGTCTGCCAAGCCCACTGAAATGCATGCACCAACCGACCCTATGAGCAACAGTTTCACACCATTCATAGCAGGGACTGGCTGCGTAAGGAATGGCATTACTAGCATGGCTCATACCTCAGTCACTTTCATATCGTCAAAGCCAAGGATAAGACAGAGACAGATCAATGAAAGTAACAAAATTGCTCTAGCCCATACCAGAAGACATAGTGCAGTGTAAACACTAGGTCCCGCCAGCAAAGGCATATTCATAGAATTACATATTGTTATTTTACGATCTATTGTTTAGATTTAGAGTTATTTAGAGGTGTTTGATTTCACGTTTCAGATGATTTAATTTTCGAGAAAAGCTTTGTCCTTGTGGAAGCTCGAATTGACGGGGAAGTATTTGATCCTTTCAAGAATATAAAAAGTGATAACTATATGTATTTTCCCGTATCGCTATGGATATAATGTACACGATTTCAACTGCCATTGAGACTGCCGCCATTTTTTAAATTTAATTTATGTATGTGATTCAGATGGAGTATTTTTGTAATCACTAACGAAACTATTCATCGTTCACTGCCCATGGTGGTGGTTAAAGTTTATTTTCACATTTGACAAAAAGAAAGGAGGAAAAATAGCAGGTAAA
This sequence comes from Anabrus simplex, assembly GCF_040414725.1. Classification (NCBI taxonomy): domain Eukaryota; kingdom Metazoa; phylum Arthropoda; class Insecta; order Orthoptera; family Tettigoniidae; genus Anabrus; species Anabrus simplex. Next base: position 933,607,104 of record NC_090265.1, on the reverse strand, counting down.
TTCACATCGTCATCTTGAGCTGGTACAGTTCCTTTCAGACACACCCCCAATGAAGGAAAGCTGCATATAGGCTACACTTTTAACCACATTCCAACCATCCCGTTAATATTAAATTTTTATCCGTACCAGCAATTGAACTTTGTCTGCGAGGACGGCAGTTCACAGAATAGTGGGGTAAACGTTCCACTACGGGGCTGGACGATAACCACTTTGTGAAACGTTAGACTATTCTCCCCCATCTTCGTATTCAGGGGATGTTGCCTTTCACAGCACTCGAAGGTGAACATTTTACCACCTCCTGTGGACAATATTTTTCAATAGCAATGCTCATTCAAACTAGATATTGTGTAGCATTATCATTCATATCAACTAGACTGTGGATTCCAATCCTCGAAATAAGATGAGTGCCTCGTTTGTTTCATGTTTCAGAATGACGACGTTATACGCATTTTATTAAAGTTTCCTGATACTGATGTTCATACACTTACTAAGATGGGCGAAAGTGCAATTTTAATTGCTTTCAGTTCGCAGTGGTATGAGACCTGACGTATTGGTTCAGCTGATATGGTCACGTTTTACTGTTACGACAGAGACTATTTTCGAAACCTTCTCGTATCACATTATTTCTGAGTTCAATAACCTCGTGAGCACCGAATACAGAGAAATGTTTTTCTAAATTAGTAAACAAAAATCATAGAAACTAGCAGAACATCCTCACCTTATGCCTGTCCAGAGACCGCACCCAGTCCAGATCCGTGATGTCAGATATTCCGCCGTGGACCACTAGCACTTTGTTGTTAACGATAGTTCCCAGAGGTAGCCACCGGTACACCGCTTCGATCAGTCGCAGTAGTCGCTCTGCATTGTTCTAAAAATATAGAATACAGGGTTATTTAAATGAAACTTAAATTGTGTCAACAAAATTTAAATAATTAATCAATAATCATAAATTTAATTAGATATATATCGTTTCCTAACAAGGCACTGTAAACAATGTTGAAGGCACCTAGGAATGCACGCATAATTTATTTAAGCCTTGATATACACATACAGTCTTTTACATTCTAATATGAACAGAGTTACAATTTTATTTTTTGAAATTACTTTACAAATCGTCAAGGATACTTCTCATTAATCAATATTTTAATATTTAATATTCCACCCTTGGCAACGACAAACATTTCCACTCGTTTTTGTATAGAGTCAATGGGTTTCTTATATATTTCCCATATTTCCTACAAGTTGCTTTATGTCGCACCGACACAAATATGTCTTATGGCGATGATAGGAAAGGGCTGGGAGTAGGAAGGAATGGGCCGTGGCCTAAATTAAGGTGTGAAAACGGGAAACCACGGAAAACCATATTCAGCTCTTACAGTGGGATTCGAACCCATTATTCCCCGAATACTGGATACTGGCCGCACTTAAGTGACGGAGTAACATCCTTTATTTCTTTGTCGTGGTACTACACTTTTACTACAGCATAAATCATATTTTCCTTTGTAGTGCTGTTCATTTTCCTCACCCGTTTCTTGATAATTGCCCAAAGATTTTATATAAGGATTATGTGCGGTGAATTTTCAGGCCATTCTAAACACCGAAAACGATGTTCCGCCATAAAGTCTTTGAATTTTTTCAATATTTGGACAGGGGCGAAGTCTCGCTGGAAAATAGCTTTCTCAACGTTCATTTCCTCAGCCAATCTCTTCTATTATGGGGCAGTTTTTCTCTCTAAAATTGGGATGCACTTTTCGCTGTTAATCATTCCGTTAAGAGGAAGTAAACATTTAGGGCCCATGAATGCAAAACAGCCCCAAAACATAACCTTTTGTGGAAATATTACTGCCTGTTCGATGTGGTTCGGCGAGACTTTCTCATTATTGCTTCTCCTTACATGTGAGATGTTTTATATAACCTTGCATTTCAAAACGAGTTTCATCACAGAACAGAATTCTTTGCCACTCTTCTTGTGTCTATTTAATATATGTTCTTGCCCATTCAAATCTCTTTTCTTCATGGGACGCGTTAATAGCTACTTACTTATATGTCTTCCTTGAGGATTTCTGTTTGCGGCCACATCGCCTTTTATTTGAGGTGAAATGGACCCAGTCCCATTCTCCCTCCTAATTATATTACAAGGAGTCCTTTCTCTTACGCTCCTGTAAGAATACAACGAGATCGTCAACAGACTGGAACACAGCAGATATGGAAATTATAGATATACAAAAAATATCAATCACTCTCCGACCCCTTGTCTGAATGATCAGCGTTAATGCCTTCAGTTCAGAGGGACCCGGGTTTGATTCCGGGTCGGGTCGGGGATATTAATTGCTGGAAATTACTTCCTCTGGCTCGGTAACTGGTTGTGTTTGTCCCAACACTCTCCTCTTCATATTCAGACAAAACACCACACTACCACCCAGCACAGAAACACGCGATAGTTAATATACTCATGTTCATAAAAACAGAATACCTTGAAAGAATAGAGATAGGAAGTTCATATTCACAGGACATGTTCATTGGTATGTTCTGCAGAAACGATTATCAAGTCAGTCACCTAGACTCAGTATGTGTCCTGTTGCCTAGTAGGCATTGGGTGCCCCATGGGCACTGATAACTTGTTCCATGCGTGGTGGCATCGACGCGTATAAAGCGCGAATGTCATCCTGGGGTATAGCCATCCATGCTTAATTCATCTGGTTCCACGGTTCATCTTTGGTGGTTGGCACTGGGTCACAGCATCGCACCCGTCGTTTCACCATATCCCACACATTTTCGATTAGCGAAAAGTCCGGTGATCAGGCGGGCCAGGGTAACAGTCTGACATCCTATGACAACAAGAAGGCACGTGTTCCTGCAGCAATATGGTGGTCGCGCATTATCCTTCTGAAATATGGCGTCTGAGGTGCCGTCGTGCAGAAAGGGTATGGCTATTGGTCGCAGGATGCCATTTATGTAGGTTAAAGTGGTCACAGTGTCCTGGACACGCACCAACTGTGATTTGTTGTTGTATCCAATAGCACCCCAGACCATAAAGCATTGCGTTGGAGTTCTATGACTTGTGCGAATGCAGTCAATATAATGCATCTCCCTCTGTCTGCGTAGAACCAAAATGCGGCCATTATTTCAAACAAATAGGACATGGATTCGTCCTAAAACACGATCTGCTGCCATTATTGCCCCTAGTGACCTCATTCCGTACACCATTACAGTCTAGCCTGTTTATGGACATTAGTCAAAGATAGGCGGAGAAGTGGACGACGTGCCGGTAACCCAGACCGTAATAAACGACTACAGACTGTCACTCCTGATAGTGTACGATGTTTTACACTATTGCGCCAGAGCCGAGGAGGACGTAGATCTGTCCTGCAACGCCATTCGGATGAGGTGTCGATTTTCTCGGGGGTGGTCTGGGTGGTGCAACCACACTCACCTTGTCGTGTTCTGCGGGCTTTTGTGAACCATTCTATACACACCCGTTGTACTGCGGACACACTTCGTTCCACACAAGCAGCAATTTACCGGATGGATGCATCACGTTCTCTCATGTCAGTGATGCGTCTACTTTCAAGGTCACTCATTTCATGGTACGGTGCTCGAATACGTCTGCAAGGCATCCTGTACGCCGGCTCAAGTCACACTGATCCATTACCTTCGGTTTATAGCGACAACGTGAGCCGCAGGCACATTTTACCAGTCTGTGGTGGTGCGCAGATATATCGATGTGGACCTTGAACCTGAAGGCCGATATGGTTCAAATGCTTATCATTTCTTCAGAACATACTAATGTGAATATGAACTCCCTATCTCTAGTCTTTCAATATGTTCTGGTATTCATGAATATGAGTGTATATCCCTCCACACAGGGTTGGCGACAGAAAGGGCATCCGGCCGTAAAACAGGGCCAAATAAATAAATAAATAAATATATATATAAATAAATAAATAAATAAATAAATAAATAAATAAATAAATAAATAAATAAATAAATAAATAAATAAATAAATAAATAAATAAATAAATAAATAAATAAATAAACAAATAAATAAATAAATAAATAAATAAATAAATATGTGTGTGTTGTGTGTGCGTGTGTGTGACACAGCTCGCACCCCGCGACCCTAAAAATTGTGGGAAAAGCTGGAGAAGCAGAAGAAAAATATCAATCATTCCCCTTCCTCACAATTATTTCCCCTGGAAATGCCATATCCTCGATGGACGTTGGCGTAAATCTTATAAAGTCCTCGCTACTAACAGCTGCTCTAAATAAGCCAGCTGATGATTTTATTGGACCACAGGCGGAGGTTTCCCAACCAGGAAATGCGTCGTCGTCCAGGGCCTGTTCTTCCATTATCTTTTCCTTGAAGTATGAGTTGTTGGAGGTGGTATTTCCCGTCAACGCATAATGTGGCCAAAGTATGCTGTCTTCCTTTCTTTGACGGTCTTTGTTGTTTCTAATTTTCTCATGCGGCGCATAACCATGTCGTTCGTTGCGTGTTACAACTGAGATATTCTGACTATACGACGATGACACCAGAGTTCAAAGGCATTTAACCGTTTAATTATTACGGCCGTGAGTGTCCAAGCCTCCGCACCGTAACAGAACGTGGAGAAGACATAATTCTGAAGAATTTGGATTCTAAGGTGAAGGTTAAAGTTCAGATTGCATAAAGAGTCTAAATAATCTATTCTCTGTACTTTTAGTGGTTGTTTCCCACAGACATAGATCGGCACACATTCCATCTATAAAGGCTTGAGTTTACTAGAGAGTGACCTTGATATATAACAGGTCTAAACATGCATAGTCATGTCCACGTCATCGCTGCATGTTAAAAACAGAATAATCTTAGTACGCTCAGTCCCGTCGGAGACAGTCTGTCGGAAGGATACGTAAAACCTTAAGCATAAGATAGCGTCGTCATAGTTATGCATGTCTAAACTTGCTCGTTACTGTCTGATGGAGACATACAGCCATGAGCTGACTTCTCTTCCCGTCGAAGACGGAGGAGGAGGAGGAGGAACGTGGCTGTGTCCCATCGGAGGAGGAGGAGGAGGAGGAGGAGGAGGAGGAGGAGGAGGAGAAGGAACGCAGCTATGTTCCCGTCGGAGGAGGAGGAGGAGGAGGAGGAAGCTGTTATCTTGACTGCTGTTACATTTTCAAATTCCGTGGACAACGTAGTTAAGATGTCAGCAATGAGGTTAGGGTCTGATAGCGTCGAGAATATCCTTAATATTCTGAGGTTAGGCCCCCTGGCTATGTTCTGTCGAAATAATAGCAGTTAGGATCGTTCCCTTTTTCAAAAAATTCCGCCTCTGCATGTGGCTATGTCCCAGTCATGATAATACCAGAGAGGTTATAGTGACCGATCACTTTTCAAAATACTGCGGCAAACCTGTCAAAATAATAGCAGTGAGGTTAGCCACATGTTCAAATCAAGTGCATATGGTTAAAAATGGAAACTGTCATATTAACAGCTGTTCAAATTCTGCGCCCCTACATGGTTACGGTGGGAGCGGTGAGCTTAGGGACTGTCAAGATGGCAGCAGTGATGTTATCTGCATTCACTTGTTCAACAAGTGCACGTGGTTCGAACCTGTCATCTTGACAGCTGTTTAAATTCCGCGCCCCTATCTGGTTAAGTTGGTAGCAGTGAGGATAGGGTCTGTTAATATGGTAGCACTGAGGTTAACCACGTTCACTTGTTCAAAATCCGCGCCCACGTGGTTTTTACCTGTCATCTTGGCAGCTGTGGATTTTACATTGCGCGCCACTATGTGCCACCTTATGCACATGAGGTTAGTGTCTGTTAAGATGACAGCTGTAAAAAAAGCACGTGTTGTAGCACGTGGCTTTGTTTACAAACAATATGACAACACGGTCACGTGGTCATGACGTAATGGAGTCAATGACCTAGGCCGAGGTCAATGAGCTCGGGTGCTGACTCGACAGACAAAATGCTGACTAATGATATCGTCGCTGGAAAGGTAAAAGGTTGTATTCCACAAAGCTCTTCCTATCAATTATTCTCCTTAAGACTGATCACGCCTCCCAGCCACGTATGGATATGCAGTCCATCAGAACAAATTTTGTTGTGTGCATTTTCCTATGCCCATGTGTAAAGGAAAATGAACCTTACAGTACCGTACTGTAGGAATGTACGTTTGCATTACGTATTTACGCACTCCTAGTGTACGATGCATATAAGGTTCATTTTCGTTTAATCGTCGACATAGGAAAACGGACACAACGGACATTGTTCTGATGGACTGCGTATCCATATGTGGCTGGGAGGCGTGATCAGTCTTAAGGAGAATAATTGATAGGAAGAGCTTTGTGAAATACAACCTTTTACCTTTCCAGCGACGATATGGTACCCCCACAGCTCTACTACTCATATGGCACAGTAAGTGTTACGAGACATCATATTGTCAAAATCTTGCTGTTAAGGAGATTTCTAGTGTTCTAGAATCATCTCTAGCTTATACGTCGGATTCGATGTTGTAGTATATCAGTACATGACGGGAGCAACTAACTAGCTGCGTTAGATATGCATCAGCAAAGCAAAGCAAGGCAAGGCAAGGCAAATTTATCTCCATACAGGCCATGAAGGATCATTATCATCATCATCATCATCATCATCATCATATTCTTCTTCTTATTCCTATTCTTCTTCTGTCGACAGTTAGGTAATGAAATGGAAGAAATATACCTCTTCTCTATAGCAGGAAAATTTTATTCGAAAATATTATTGTGCTCCCATCCAACCCGAAAATAATCCTGCGGGGCGTTCACGATTTGGACAATTCCTTGCACTTCTGTTCTCAGAGAATTGGAGACGTTTATAATTGCTCCGTTTTTTCTTTTATACAAGAACTCTCATAATACTCAGATTTATTTACAGCCCTTTAATGCATTTCACTGTCATTTGTTGGAGTATATTGGAATATAAACCATTTTCTTGGATACTCATTTGAATAATCTTTACAGGAAAGATCAACTTGATAGTAAAGAGGAATCGGCACTTGTATGAAATATTTCGGAATACATAATACTTTTGCATACTTTTTGTTCTCTAGTATATGGTTTTGCTTCTTGTCGTCATGAATTAAAATTCTTAGCTATTCTTTGAGCTTCGCTGTGGTGAGGAAAGAATACCGGCTCAGTGAGAAAAATATCTACCTTGTAGAAGAATTACCACTGCACTCTTTTGTTGGTAGTAACAAAAACTGAGATCGTGGACAAGTGTAGTCTTTTTTAGTTTGTGGTAAGCAGTGTGAAACAATTTTAAAATTAGAGATATTTTCTGGAAAACACGTTGTTGTTATCCCAGTAGGAAGTTGTCATAAAGAATTCATTGATCCATACAGGTTAGGGGCATCTGCTTGTAAGGTTATTGGTTTTTAAGATCTTCTGATCTTTGAAACTACTTAGCATATAAACTTTAGACACCCTCAGTCCACCGCCTTTTGAATTCTTTCTTTCTAAACTGTTCATGAAGATGTGCTTGAAAGGGAGTAAATGAATACAAATTATGATCACTTTATGATAATACAGAGGACTCCTTTTGCAGTTTCAGACGTCTTCTGAACCCTACTTTATTTATGAGACGTCGTGGAAAGTTTCGGTCGCCAAGCACTCCTGCAACTTTTCGGATTAGGGGCTACATATATGGAAGCTTGAAAATTCCCAGTCTATCTGCTCTTAGATAAAACTGGAACGGTTTTTCTCTCGACATAGGGCTAAAGAACTGGTTAGTATTGAACCCATCATCTGGATTCGCTAATTTTTCTTTTACAGTTGGCTTTATGTCGCAACGACAATGACAGATCTTATAGCGATGATAGGACAGGAAGTGGCTAGGAGTGAAAAGGAAGCGTCTGTGGCCTTAATTAAGGTACAGCCCCAGCAATTGCCTGGTGTGAAAATTCGAAACCACGGAAAACCACTTTCAGTGCTGCCGACAGTGGAGTTTGAACCCACTCCCTCCTGAATTCAAGCTCAGAGCTGCACACTCCTAACCGCACGGCCAAATCACTCGGTATTCGCCAAAGACAATACTGCTATTTTATAATTGAAAGTTAAACTTTGTTACTTGACCAGCACACTGTAGCCAACCGATCGATAAAGATGCAGCTTTTCTTTATTTGATGCCCGCTAGGTGGGAGAGAAGGTGACATTACAATCTATTTGGACAGAGAGCTGCTTCGAATTTATGAGATCGGAGGGGAACTTCCGAAATCTTCGAGTGTGCCCGGTTCGCTTGGAAACATATATGATTTAGAAATAATGTCAACACAGCATAGTTCCAAATATGCAGGTCAAATTAAGGAAACAAATTACCTTTATGAGCAGATGAACCTTTGGTTGGACCGCGAGAATCCACAGTATAAATGTGTCTCAAAAACTGCATAAGATATGAGTGAGATGATTGCATTGTCATTTAGGATCCTTTAGAGTGGTGGCAAAAGTATGAGATCAAGAAATTCGTGATGCCCGAATTTTCCTGAACTACGTGGACGTCAAAAATGTAAGCGAAATCCACCAGGTTGCAAAGGTAAATATTATTGCACCTCATTTCGCTGGTGTATCTCGCTAGACTAAAAGGTTATAAAAGCTGCAAGGAACTAATACGCGCCGACTAATCACTGCATGATTCGCGGGGCTAGACCTGTGACACTCTGGTCGAGGATATGCGTGTACGATAAATGATACTTTATCATTCTCACAGAGGAAACGGTGGAACTTGCAGCATATGAGTCAAGGTGGTAATTATTTAGGACATAAATTCTATAACCTTGCGCGGAACTGTGATGAAATGAAATCACGTATGGCTTTTGGTGCCGGGATGTGTCCGAGGTCTTCGGCTCGCCAGGTGCAGGTCTTTGGATCTGACTCCCGTAGGCGACCTGCGCGACGTCATGAGGATGAAATGATGATGAAGGCAACATATATAAACCCAGTCCCCGTGCCTGGGGAATTAACCAATTATGGTTAAAATTCCCGACCCTGCCGGGAATCGAACCCGGGAACCCTGTGACCAAAGGCCAGAACGCTAACCATTTAGCCTTGGAGCCGGACGCGGAACGTTTTTTTTTTGCTAGTTGTTTTACGTCGCACCGACACAGATAAGTCTTATAGCGACGATGGGACAGGAAAGGCCTAGGAGTTGGAAGGAAGCGGCCGTGGCCTTAATTAACGTACAGCCCCAGCATTTGTCTGGTGTGAAAATGGGAAACCACGGAAAACCATTTTCAGGGCTGCCGATAGTGGGATTCGAACCTACTATCTCCCGGATGCAAGCTCACAGCCGCGCGCCTCTACGCGCACGGCCAACTCGCCCGGTGAATGAATTTCATTATTATTTGACGGTTTATTACTTTGTCGTGTTGAAGTGTGTACAGTGACTAATTCCTACGTATTTTTTATTGGTATTTTTAAAATAGCTTTTGTAAAATATGAACTTTTCCTTTTGCCATACTTCACTGTCACATCTTTTGATAATCTTTATAATGTCTACGTAATGCTTAGTAAGCATACAGTGCCTAGGAGAAGAATGAACCATATATAAGGAAAAGACGCAATTTAACACATTGCTAGTTGTCATGTATTCTTTACAGTTCCCGAGTATTCTACTGTATATAATCCCTGTTTGTATTTTATATTTATGCTTAGATTAGTTCTTTCATAGCCCGTCATTGTAGACATGATAATAAGCTTTTGGGCTTTTGGCGTGTCAAGAAATCAAGGAAAAATTCTTTACGTATCGCAGAAAACTTTGCTCCAGGTGTGTAGAAGGAAATCTCATCTGTTCCCGAGCAAGACTTCCCTTATTTATGCTGCCGGTAACACGCATGTGACATGGTGGGACAGTGATTATTTCCTTTAAGGACCAAGTGAAAGGGAATAATTTGAGATGAATGGCCTTGATAACACAGTGGTTTTAGTACTGGCTTCTCACCAAGCGATCACGATTCGAATCCTAGCCAGAGTATGCGAATTTTGGAATCAAAATCCACGTCCTTGTTCCTCAGATCCTTCTTAAAACTGATGCTTTCTTGGTTTTAATCATGATATTAACAGCCATGTACAACTACGACCTAGTTAAAGTTGAAATGGTGTACGCCAAGCGTGTTTAAATCTGAAACTTCCTCTTTCTTTACACACTCATTTTAATAATCTTTATCTAAAAGGCAGACGCGCCTGAAGGAAAATCTTGAGCTAGAAGAATGTAAATGAACTGGGACAGAGAGCTGCTCTTAACACAATGACAAAGGCCTGTATTTTGTTCCCCAATTACGTAAATATTAATCATTAGCAACTGCTTGGCGCTCAGCTCTTTGATGTGTTTTATTAAGATGGGTAGATTCATCTTTCCTTTATTCTAAAAGCTGCTAAAAGTCTCTGCACTCCTTTCTCTCTTTGAAGATAGAATTTCTTATTCTAAAATCAAGTGTACCATTTCACAAGATTAAAAGTGCACAACATCCATTCAATGATCCTTTAAGCTTATATTTAATACGAATTCATTCAACAGTATTATGATATCTATTAAAATAGTTTATCGGGATTTTTCATTCAATATACGAAACCGGTATATCTCCTCTAGCCGCGTAAATCGTTAAGATTGATGTGTATATATCTGGAAAAAAGGGAATAGTTTTAACAGAATTTCTAGGCATGAAAATATATTTCGTTGCAATGGCTTACTCCTTCAGTACTCGTATATATAAAGATTGGGTAACAGTGCCAGGAAAGTTGATTTCATTCTCTAGTAGTAGTAGTAGTAGTAGTAGTAGTAGTAGTAGTAGTAGTAGTAGTAGTAGTAGTAGTAAGAAACCATTTTTCTGTTACTTTGCTTTGATTTACTTTATATCACACCGACACAGGTATGTATTATGGCGACGATAGGATAGGAAAGGGCTAGGAGTAGGTTAGAAGCAGCCTTGGCATTAATTAATTGCCAGGTATGAAAATGTGAAACTATGGAGCTGCTGATAGTGGGAGCAAACCACCTGTCCGTCTTAATGAGAAGCAACAGCCACAAGGAATATTTTTTCTATATTTCTCAAATTGTAACTACCTTTTAAATCATGTCAATAGTTCTCCCCATCTTTGGATGATAGAGTACTGTGTATACCAGTACCATTCTCTCCTCTTACCAATGGCCCGGGATGTGTGGGTATTCGAAAGTGGTTACAAGAACTAGACGAAGTGTATGTCGTGCACGTGTCACTATGTATGTACCTCTGGGAAACATTCAATGTACTCTATCGCTGGTTTTTCACCTACTATGATAATTTCAAATGTTAACTCAACTCAAAAGTAAAACATTTGTATCTATAGTATTTACAGATTGCCACAACTACAACAATTATTATTATTATTATTATTATTATTATTATTATTATTATTATTATTATTATTATTATTATTAATGATAATAATAATAATAATATTACGGTTCGATGATGATGCGATGATGCTTGTGATCATGCTTGTTGTTTAAAGGGGCCTAACATCTAGGTCATCAGCCCCTAATGGCATGAAATGAGACGAAATGTAATGACAATTCAAAAGTTCACCGAGCTCGATAGCTGCAGTCGCTTAAGTGCGGCCAGTATCCAGTAATAGGGATATAGTGTGTTCGAGCCCCACTGTCGGCAGCCCTGAAGATGGTTTTCTGTGGTTTCCCATTTTCACACCAGGAAAATGCCGGGGCTGTACCTTAATTAAAACTACGGCCGCTTCCTTCCAATTCCTAGGTCTTTCCCATCCCGTCATCGCCGTAAGACATATCTGTGTCAGTGCGACGTAAAGAAAAAAAAAAACCAAGTTCGTCATTTCAGAAACAGTTCAGTCAATTATAACTCCTATCAAACTAAGCAGAGACATTCCAATTCTTTATTTTCACTTAACCTTTTGTAACAGTATGCATTAAAATGATTCCATATGAACATGCATTTTAACAACTTAGGTAGTCTGAGAATGTTTCATTTCGACATTACCGTTCGAGAAATGCATATACCTTATTTCAGGAATAAATACATGTTTCTACTGCGCGTTGTGTGTGGGAAATAACTACCTATATTCTCGCTACTAAACACTATTTATTACTTATATCAATATGTATTTATTTTCATTTTAGCAGTGTACAATGATTCATAGTTTTTTTAACAAAAGATCCCAATCTACTCTCTTGAAGTACGATTCTTTTCTTATTTCAAAGCCCTCAAAAACCAATTTAAGGAGTTACACAAGAATCAAAGAGGTTACACTAACCGATCTCGCACAACATCCTCCCACCTAAGTCAAATGAATGCTGACATGAATTGACTTGCACCTTTCCGCTTTCATAAATTATAGTCCATGACATCATCCCGGTTAGATATCTTGGTCATCAAACGAATCAATCCCTGATCGTGAACAAGTGGAAGTAAGCTCCTTAGTTTGGAATTGAAAACGTCTATGAACACTTCCTCCGGTATCCACTGTAAAATCTTCCTTCATGCTGTGACAAATTCCTCAATTGTCAGGTCACGGTGCATGCGTTGAGCTTTGCTAATGTGACAATTGGTCAGAAAGCGCAACATCCACCCTACCAACCTTACAATTTTCTTGTAACTGAGAAATGTGTCGGTAATACCAATCTTTACTTATGTCTTCTGAATTACTTGATATCAGTGAAACGACATTTTTCCTTCTCTCCGAATTTCTCTCTTCCTCATTATAAGAAAAGTCAGTTTGTAGCCAGCAGTCCGGATTTTCTCTCAACCAACCAGAGTCCCACCACCAAAGGCATTGTATCAACTTCTTCACGGAACATCCACGTGATGGAAGATCTGATGGGTTCACTTTTCCAGGAACATGTCGCCATTCACAACCAACTGACAGTTCCCGAATCTCTGTAATCCGGTTCATGACAAAAGCACCTCGTGCTTCACTTCGCTGAATCCAAGCGAGAACAGTTGAAGAATCTGTCCAAAAAGTTGCCTTAATATGGGGAATACAATAATCCTTTAAAATCGATGCATATAATCTCGTTGTAATTGAAGCTGCTAAAAGTTCTAACCTGGGAATGGTCAATCTCTTGCCTGATTTTCCAGTTGTGTAACTCTTGACTTGGCAGCCACCAAGTGAACACTCACTTCACCCTCTTGCTCAACACGCAGGAATACAGCTGCTGCATATGAAGAACGACACCATGGGTGAGCGACATCTTCGATGTGCCTTGCCTATGATTAGTACCAAGTATGTGAGGAAAACCATAGGTCTGTGTTACATGTGCGCATTCCATTACCTGTAAGTAGTACCATAATGTGTGGAATACCGCGAGTCTACGCTAACTATTGATCAGTACCACAATATGACCAATACCACGGTTCTAATTTACCAGCGATAAGTAGCATTATGGGGGGCATGCGAAAAAATGTGAAGTGTCCAGGAGTCACCTGGGCTGTTGAAGTTAGTCACCCAATGAGGAATTTTAATTTGAGCTAAAAGAGGAACTACCGGGCGAGTTGGCCGTGCGCGTAGAGGCGCGCGGCTGTGAGCTTGCATCCGGGAGATAGTAGGTTCGAATCCCACTATCGGCAGCCCTCAAGATGGTTTTCCGTGGTTTCCCATTTTCACACCAGGCAAATGCTGGGGCTGTACCTTAATTAAGGCCATGGCCGCTTCCTTCCAACTCCTAGGCCTTTCCTATCCCATCGTCGCCATAAGACCAATCTGTGTCGGTGCGACGTAAAGCCCCTAGCAAAAAAAAAAAAAAAAAGAGGAACTTCTTCAAGCCAACTCAAGAATTTCATTTCGATCTCTTCATTGACTTCTTCACCCCATGTCCAACCCTCGTTCCAAGTTTGTTGTAGCAACAATTTTTGTATTAATGCTACACTACATGTGACACCCACCGGATCAAAAATTATATGGGAAACACTCAAAATAACTTTCTTTGTTATTTTCTCAAAGCTAATCGAAAGAAGGTTATCTATGTTGATTGCTAGGGAATCGTCGGACTTGTTTCATAAGAGTCCTAACACACTGGTAGATCCGGAAACGTCATTACTTCCGGTCAACTCCTACCCTCGAAGACAAAATTGCCGTTCCTTCTTGACACCTGAATCTACATCAATAGCTTGTTGTTCTTCGTCATCCAAACTGGCAAGGCAGTTATCAACATAGAAGCTACGAGTAAGAAGCTCCACAAATGACTTGGGCCATGGTGACTTCCCTTCCTCACACAGTACTAATGTGTTTTCAAGATGAAGTTTGATGCATGATTCTAATAGAAAAGGACTTAGAGAGACTCCAAAAACAACACGACTATGTATGTCTTAAGATTTCCATTTCTGTCTAACCATAATAATCTCAAAAAATTCCTGTCTCTCTCGCTAATGCTGATCTGGAGAAAAGCTCCCACCTTCTTCAATCGGAAACGTGCCAACGCATAAGGTATCTTCCCTATTACATTAGGACCTTTCTCAAGATATTGATTGAGACTGGGCTGTTTATTTAATTTAGACGAGGCACCGAACACGGGGCGTACTGGTGTTGTTGAACCAGGTTTCACAACATGACGGTGAGGAAAATAATGGCAATGAACATCCATTTCCTGAGGAGCCACTTCTTCTATCACTCCTTCCCTTAGCCAATCATCTAGCATCATAGTAACCTTTAGTCTTCAATCCCTTAACTGTATACTGCAGTACCTTTGGTGATAATTGGTTGTTATCAGGCAATGGAGGATGATTCTCAACCCATGGGAGGTGAACTTCAAAACGCTCTTCTTTATTGATTGATACCATATCAAGGAAATATTGGTATCTAGTAGAATCAACCTCGGACCTGCTCAGTTTCTCCAATGGATCACTAATCCCTAAAGTACCTAGAGTCCACAAATCTGTGATGGTGGCTTCTTTGGTCAATATGCTTGATACCACCATGGCTAGGTTCTCATTACTGGGTGTGATATCAAGAATTTTCCCTGTCAATGTCCAGCCAAGAATTGTCTCCATTGCTACTAGTCTTGAACTCAACTGTATCCGTCTACCAGTCCAAAGCTTGCCGAAGAGCCAACCTCACTTATATCTATATTTTGCGAAGCGAGTTCCGGTATCCAATGGCCATCAATAACAGGGGCAATTCATCCGCAGATCATCCGTTGTCCAAGCACGTCAAAATGGCAATGGTATGATTTGTCCAATTTAGGAAGGTAAATTGTGAAAACATTGTGTTGCACCACTTCCGTGGTAGCTCCTCCAAAAAGTGAATGCTGAATTAATTCCTGAGAGCGTGGAACATACCCCATTTCAGTGATGGCCAATACATATGAGTGATGTCATGGTGAGTGATCAAAAGTCTCGTCTTACACGTTCTATCATTACCTCTGACATAAACTACAAGTGCTTGCATTAGATCATTGCAATGATTTGCCACAGCTGCGAGGGCCTCGTCTTTAGCAACACTATCATTATTTTGGATCACAGGCCGAATAAATTCATCCCCTTTGCCACATCGCTCTTTCTGAATCTGTCCACAAATTTATGCAAAATGCCCCTGTCCACAAATGACGCACGTGGATGATTTCTACATCTCTTAGCTGGGTGCCCAACTCGCAGACAGCAGAAACATGCCCTATTTTTATCCACCACTTGTCGTCTTTCTAGTAAGGGCAAGTCCTGAGCTTTAATACAATCTTGATAACTGTGACCAGAAGAACAAAATAGGCATTTCCTCTCCTCTTTAGAGGCGGTGAGCAGGCCTGAAGCAGTGGAAATATCATTTGAAACAAATGTGGATTGCTTCACAGTACCTTTCTTCTGTAGGCTTTGTGAGTTTCACTCTAAATTTGTCCGCATCCCTGAGACCGAAACCAGCCATTGCCATAGGAATTCTCTGTCCACTTTCGACCGCAGATCTTAAAAAGTTCATGAGTTTTTTCAGCCGACCCTTTCCGGGATCCTCGCCCCGTGTGTTAGCCTCTCGTACATGTGATGCTAGGGATCGTTGCCATGGTCGTAAAGTTATTTAGGCAAGCAAGACTCCATGAGAGGAAAATGCATTGCTTCATACCTATCGTGGTAACCTTTAAAGTTTCTAGAGCCCTTAAGTAACTTTCAAGCCGGTCATATAATGAGCATAAGGTCATGCCAGAGGATGGGTTACTAGCTTGCAATACGAGCCTAAGCAACTCTCTAACATATACTTCAACTAGTACATCCTCTCTCCCAAAACGGGACTTTAATGCTTCCACAGCTTTAGGGTAGTTCTCAGAAGTAGCGTGATAACTACTGACTACTTCTCTGGCACGAGAACCTTCATTAGTGGCTTAAATAAGATACTGGAACTTATCCGAGAGGTAGGTATAAACTGGTATCTTCATCAATTTGTTCAAACTGGGCCAAAACTGCAACCAGTCCTTCGGTTAACCACTGAATTTTTTAAGTTCTAGAAGTGGAAACCTATGTACTTTCTTTGAGCAAATGAGACGACACTTGGAGCACTTTCACTGATAGTATTCTGCTGTTCTCTCTCTCTCTCTATCTGTTTTAACATAGCAGCTACCTTAATCTGCAGGTTATGAAATTTACAAATTATAACATCATTGGCACTAACCTCTTTCTCTAGATCATCCTCATTCATATCTTGCTTCAACATCAAATCGAAAATCTGGTGGTCCAGTGCACGTAGTTCTTCATGTTTCTCCCGCAGTAAGTTAAAATTCGCTTCAATGACAACATGATCTGTTTCTTCACTCTCTAAGTTGTTGACTATCTTATTGTAAATTGGCGTATATGCACGTCGATGTACCGCACAAACTTTCGTTACCTTATCCATTGCTATTTTAAGCCTGTCCAGTCGCGGTCACCAAATAAGGGGAAAAAGCTACGTATGATCTCGCTACTAAGCACTCTTTAACACTTACAATATCAATATGAATTTATTTTCAATTTAGCAACGTACAATGATTCGTAGTTTTTTAACAAAAGATCCCAATCTACTCTCTTCAAGTACGTTTATTTTCTTAATTAAGCCCTCGAAAACACATTTAAGGAGTTACACAAGAATCAAAGAGGTTACACTAACCGATCTTGCACAACATTGTGATATAAAACAAAAAATGTAACGCTAGAAATATATAACTTCTAACTAAATCGATAAAATAGTAAAGGGTATCTCTGAGCAATTTTGGTTTTCTTTTCTAATAGCATAAGAACTAAATTACCAGTTCCTCATAAAAATAATTGAACGATGGGGTACAAAATAAAGAGAGAGAAAGCGCATGACGGGTAGAAAAGTGATAAGACACCCAAGGTCTAGACTCAGAAAGGTAGAACCAGGAAACCCAGCACGAGTAAATGTAATAATGGCAGCTTTATCTGTGGAATAGTTATGGCTAAAGATATCACACAAATCGTGAGCACTTGGCTTATTATGCCTGGTCGGGCTTTGTACTCAGGACCATTTTAGGCCTGACCATAAGCTCTAGAAGCGTCGGAATAATAAAGAAGTTAAAGTGAACTTAACAGAGAATGTCATGTACTATACTCTATATCATATTTAGTTAGAATAACAAATTTATTAAGTACATTGTCCATACATAATATAATGGAAGATCTACACAAGCATCACATACATGTAATATTCACAGATACATAACGGGTCATATACATCATTCAATATTTTTCACCAGTCTTTATCAAGTGCACTGAGTGGATGCGTTCTATTGACACAGTTCGTTAGGTCGTAATGAGGATAGGGCTTGCCACTAGTAAGACATTTATTCCTATAGAACCCAAGGATACCGAAGCGCGTGTGTTTGTGACGCAATTTGAAGTTGGACCCTCTCGAGACACTGGTCTCAACTACTTCTTTGTTAAACTCTCCTGGTATTTTCTATGCTTTCTCTCGTCTTTCCTCCAGCACCGCGATAGTCGGAACTGTAGGCCTATATTTTAGTTATAAATGTGAATAACTGGATAAACACGTAAAGTAGCAAAGCCTACTGAAGACACAAAACGACATCAGCTGCGATATATTCTTAGAACTCTGGGTGCATTACCGTATTTTAGCATTATTAACAGTTCGTAAGTGTACACTAAAATGAATTCGTAGCCCAATAATGTTAGCCCACAGTAAGTATTGTAGAGAACGATTCCACATTCACGGATTGCATAAAAAATAGGTAATAATTCTAAAGACCTCGCCCTTTCTAACTTTAATTTTGATCATATTAAAATGAATGAATAAAATATATTAGCATGTACTTATTTATTTCCTAGCTGTAATACCCGGCTCTG
The DNA here is from genome assembly GCF_040414725.1 of Anabrus simplex. Taxonomy (NCBI): domain Eukaryota; kingdom Metazoa; phylum Arthropoda; class Insecta; order Orthoptera; family Tettigoniidae; genus Anabrus; species Anabrus simplex. The sequence continues at coordinate 933,588,808 of NC_090265.1, read as the reverse complement.
CCCAGGCATTTTCTTTGAATGTTTAATTTTAGAATTTGTATTAACTGTTTGAAATGGTTTTCTGGAGATTTATTTGTTGTGACCTTGACCTATAGTTTACGAAACCTTTTGTAAATTTAGATTTATTGTTATGTGTTTAATTCTATGTTTCACTTTGAGATTATAATTACGCGTTAAACTATTTCCTTGTGGCAGCCCAAATTGTCAGGGAAGTAGCTGATCTTTTCAAACAAATAATAAAAGTAAGTTGTTATGGTTTACGCCTCCGCTCTAGATATGATGTACACGATTCCAGCTGTCACTGGGACTGTCACCAATCAGGCTAGGGACCCAGAAAACTGTGGACTCAACATTGTTATCAATCATTTAGGACATATTCTTGTTCACCTCTCCTCAACCCCCATTCCGACTGGGGCTGAACTTTGACTTACACGGCATCCAGAGTGTCATATTTCATCTTAGCGACCCCAAAACCTATGGATTCGACCATAACCACACGGCCATTTCCTCGGTTACCACACATTCACCCACCATTGCACTTTATAGGCTGCCCGTCGAATCCAGTGATGGCTGTCAACCCTCTAACAATGCGTGTTCTGCCGGTTGACGGTACCATTATTATAGAATCGACATTCGTCCGAAAACACGATTTTCGATTGGACTGCTGTATCATCTTCCAGTTTTCCTAACATCCACCGACAGAAATTCATTCCATCTTCAAAATCCCGCCCCCGGAGTTCCTGGTTTATCTGCAGATGGCAAGACTGATATTTATGTGCAGGTAATATTCGTAGTACGGAAGCCTAGCTGATGTTTACATCTTGTGCAATTGCCCGTGTACTCGTATATGGATCATTATGAGCTATATCTAGAATAGCCTACTTTATCTCACCAGACGTTATAGTATTCTCTCGGACAGGTGATATCGTATGATGTATCCCTGTTGTCTTGCAATATTGCAGAATGTCTTTGCAGTCGGATGTTTACTGTCCGGACACCTTTCCTGGTACAGACGTAGTGCCTAAAACGCATTCCCTATTTCTTCCCCATAGATAAGGAGCATGTCTACGTATCCGATTGTTGAATACATGGCGAACGACTGAAGCGATTTCATCCCGACCCATTAGCAGTGCAGTGAACGTACCGCACAAAAATACGTATAGCGGCGTTTTACAGCTTGTCTGTGTCACAGGCTGGCCAGTGTTCAAGAACTGAAGCTTCATATCGATGTAGAAATGGTTTATGATGTAGGTTTTAAATATCAATACTACGTTCCGTTAAGTGGCAGGCACCTCAACCGTCTGAGCCCCTCAGTCCGCTGTATTAAGAATGTTTTACAGTACATTACCCCTGCAGTTCGCTGTATCGTACACTCACCACGTCACTGCATCGTAGTTTTAAGTATTCATTTCACATTTTCCTATACCCAATTAGGTTGACCTGATATCTTAACATAGTTACATGGTTGACTAACATACGATAAATGATTGAAAGAATGCCATCATTTTCGAACTGTCAATAGTTTACATGGTGGGAACGATAACTATGTTCAGAATCGTTTACGTGCTTACGGTGTGCTAGAACCTTACGGGATTCTGGCAGAGAAATATCGACCTTACGACGATCTCACACGTTTGTTAGCTGCAGAAGAAACTATTGGTAGAAGCACCTGATTTACCTGGTGAATAGGCAAGCTCAAAAACGAAGTGTTCACATAGGACATATTATTTCCTATCCAATATTGTTCCTATAAAATATCGCTGTACTTATCTTACCTTATACTTGGTCTTCACTTCTCGTATAAACCCGTATCTGAAATAAAGAAAGAACATTTTCAGCCCAAAATCACGGAGGAAAATCGAACATACTTTCTAAGAATTTTCTATTAAATTTTATTCCAAGTAATGATATTTTTTTTGTTAAAATCAGAATGTTTGATGCCATAGTAGATGGTAGCCCTCAGCAAGAATCTCTATGGTATAGTTGGTCTGTAGGAAACTTGTTACAAAGGGATCTTGCACTGGAGATGACATGTTGATGACATAATATGCCCTCATGACAGTGACATCACATAAACGTGCAACGCTTACTAGACACACGAATTAAATTCACATCGGAAACTGAAACAACAGGAAAGATAAAATTTCTAGACGTCACTATCAGTAGAACTGAAGATAATCTCTCATGTGAAATATAAAGTAAACCCACTTAAACTTCAAGCACAACTGACAACGAATAAAATCACCCAAATTAGTAGAATTGAACATAATGATACAGATTCAGCATTAACAAGTCCACCCTGGGCAGCTGAGAGAATAGGAAGTACAGAAGATTGCGTTTATTAAGATATGTTCAAAACATTTCTACATTTATTAAGATCTACAACACACATTCTTGAAAAATGATTACGCATTTTGCTGCCGGATTGAGAAGTTCAGACGGTAGAGTGCTGGCCTTTTGAGAACAAGTTGGCGGGTTCAATCGCGTTTCAGCCCGATGATATTTGGAGGTGCTCAAATATCCCAGTCACGTGTCAGTAGATTTACTAGTACTTGACATAACTGCTGCCGGACAAAATTTTGGCACCTTGGCATCTCCGGAAACCGTTAAGAATGTAGTTCGAGGGGCTTAAAATAAACTTCATATTATCTTCTTAATCTGTTTACCCCTCCAGGGTCGGTTTTTCCCTCGGACTCAGCGAGGGATACCACATCTACCGTCTCAAGGGCAGTGTCCTGGAACGTGAGACATTGGGTCGGGGGTACAACTGGGGAGGATGACCAGTACCTCGCCAAGGTGGCCTCACCTGATATGCTAAACAGGGGCCTTGGTGGGATCGGAAGATTGGAAGGGATAGACAAAGATGAGGGAAGGAAGCGGTCGTGACCTTAAGTTAGGTACCATCACGGCCTTTGCCTGGAGGAGAAGTGGGAAACCATGGAAAACCACTTCCAGATTGGCTGGGGAGGGAATCAAACCCACCTCTACTCAGTTGACCTCCAGAGCCTGAGTGGACCCCGTTCCAGCCCTTGTACCATTTTAAATTTCGCCCGTGGGTGTCAGCTAATCACACTAAACACTACACCATAGAGGCGGACTCTTCATATTATTATTATTATTATTATTATTATTATTATTATTATTAATCTGTTTACACACCAGGGTTGGTTTCCCTCGGATTCAGCGAGGGATGCCATCTCTACCGCCCCAAGGGTAGTGTCATGAAGTGTGAGACTTTGGGTCGAGGATACAACTGGGAAATAAGACCAGTAACTCACCCAGGCGGTCCCACCTGCTATGCCGAACTGGGGTCTTGTGATGGGGATGGGAAGAGTGGAAGGGGAAGAAAAGGAAGAGGGAAGGAAGGTGTTTTTTTTTTTTTTTTTGCTAGTTGCAAGTTGCTTATGGCAACGATGGGACAGGGAAGGGCTAGGAGTGGGAAGGAAGCGGCCGTGGCCTTAATTAAGGTACAGCCCCAGCATTTTCCTGGTGTGAAAATGGGAAACCACGGAAAACCATTTTCAGGGCTGCCGACAGTGGGGTTCGAACCTACTATCTCCCGAATACTGGATACTGCCTGCACTTAAGCGACTACAGCTATCGTGCTCGGTAAGGAAGGAAGTGGCCGTAGCCTTAAGTTAGCTTCCATGCCGGCATTTGCCTGGAGGTGAAGTGGGAAACCACCGAAAGCCACTTCGAGGATGACTGAGGTGGAATTCGAATCCACCTCTACTCAAGTGACCTCCAGAGGCTGAGTGAACCCCTTTCCAGCCCTCATACCACTTTTTAAATTTCGTGGCAGAGCCTGGAATCGATCCCGGGCCCACAGGGGAATAATAATAATAATAATAATAATAATAATAATAATAATAATAATAATAATACCGGAATTTAGTCCCACATAGGTTCTTTTGCGTGCCAATAAATCTACCGACACGAGGCTGACGTATTTGAGCACCTTCAAATACCACCGGCTTAAGCCAGAAGCCAGTAGGTTCAGAAGGCCAGCGCCTCAACCATCTGAGCTACTCAGCCCAGCCGTACAGCTCTTCGCTAGACTGCGGCGTTCAGCCAGTTCCAAGTTGGTGTTAAGCTGGGTTTCTACAGGATCAGTGCTACGCGGTGGAGGCCTGCCACGTTGTCGCTTAGTGTGGAACTTACGCTGGACTACGAGCTTTTCCATGTGGAGGCTGCGAGTGACATGCCCGAAGAATGCAAGGATTATCTTGTATATCAAGGTTGGCAATCTTTGATGCGGACGGATTTCCTCAACAACGGACGTGTTATTTCTGTATGTATTGTCAATGGAATGCAAAGCATACGTCGCCAGCATCACGTTTCAACTGCTTCGATGTGGTGGCTGTCATCAAGCAATCGATGATCTGTATTCAGGGCGGTCGCCCAGCTGGCAGATTCCTTACCATTTGTTTACCTCATATTCACATTTATTTATAACTAGCAAATGTATCCGTGCATCGCTACGGTTTTCTACATTGTATACGGATTTCTCCGTAAATTACTCTAAAAGCAGTGAGTATGATTACATTAAATTACACGCCTCTTTGCGCTATCCTAGAAACAAAACAGGGAGGACGGAAAACCTTGTTTTCGATGTAAGTCAGGCATTGGGGAAATTATGAGAATAATGGCAGGCCACATTTCCTACTACCAATCACAATCGAGTTCGGGAGTTTCTACTATAACGGCAGGCTCACTTGGCAACCGACATTTAAATTAGAGGTGGAGAGTTTTCATTATAAAGACAGACCCTTTTTCGTAATGCAAGTCACAGTCGAGTTCGAAAGATTTGATTACAGCCAAGAAATGCAGCACCATCTAACATATCAATAATCGAGACACGACAATAAGTCATAGGACCAACGTAGTTGATCTTTCCAAATAGAATGGCGGTTATGCTGTCTGTTTTGTAACACGACTTACTGTTTAGCCACCAATTATCCCGAAGCGAAGGTCTGCACCGTCATTAAAATGTATCCATATTTCGATATTTTCCGGGGCCAAAAGTTAATACATTTTAACAGCTTGGAATTTTTCCTCAGAGAAAAAAGTGTCCAGGTATCGGGATCAGCAATCGCATATCTACATGTAAAGAAATTAGGTAGAAAGTGATGCAGTTAAGAAAGTTGAAATTAATAGAAAATAGGATTATAAGTGAGGACAGCCGGATAGGACAAATGCGTAAATACCAAGTGGATGTATCGGAAAATCAAATGTCCCTCTATAAATTGTGATGGTATGAGTTACGGATATAAGAAGGCGGTAACAGAGGAGAAATTTAGGTACTGGGATTCTTACGTAAACAGATAAGAAGATTACTTACGGTGTTATTGCTTAAGCTATTCGAGGAAGGTCATAACCTTCAACGATATTCCGCCAATATACCGCAGAATAGCCGATTGACGCCTCTCCTGATTTCTACCGAAAGAACAACCATAAGTTTACAGGAATGATGACGAAAATGGCAATACTTTCCTACTAGCATGCAGTCAGACACATTGCCATGGTAACCTCTAGGTTCGTTACTGGTCTGTCGGTCACTAAATGCAGAGCGTGACACCCGCAGGAAATAGTAATTTTCTCCGTCTCTTGAAGAGTAAGCTAAATAATGAACATAACAGAAGTAGTTCATAGTGAAGCGGCGTTTCACATACATTCCGAGGATTTTACACAAAAACAATATTATAAGAGAAAATGGAGGGAAACTGTTCTAGTTTTCCTATAAACCCCCCGTCTATTCAAAGATTTTTAAAATATATGAATATCAAATCCTTCTCCTGGGATGAATATAAGTTACTCTAAATATCACGTTTGGTCAAAAACTATCCAGCTGTTTCGCCGTGATCGTGAAACAAACAGACAGACACGGAAAACAGAAACCACCGATTCAGTCTTGAGTTGTTAGGATAAATATCTGAAAAATTGGCAAAACAAACGAAATTACAGACAGCGGACCCCCTGCAACTTTATTTATACAGATTTGTTTACCTAGATTTATCGAACATTTCCCTTGATAATTTATTCCAATCCCTTACTCCTCCTCCTGTGGTGAATCAATCAATCAATCAATCAATCAATCAATCAATCAATCAATCAATCAATCAATCAATCAATCAATCAAAGGAAAGTTATTTTCCCAGGGAGGGATGTGAACATGGACCTCTAACAGACCTCTAACAGCTAACAGAATAGCAAGTGCGCTACGTTGACATCAATTGAATTCACGGTGTGTTTGTGTTTGTTGTTGATTTCCCGATATTGGTAGCTGCTAGACGATCAGCCATTCACGGAAATGTTCGTTAAGCAACCATGTGGCATGCGTACAGTAGACATGGACTGACACTGCAACACAAATCTTCTTCGACTGGTTCTCTCGAGCCGACGATACGGCGATCTCTGCAGTCTCATGGCAGGCCCCCAGAGTAGAAACATACCTTCAGGACAGCCTCTGCCTTCTCGAACCTTGGTTCGAAAAGTGGAGAATTAAATTCAACGTTAATAAGAGTCACGCTACTCTCTTCACCAAGCGAACTTCGAGACTTGAGGGCGGTCTGGACTTCTTTGGCGAAGTTATCCGATGGTCCCCAACCACGAAGTACCTGGAGGTAACCCTAGATCGAGGATTGACGTTTCGTCAGCATATAGCTCAAATTTCGGCCATCGCCCACACTAGGGTACCACAATTATACCCCCTACTTAACGCTAATAATAGCCTCTCCACAGGAAACAGGCTCCTACTGTTTTTCACTATGATTAGGCCGCTACTTGAGTATGCCTGTCCAATATGGGGCATTGCCGCCAACAGCAACCTGTATAAGGTGCAAGTTGTCCAGAACCGGGCACTTCGCCTTATCACAGGGGCTGAGTGGCACACAAGGAATACCGACATTCATGACGAATGTCAAATCACCACGCTGGGGGAAAGACGGAGGCTCATGGCTAGCAAGCTATACAAGCGACTACCCAACGCAAGCAACCCGCTTATCAACCAGCTAGGCAACTATGAAACCGATGGTCTCAAGTATAAGAGGCCAAAGGTAGTCCTGCTCTAAAACCCGCGCTCAGCGCCAGGCCACACACTGGCCAGCCATGACCTCACGTCAAAACGAACCCATACTCCACAAGCAATTAAAGCAAGAGGGAAAATCACATATTAAGATAGGGCTCTCAAAACCGATATCGGTTGACAGGCCACAATATTCCCGAGTCAATGAAAGAATAGGGTGGGGGTGGGGGGATTGGCTAACTTCAGCAGCTGATTAAATTACAACGTTGCGACATACCAAATTTTTCTTTCAAAGAGCTGCGCTCTAACGCTCATATACGCGGTTCACGTTGATACCGACCACTCTGTATTTAAACAGCCTTTGACTATGTAAGGAAGAATCCCGTCTGGCTAACTTGAATTAGCAGATTTAAGTTCCTTTATAGCCTGAGTATATTATTTTTCGTCTATATAAGCCTTTCGTGGGAGTTTCTACCTCATTATTACGCGTAGAAGTAATAAACCGTACTGAAGTATGTCGCAAAGCTATTTGTTTAGTGCTTCGCAAAGATACACCTTTTAAAGTCATAAACCCTCTGTTTGATTCTTTTCCAGTTTATTTTCAATGAAATTCCAGAATGAGGAAAATGAAAATCCACAGCCTGCTTCCAGTCATTCGATTGGATCAGGAGTGGAATGAATGAAGCCCCATCTAGCGGCGAGGGTAGGAATTGTGCCGGCTGCCGAAGCCTGTCCTACTCCTCTGGGGCAATAATTAATGAATGACAGATAAAATTAAATGATATGGGAGAGTGTTGCTGGAATTAAATTTGACAGGGAAACCCGGAGTACCTGATCAAGGAAATCAGATATAAAGGTGAAATCTGGAAAGATGACATAAATATCTCTAATAAATTTAACAATTATTTCATTAACGAAACCACTGAGAAAGCAAAGCATCACAGACAGATTTCCGACCCCACATTAAATATCGCTCGCAACCCTCATACTTGCTTCCTTGTACCGGTAACAGAATACGATCTGAAGAGATGTTTGAGTGAAGTACATGAAAACAAAGCTGTAGGAATAGACTCGAATTCGGCTCGAATTATTAAAGAAAATATAGAGTCATTAAAGGAACCGTTGCTGAATATTATCAATGATTCCTTCACCTTAGGTTACTTTCCAAAACAGCTTAAAACAACAATAGTAAAACCTCTTCACAAGTCTGGAAATATTTATGACATTAGAAATTACAGACCCATTTCGATAACTACAACAATATCAAAAATATTCGAGAAATGCTTAAAGAACAATATTTACCAATTTTTAGAAAAACACCAAATACTTTCGCCCAGACAGTTTGGATTCATTAAAAATCTCGGAACGACTGATGCTATATCCGCCTTAACAAATAGAATATACGAAAATCTTAATTCTTCTCTGCTCTCCACAGGGATATTTCTCGACCTTGAAAAGGCATTCGATAGTGTGTCACACCGCTTGCTCCTCCAGAAATTGGAAAAATACGGCTTTAGGGGTAATGTGCTGGATTTGCTTGAGAGTTATTTGACAGATCGAGTACAGTATGTCAAAATTAATCAACATCTAAGCACACCAATGAGGATAATAAAGGGTGTCCCACAAGGCACAGTATTAGGTCCTTTATTGTTTATTCTATTTATTAACGATCTAGAGAAAACAATAGCAAATGCCGAACATACGCACGTCGTAACATATGCAGATGATACAGTCATTTATGTTGAGGGTGATAGCTGGAATCTCGTCAGACAGAGAGCAACTCGAGCACTGCTTAAAGTTAAAGCATGGTTAGATAATAATGAATTATTTCTAAACATTAAAAAGACAAAATTTATGAATTTTTCTGTAACAGATACACGAAACGATTTTAATGAATTAATTGTACACAACATCAACTGTAAATTTAATTGTAACTGCTACAAAATTTATAAAGTAAATAATGTTAAGTATTTGGGATTATTAATTGATTCGAACATGAAATGGAAAAGTCACATTACCGATTTAAGAAAGAAAATCAGAAGAACTGTTTATATATTTCATAATTTAAAATACATATCCAGTATAAAATTGTTTAGAGAGGTTTATTACGCTTTAGTTCAGTCTATTCTTAGCTACGGAATTTTGGCATGGGGAGGAGCCTACAAAAATGTAATCAATAAAATACAGGTTGTTCAAAACCTTATATTACGAATAATGTACCAGAAAGGAAGATTATACCCAAGTAGTCAATTATATGCTGAAGCAAATATATTTAATGTAAAACAGCTCTATGCCCTTGAAATATACAAATATATTAACAAAAACAAAAATATAATTGAGAACATCAAACATGAATATTCAACACGCAGTAAGATGAACCACCGTTGTATGTTATACAAACCCAAACTTAGCACAACAAAGCGCAATTTCTTGTACTTCATTCCAAAATTCTTTAATGTCCTTCCCGGTTCTTTACAAACTACTTTATTAGGTCAGAAAATGAGTCTGAAGTGTCTTAAATCCTTTGTCAGGGATAATAAAACTGTTATGGAAGAAATAACTAAATGAGAATATCACGTCACCATATCCAATTTCTATTCAATGCTCCACCATGTGCTGTTGATCATATCCGTCATTCACTCATACCCATACTCGTATTTCAGGCATCATTTAAAATATATTTCTCACTATGTAATTAATATTCTAAAATTACCACACACAAGGTTTCACGTTACGTGGTATTTTACTGATACCTACTCGACTCTGATGAGGTTGGTGTGATTTTGTATAATAATAATAATAATAATAATAATAATAATAATAATAATAATAATAATAATAATAATAATAATAATAATAATGTATTTAATGTGTGCAAGAGATAGTTAGTAGTTCAATTTATTTTAAGTATTAATATGTTGATAATATGTCCTACTACTTCTGTAATATATGTGGTTTAGTTATAAGATTAATATTTCTCAAGTAATAATGTTATTAGAAGAGTTATGTATATATAAAACAGAGTCCTGTAAATATGTAAACGACGTGATGAATGAATAAATACTACTACTACTACTACTACTACTACTACTACTTTGTCCAGCACAAATGTCACATGAAATGACCGGGATTTGAACCACGGAACCCAGAGGTGAGAGGCTAGCACGCTGCTGCCTGAGCCACCGAGAATCTTCCAGAATGTTGATGGGTTTATACTGCATAAGTTCTTCGGAACTTCTTTTAAAAAAAACATGACCTTTTTTTTTTTTTTGCTAGGGGCTTTACGTCGCGCCGACACAGATAGGTCTTATGGCGACGATGGGATAGGATAGGCCTAGGAGTTGGAAGGAAGCGGCCGTGGCCTTAATTAAGGTACAGCCCCAGCATTTGCCTGGTGTGAAAATGGGAAACCACGGAAAACCATTTTCAGGGCTGTCGATAGTGGGATTCGAACCTACTATCTCCCGGATGCAAGCTCACAGCCGCGCGCCTCTACGCGCACGGCCAACTCGCCCGGTAAACATGACCTTATTTTATTCTGAACTGTATATAAGTTCATATCATGACTGTTCATATCATGGTCACAACTACGGAACGTTCAAGTTTACGTAGAATACAAACGACAGGAACATAATTTTTCATTTCAAAAATCCGAAGTATGCAGGTCCGGGTTGCACCACGACCGTCACGTAAGTGGCACTCTGTATGAACATTCTTATGTAAACATCATTAGCCTATAAACAAAGAGATTTATCAGCTATCAAAAATAGGAATCGTTCCTTTATTTTGCTATCCAGAACAAAATATGGCTTGCATCATGGAAAATGTTAAACATTTTAGTATAAATCTCACCCGTCCTTTTCTTCAATTCTTAGAAAGGAGCACTCGCTGTAAGCGAAGCCTGTGTTCAAGTGAAAGAATGTAATACCTAGATGTCGTAAATCACAGCCGACTTCTGGTCTTGTGTCCTCGTACCTTTATTATGCAGCACTATATCCTTTTTATAGCCCAGTGCCTTTCTTTCGTGTTTTGAAGCAGAATACGGGTTAAACATACGGGTTTGCATACGTTGTGGAACCTATAAACGCGTGAACTTTGTATGGTGAATATAGACAGGACGGATATAAACCATGCTAAAAGTAGCACCATCATACCTGACAGCGGTAATATTTCTAGATTTATCTCATACAATGTACTTGGTTGTTCAGATTATTGATGATGAAAAGGATGCTTGTTGTTTAAAGCGGCCTATCATATAAGGTCATCGGCCGCTAATAGTACGAGTTGGACGATATGATATGATAATTAAAATATTAAAATGTATCCTCTGACTAGAATTTAAAGTAAATGAAGATGAACAATTATTGTGAATTTAAAATAAACAGTGGATCTAATTCGCAATACCTTATTGTCGGTGAAATGATAGATAATTGATTATGGTAGAATAAGGCATTGCCTTAAAATGCAATAATATATCGTGCAAATTAATATTTAAATATTTAAATATTTAATTATTATTTTAAAGAAATTAACACAAACAAAAACAGAGTCAAATTAATAAAACATAGTGAATAATACAAAGACTAATACGAAACACTACGTTCATATGCGATAAAACAAACCACTATCCCTCACAAAACGGATGGAGAGGTCTGCTGACTGCTCGTCATCTCACAGGATGTTGGAGATGGTATTCGGGAGTTTTATACTACGGCGCATATCGACCATGTCAACGCACTCCGTAAGGATGTGTACCACGGTAAGATGATCACCGCAAGTACACACGGGAGGGGTTCTCCTTTCGGTAAATAGGAGTGCGTTACCATACCGTGGCCGATCCGAAGACGACATAATACCACTGCTTTCCTCCGAGAAGCCCGAAGGGAAGTCCTCCGTACCTTCCTTGTACCTTTTGTCGCTCTCAGCATATTTGAAAGTGGAGTGGCGTGCCACTACATCTCCCAATGGGACATAACCAAATATCTCAGCTGAGAGCGAATATCACTTGCTGGAACCTTATAAGGCAACGGGGGCAATGTAACAGCCTCCTTGGCAGCCTTATCAGGTAACTCGTTTCCCTCCACACACGTGTGGTTTGGGAGCCACATAAACGTGATTCTGGTGCCCGCATCCGAACACCCGGCCAACAGGTCCTGCATCCGCTGCCCCAGAGGGTGCGGAGGAAAACAGGTATCAATATACTGTAACGAGCCCAAGGAGTCGGTACACAGCAGAAAGTGTCGGCGCTCATCGCACAGCGCGTACCGCAGAGCTTCAGAGATAGCATAGAGCTCTTACTGTGTACACACTACAGGTTTCCGGGAGAGCAAACAGAAACCTAAACCTATAATTGTCGACAGCCCACTTTCGTTACTGCTCTTGAAACATCCGTGTAAATGACGACTGAATCTGGATACCGGCCGACAACGGAGAGGAAGAACCTCCGATAAATCGAGGGGGTCCGTGTTTTCCTCCAGGCCAGTGTGTAGATCCAGGTTTGTTTCCGGTCGTCGTATTATCCATGGAGGGACCCCACTTGGTTGCCAAACAATACCGGGAACCGAAGGTTCATCAAACAATCTGTGACTGCTTTCCAAGAGTAATCCATCCTGCCGCGTTGCTCGAGGTTAAGCAGCGTACAACCGACGGTTTCCATTATGGAATACGCAAGGATAGCTTGGGTGAAGTGGCATCTGTCGCACTTTGGAAGCATTGGATAGGAGCATTCGCTGGCGCCTTAGTTGTAACGATGGCAAACCAGATTCAGCGAGCAGGCTAGCAATGGGGCTTGTACGAAAAGCACCTTTTGCCAACCCAACCTCACTGTAGTGGATGCTATTCAGTTTTGCAAGGACGCTTTGCCTTGCTGATCCACATGCTGCACTGCCGTAGTCTAATCTGGGTAAAATATGTGCTCTATAAAATCGTAGGAGCACCGTGCGCTCTGCCCCACATATAGTGCCGCAAAGCAATTTCAAAATATTCAACTTCTTAGCGCATTGCACTTTCAACTTCCACACGTGTGGCTCCCGCGATAATTTGCTATCGAAAAGGAGCCCAAGAAATCGGTAAGAGTCAGCTATGGAAAGAGCGATATTACCTAAATAAAGTTCAGGATGCGAGTGAAGATTGCGCTTCCGGCAAAAGTGTACAACAGGGGTTTTTTCGGTCGAAAACCGAAAGCCATGTTCTGAAATCCACTGTTACACTCTCCTAATAGCTTGCTGTAATTGTCGCTCTGCGACTGCCATATTCTATCTCTCCAGTCGTTCCACGCATGACTAAGTATCGTGACCCAAGGACTTTGTTGTTTCTTTTATAAGCTGATACCATTCTGTACGCACTTGCGTCTTCCGGATAGTAATTCTCCATGGTAAATCCATGATCTCTCAACCCATCTTTTTGCGACCTGTCCTCGTGTCCTGTGGCAGAAACTTTTCCTTGGACAATTAATGTTTCCAGGTTTTCATCCTCTCTTCTCATAATGTGACCAAAAGAATTGCAGGATTCTCTGGTACACAACTTGGCATAAACTATCTTGTATTCCAATTTCCCGGATGACAGAATCATTTGTTCGCCTGGCTGTCCACGGTATTCGCAACATCCTTCTCTAGCACCACATTTCAAAGGCGTTGATTCGGTTCCTGTCTTTAGCTTTTATGATCCAAGTTTCGCATCCATACAGGAAGATCGAGAACACAAGCGAGTGGACTAATCTTTTTTTCGTATTCATAGATATTGCTCTATCTTGCCAGATATTCTTTAATTTTGCCATAGTTGTACGTCCTAGAATGATGCGACGTTTGATTTCTTTTTCGCAGCTACTTTTATCCTCGATTATTGAACCAAGATAAGGAAACTAACAGACTCTTTGGAGATTGTTAAGGTGCTGTGGCAGCTGAATTTCTGCACCTTTGTTGACAATCAGTTTTATCTTGTTCCAATTAATTTCCATGCCAAGTTTGTGACTTTCCTGTTGTACACGATCCATTATCTCGACAACCTCCTATACACTGCTGGCTACAAGTGTGGTGTCGTCTGCAAAACGGAGGTTATTAATTCTCTTCCCACCAATCGAAAATCCTCCTTCCCAACTGTCGAGGGCATGCCTCATGATATATTCACCATAGATGTTAAACAATTGAGGTGATAAGATGCATCCTTGTCTCACACCTTTGGAAACTTTGAAACTTGATGATAGATCACCATCAACTCTGACTGCAATATTATGCGAGGCATAATGCAGAGCAAAATCGTCCACATATAAGCGACGGTATTACTGCTGAACCAGCAGCAGCAACAATACCGTTTATGGCAATCGCAAACAGAGTGGCACTAAGAACCGATCCCTGTGGGACTCCATTTTCCTGAAAGTGGTATTGCAAATATGCCCTCCAACTCGGACAAGGAATAGACGGAGGAACAAGCATTTCGCAATAAATACCGGCAATTTACCTCGGAATATCCACTGATGCAGGAATGAAAGGATAGCATATCGCCATGTGGTGTCATAAGCCTTTTCTAAGTCAAAGGAAACAGCCACCAAATGCTGTCTGTGGAGAAATGCATCCTGAATAGACCCCTCCAGACGTACCAAGTGGTCAGTGGTCGAGCAAGAGGCTCGAAATTCAGATCATTAAACTAGTCTGTGCAGAATTATATTTTAATTTTCACAAATAATGTACTCAGGTACGTGAAATTCCACTATTCCTGCTTGCAATGAGATACTCTTTGTTTTGGTAATTGGCCTATTGGGTGATTATCATGTAACTAATCATGTTGTCAGCAATGATCAGTCTTTCTAGATTCTCTAAGTTTCCTTCTTATGGAACAATTTTTACATGATTTGAACCATATTTTTAAGATAGTTCTCAGAAAGACCTTCCCAGGAGCAGACGTGTACTCTGACCACAACTTGACGGTCATGAAATTCTGTCTGAAGTAGAAATTGAAGAAGTTGAAGGAAGTAGATGGGATACGGGCAATTGCAAGGAAAAGACAAGGAGAAAATACTTCTAAGATGATGAAATGAAATGTCGTATGGCTTTTAGTGCCGGGATATCCCAAGAAGGGTTCGGCTCGCCAGGTGCAGGTCTATCTATTGACGCCCGTAGGTGACCTGCGCGTCGTGATGAGGATGAAATGATGATGAAAACAATACATACACCCACCCCCCGTGCCATTGGAATTAACCAATTAAGGTTAAAATACCCGACCCGGCCGGGAATCGAACCCGCGACCCTCTGAACCGAAGGCCAGTACGCTGACCGTTCAGCCAACGAGTCGGACTTCTAAGATGATGTTGCACAAGAACTGAAGGAAAAGGCTAAAGCAAATACAATGGAAGAAGAGTGGCTAATCCTGAAGAATGATATCAGCGTGGTTACTGAAAAATGTCAGAAAGGAATGGAATATGAGAGGAAGCTGGAAAATAATACATTCGACTAATGAATGAAGTAGATAGCAAATGGAAGAATTCACCCCTAGTACTACTGGGATCTAAATCTCAGATATTCATGAGAAAAGTTAGCCACTGTGATAATTGTGCCACCTTAATTTCGTACCTGCAATTCCATTTCATATTTTTACCGAAAATATGTCCGGCTCTATGATTAAATTGTTAGCGTGTTGGCCGTTGGTCCAGAGGATTTGATTCCCGGCCGGGTCGGAGATTTTAACCCCAAATTGTTAATTGCCATGGCTCGGGGACTGGGTGTTTGTGCTACCCCCAATATCCCTGCAACTCACACACCACATATAACACTATCCTCCACCCCAATAACAAGGAGTTACCTACACATGGCCGATGCCGCCCACACTCACCGGAAGGTCTGCCTTACAAGGGCTGTACCCGGCTAGAAGCAGCCACACGAAATTATTATTATTATTATTATTATTATTATTATTATTATTATTATTATTATTATTGACAAAAAATATTATTTTAAATCAAATATGTTCGAAAAATGTTAGTCTGCAAATTATGTGCTAATTCAATGATTCTTTTACCGGTATGCAAGTTGGATAAAACAAAAACCATCTTGTTGAGTTGAATACTATGAAGTTACGTGTTGTTTCGGAAGAAAACTGTATTTTACTATTTGAGTAGCAGCTGGGATCTTTAGTTGTCCTATTCATCGTATGACACTACCTACTCACTGGCGGTTAGAGACTTGTCTCATTTGCTTTCCAAATTGACGCTTAACTTTGTAGGAGGCAATGCTGTTGGGCCTGTTGGTAGCATAGACATTCATTTTTCACGCTCGGTGACCTAAGGTGAAATCAGACCCCACATTTTTCCAAAAAAATTGAATTTAATTTTTTGTTCTATATAAATATTTTGACTTTTCTGAACATTTGTATGTATCATTTTCGTAATGAATCTGTGTGCGTGTATTTATAATTTAATTTTTAATGTTACTTGACATAACAATATGTCTGCATCAACGTCTGCATCCTTTCAGATTCATATTCATACCTCAGAAACTTTTGCTTGCTTCTCTTTGGATTTGTTTATTACTGATTTGCTGCATTGGCTGTGATTATTCTTTGTTTATATGCCAGTAAAACATAAACAAAGCAAAATATTTTGATATTTGGTACCTTATTACGTTTATAGTGTAATTATTGTGTGTTATAACTCACATTTTACTATGACCAAGCCCAAATATATCTTCAAGAAACATCGAAAATAGGTATTATAGATCTACATCAGTTGTGGTTAGTAGTGAAATAGTGCGAAGTGTTAGTTGTGTTGATGAGAAGACTGTTTACACTCCTCTCAGTGCATCAAAAAGAAAATTGCTATCTCAGTGTGTAGAAGATACATCACCTATTCATGAAGGCAGGGGTGTAAATATAATTATAGATTGTAATATTTTAATATCAGTGTTGGAGACTGTAGCATGCAGATTATATAAACTTTATTGCGCACAAGTTGTGCAGTATTAGGATAATTAATCAATACAGAGGTCTATGATTGATTTCACACGATTTTTACACGACAGTACGTGATATCGGTCACAATGTTTATCACAGAGTTCACATATGTACATTGAGTCCGGGTCGTGGTATGTCTTCGACCTACAGATTTTGTGATGGTAGCCATGGACTGCCATGGAATTTACAAAATGTGTCAGCTCCTGGTTTGTACCGTTCCATGCTCTGTTCATCATGGCCTCTGAAGAGTAGAACTCTGACCATATCTCCTTTTTCTTCTCCCTCTCTAACCGGAGTTTCTTCCAGTTCTCTGTACAGTGCAGATTGAATTTCCATCTCAGGTTCTCTATTAGAAATGTTTCTCTCGCGAGTTCGTACGCTAGTCTTGACTTGGTGTACTTTAAAATTCTGAGGGCTGCTTTCAAGAATCTGGCTTTCACTTTTCCCATTCGTATTATTAAGTGGTAGAGATGTAGTGCTTTCCGAAGATGTAAATGCTAGGAATGGACTAGTCTGTAAACTGAAAATTATGTGCACAAACTGTGATGTTAAATAGGTCATTTGTAACTTCTGCCAAATGCTCTAATAATGAACTGTATGAAGACAATATGAGGTTATTTTATGGACTTAGGTGTGTTGGAAAATGTAGTAGTGGTGGTAATCTACTTTGTGCTCTCCTAAATTTGCCTGACCCACCCGTATAATATGATAAGTACACTGAAATTATTGGCAAATGCATAGACTTTGCTGCAACAGAATCTATGAGCTATTTGCTTTACGTCGCACCGACACAGATTGATATTAAGGCGACGATGGGATAGGAAAGGCCTAGGAATGGGAAGGAAGCGGCCGTGTCTACAATTAAGTTACAGTCCAAGAATGTTCCCGTTGTTAAAATAGAAAACCACGGAAAACGATCTTTAAGGCTGCCTACCGGGGGGTTTCAAACCCACTATCTTCCGGATGCAGGCTCACAGCCACGCGTCCCTAACCGAACGGCCAACTCGCCCTGTACAGAATCTATTAAAACTGCAGCTGTAGAAGCTGTAAATGAGAATAGTGGTGTAAAATACATTAGTGTAGCATTTGATGGGTAATGGCAGAAAAGAGTCCACACTTCTAAAAATGGATTTGCTATTGCAAAAAGTGTTGACACTGGTAAAGTGTCAGATTTTGAAATTCTTACCAAATACTGCCAGGATTGCTCCTTAGTAGGTGGTAAAGAGAAAAGGATTCTCCCTAGGCCTTTATGTGCAAAGAACTATGAAGGGTCACGTAGCGGTATGGAGGTTGCAGCTGGTATGGCTATTTTTCATCTATCACAATCATAGCTAGGAGCTCGATGCATGGAATATCTGGGATATGGGGACTGTAAATCCTTCAACACTGTTTTAAAAAGCAAACCCAATGATTAACCTATTACAAAGCTTGAATGTGTAGGCCATGTAAAGAAGAGGATGGGAGCCCACCTTCGCCAGCTGAAAAAGAAACGGGGCGACACCAAGTTAGCAGATGGTAAAAGTATGAAATATTCTGGAAGGCTTACTGATGAAGTTATTGAACAATTTCAAGAATACCATCACAAACCATTAGGGAAAACACACATGATTTGGAATGTATGAGAGGAGCAGTGTGGGAAACATACTTTCACAGGCTGTCCACAGATACTAAACCGGTACATTACCTGTGCCCACCCGCACCAAATACATGGTACAAGAAAAATAAAAGCAGAGGCAGCTGGCACACTAGATAAATTCAAACAAACTCTCAATACCTGAATCAGTGATGGAGGCCATTAAGCCTATATTTATAGACTTAACAGGTTCAGACTTGCTAAAGAAATGTCTCCAGAATGTGAAGGAGGCATTTAACAATAATGTATGGACTCAGTTTCAAAAAACAATCTTTGTAGGCATACAAACTTTAAGCTTAGGTGTGTGTGGTAAAGTGATCTCCTTCAATGATGGGTATTCTGGAAGAATAAATGTCTTGAATCAGCTGTGAATTAATATAGGACAGAATACAACAAGTACCTTGGAAACTTTTTGAGCAACTAAGACTGCGGAAAGCTGAAATTTCTGGTCAGCAAATGACCAAGGAGGCAAGAAATAAGAGTAGGAAGAAGTTATGCCTTAAAGATGAAGAGGAATGATCAGACTATGAATCAGGATGCTTTTAACCAGTGCTTCAGGAAGAAATATCTGTTTCCACGTAATTATTGTTTAACTTGAATTATTTCAAACCGGGCTAGTTGGCCGTGCGGTTAGGAGGGCGCATGTGTGAGCTCGCATCCGGAAGATAGGGGTTCGAACCCCACTGTCGGCAGCCCTAGGCCTTTCCTATCTCTTCGTCGCCGTAAGACCTATCTGTATTGGTGCCATTTGCAAAAAAAAAAAGGTAAATACTTGGTACCGATATCTTCAATAGTTTGAGAGATCATGGGTTAAAACATGACATAGTTTAGCATTGTCGATGTCTGATCTCACCATAGCAGCTGAGATCTCTTGTTTTCCTATTCATCGTGTGGCATTACCTGATCACTGGCGGTTACAAACTTGTCTCATTTGCGTTCCTAATTAACGCTCACGTTGAGTGCCAGACCGATTTTCACAGGCTTGCCGTCTAGTGCCGTGAGCTAATAACATCGAGTTACTCCCTGGTGCCAAAACGTTCACAGGCTTAACCAAGCAAATGATCGCTGAAATGAGGATGTATTTATGATATATTAGGTTAAATTATTATGTATATTAGGTAAAATATTGCGACCCCATATGGGGTCGTATTGGTCATTACGAACTATACACGTACACGCGCCCCCATATGGGGTCGTACTTATACAGTAGTTACTGTCCCGACGCTCGGTCATACTTACATTTTCCTTTGCGGGGACGCGTTATATGCTGTTGATTATGATAGACATGTTATCTTGTTCATACTAGAGCCGTTAAAAAGTACGATCTCCGATTTAAGGTCAGGAAATGTTTGTAAATGACGATCTTCCGATTTTAGGTTAGGAAGTTTTCGTATAGAATATAGTTATATAAAGTAGTGAAAATCATGTGAATTTGGTAAATTAGGATGTAACAGAACAATATTATAAGAAGAATTGGTAGTTACGGAATACTGAATAAGTATACAATTTTTTTGTATAACTTTCAGTTTGAGTAAGAGAAGCTGGCAGCGCTGGTTGTGCACATGGGTAACCAGTGACTATATCGTAGAAGACGGTCATAATTGTTGTAACAGCTGGCTTGGAAACCTGGAGTACAGTGGGGAAGTGTGTGCTGAAGACTGTAATTCATGAATGTAGTTGAACGTGCGAGATCGATATTTGCTGTATACTGGGTTCAAAATCACTGTAACTATATACTTCGTCTGCATCATCATTGTCCGACTTGTTCGATATATCGTCCAGACAGTCTGCACTAAGTCTTTTACTGCTCGATTTACTCGTAACGACTTAAAAAAGAAAAGGAAACTCACAGCACTGCACACTTACATAAACAACCCGTGCGTGAGATAGACAATGACTTTGTCACCCTACAAAGCACTCTTGACGTACCCATATGGGGTCGCGCCAAAACAGGAATTGAGAAATGGAAGGTGGACTATGCACGTACTTTAAAAAGACGACCAGCAGATGGCAGGAAGATACTTTATACATCTTCGAAACACATACTTACTGCGCACCCAAATGGGTTCGCACAGTTCTCGATTTAGAACGAACGTACGACCCCATATGGGGACGTGAAGTTCAAAAACTTGGCTACTCTCACGTACCCATATGGGGTCGTATGGCACTCAACGTGTTAACTTTGTACGACGCAAAGCTTTTCGTATCATAGACATTCATTCTTCACGCTCGTTGACCTTCTATATATAAGCTGTTGATAGTAAACATTCAGGCCACAGTACCGCAGTATTGAGTTGGAGGAAAAACATTTTGACCACTGAAGGAACAAATCATGCAATGACAGAGAATCATGGAACGAATTAATTTATTAATAAAATGAATTTCCTGCCTTAGTTTGCGTATTAATGCGCACAGTTTTCATTCCAGTTTCAGCTATACATAACTTAATAGCAGTTTTCATTTGGTGAGAAAGTCATAATATAGACTGAAATGCCGAATTCGTGCGATATAAAAATTTCCAATCATGACATTGGAAGATATACGAAAAGATACCTCAGTCCAGATATAGGAGGGTGGAAACTTCGTTGGCAATATTCCCGACCTCATGCTTTTATGCAGCTCTATACCAACAGCATTTAGGTAAGAATCTGAAACATTCATTCGTTAAACTTTTCGAGGGAGAAGCCACATACCGTAATTTAAAAGTATATTATGCAAACTGATCGTTGAAAATGTACTGACATGTGCGTAGAATGCCATTATATAAATCTGGGGGATTCCTTATATTCAATAACTCGTTAAGCATTCTGCACTGCCATGTTACATTTCATAATTGTCTATCTAGCCCACTTTATGTGATTATTTACTATAAATCCGTTGCATTTTACTTCCGTGAAGTATGAGTCAAAGAGTCATTTATTTGTGCATACGAAGAATTGATGTATTATCTTCCCCTAATTGTTACAGCACGTCTACTATCGTTTTTGTAAAAGTCAGTATCCTTGTGATCAACATATCGTACGTGTGCTGATGTTCTTATGAAAAAAAAATACATACCGAGTGATCCACCAGTCCCTTGCGATCATGTTTTATGCATCCCTTCATATTTACAACAATATTTACAACCCCTAAACCGGGGTAATTTGACGATATGTGTTTTTACGGGATAAAAGACAGTAGGAATCGTGAGCGCCACTATTAATTCATTATGGGTACCTCGAATAAACCCGTAAAACGAGTACAGATATGCAGAACACGTACTTTAATCCAGGCGGACGCACAGACCGGGAGCACGGTACTGTATAGGCTGGCAAGTAGACCCCGTAGGTTAAGTGTCGCAGAAGCTCACATGGCAAACTGGCGAGGAGATAATATGTGGTAGTGGACAGTGCTCGAGATAGGAAGTTCGATCCCACATAAGAATATTTTTTTAACATCCAGTTGCATGTGGTAAGGTTGCATACTTGATAGCTTCCACGGACTGATTTGTTAATTTGAGATTAGGATTTCAGCATTTTCAACAGCTAGTTCATTGTGATCAAAATGCAATATGAAAATATGTCTATAGGCCTGGGTAAATATTTTACACTCCCCAGCTCATATTAATATATACATGCAGACGAATGAAGTATGACTACTCCGATTATGTTAGAGATTTTTTTCAGTCACCGTGTAAAGCAATATCAAAGGAAGAATGAATATTTGGACATTAAATTGCGAACTCTGAATCTCTTTCCCACCGCGCACAGATGTAATGCTTACATGACGTTATCTTCACAACATACTAAACAAGCAATAAAAATTTTAACAAAATTGAATAAGCATTGTAATGATATGTTTCATAACAGGCTTATTCAAATATGCAGCAAAAAAGACCGTCTCCAAATTTATCTTTGATTTCATTTATCGCTTGCCCTATATAAATCTTAAAGAAGAAAATACAAACCATCATTCTGTCTCTCTCTCTCTCTCTCTCTGGATGACTCCTTCTGATTCGTAGCATTCCGGTACTTGTAAAGACTGTACATAATCCTCCTTTCACTTTACTTGTACTTCTAGAATTTAAATAATTCCCAGGCATTATTTCTTAATTATATGATCATTTTTACATTAAAGTAACAATGTTGGCGCGCTAAAGAACACATTTTAGATCCAAATTTAAGGATTATTATTATTATTATTATTATTATTATTTATTATATTTACCGTTTTTTAAACACTAGTCTCTTCCAGCAGCATTTAACTTCCTGGCTCCTCGACATGAAACTTGTCTTTTTTTTTTTTTTTTTTTTTTTTGCTTTACGTCGCACCGACACAGATGTCTTATGGCGACGATGGGATAGGAAGGCCTAGGAATGGGAAGGAAGCGGCCGTGGCCTTAATTAAGGTACAGCCCCAGCATTTGCCTGGTGTGAAAATGGGAAACCACGGAAAACCATCTTCAGGGCTGCCGACAGTGGGGTTCGAACCCACTATCTCCCGATTACTGGATACTGGCCGCACTTAATGTCTTTTTTTAACTTCTTCAAATGTCGCCTACCTTAACTGGGATCAAACCCGTTATCCTGGGAGGAGAGGCTTAGAACAAATCGACTGCATCACTCAGGTCAGTAAAACATCACTCTTCACGCACATAATGATTGAAACTATGGTTGACACATATGCTTGCGTCATGAACACTGAACGTTCCTTAACAATGTTATTAGGGACATGTCCATTTCTCAGAGACTTTATTATTTCCGCTCTTCCTCTAAATCTTCTGTGGTATACTTACCTGGTGATGTTTATTGCTTTTAGGGAAAGTGCATCTAGATAACCATTACGTCGTAATACTAATCCGAAGGAAAGTAGGAAGAGATCCGATCCTTCAAGAATGAAATGGAAAAAATGAAATGGCGTATGGCTTTTAGTGCCGGGAGTGTCCGAGGACATGTTCGGCTCTCCAGGTGCAGGTCTTTCGATTTGACTCCCGTACACGACCCGCGCATCGTGATGAGGATGAAATGATGATGAAGACGAAACATACACCCAGCCCCCGTGCCAGAGAAATTAACCAATGATGGTTAAAATTCCATACTCTGCCGGGAATTGAACCCGGGATCCCTGTGACCAAGAGCCAGCACGCTAACCATTTAGCTATGGAGCGGGACCCTTCAAGAATGAAAGTACCTGATAAAAGAGGAAAAGGCGCGCGATGGGTGTGATAATGAAATAATCAGGCCTCGCAAAACAAGTACCGTACTCTCAGGGTCGGAGGAGACCTGAAGTTGACAGAGAGGTTGGATAGGAAAGATGAAAGTGAGTAGTCTGCTACAAGAAGTAGAAGCAGTGATAGACTCAGATAGATGCCCTTGTCTCATAACTGAGGGCCCTTTTAGTCGCCTCTTACGACAAGTGAAGAAAAGTGACTTTTTCCAGCACCCCAACCCACAGGATATGTCTTGGATATGTCATTTTTCTTTGGAACCAGATACATGAAACTTTTCGAGCAATGCATGAAGTGAAACTTTTTTACAAGCAAGCAATCTTGCCGTTTTACACTGTTCATAATATTGTGATCATAGTAACATGATCTCCAGGCATTTTATAAACCACCCCAGCAGGGAGATGACTTTTTACTTCAAAAATTGAATATTCCTTGGTTTTGGTTTGAATCTCTGCGGAAAAGACCGTGTGTCTATAATCTTGCATTAGGGAGATGGTAGGTTTGAACGGACCGCCGACATTCTTGAAAATGGTTTACCGCAATTTCCCATTTCCAAACCAGACAAATGCTGGGACTGTAATAAGAACCATGATCGCTACCACCCATGTCTAGTCCCATCATCACCGAAAATATGAGCAAAAGTATTGGTGCATAATTAATTAACCGCAGTCCGGCTCCATGGCTAAATGGTTATCGTACTGGCCTTTGGTCACAGGGGTCCCGGGTTCGATTTCCGGCAGGGTCGGAAATTTTAACCTAATTGGTTAATTCCGCTGGCTCGGGGGCTGGGCGTACGTGTCGTCTTCATTACAATTTCATCCCCATCACGACGCGCAGGGCATCAAATGGAAAGACCTGCATCTGGCGAGTCGAACTTGTCCTCGGACACTTCCGGCACTACAAGCCATACGCCATTTCATTTCAATTAACGACAGCCGCTTTGGTGAGGAACCAGTTACATCAATAGAAACACGTGATTGAGATAATAAGAGAAGTAGTGAACTCTTCCATCTTGCTGTTCAAACAGGAAAATTAAGATTTTACACATGCCAATACCACCCTTATTTAATATTAAATCAATAACTTAATGGGTCGATGCTTTGTGTGAAATACCATTCTTAAAGCTTGGTAATGTGTTTGGAGGAGCGAGGTCATGCTAATGTATCGTAAAGCCAAACGAAATCTATTCAAGGGTGAGAGCTTCTTAGGAGTCTATCTCACATTCCTAGTTCATTGTCCCACTTAGAGCCGTAATGTTTTAGCAAATCGGGTAGAGTGCCATAGCTTCGTAACGTATTACCTGAACTAAGTAAGATCTGCGCTAGCTGCGAGGTAGAACTCATTAACATTTTGCGGGGAAGAGAAACTTCCATTATTAAACTAAAGCCTCCAGCGCACTGCCGTTCTCTTGCACCTGACATTAATGGAAACACGTGAGTGAAATGATAAGAGAAGTATATTTAAAAATGCTCGCCGTGTGAATTTCAGGAAAATAAAACAAAAATGTAAAAATCACAAAAACATGAAGAAATCTGATTCATACAATGAAATAATTCTCGTGTTTCTGCCACAATCATGCAATGCCGAAAGCAAAATGAAATATTCTTTTACCGGGTGTAAGAAAATTCAATACCCAAACATCTAAGAATGGCAGAACAGACCAAATTGGTGTTTTGTTACAATATGCTTTACATCGCACCGACACAGATAGGTCTTATGCCGACGATAGAATAGGAAAGGGCTAAGAGAGGGAAGGAAGCGGTCGGACCATAATCCAGGAATGTATGTTTCCACGACTTATTTACGCACTCCTATAGAGTAATCTACTTAAGGCTCTTTTTCCTTTACACATTAG
The DNA here is from genome assembly GCF_040414725.1 of Anabrus simplex. Lineage (NCBI taxonomy): Eukaryota > Metazoa > Arthropoda > Insecta > Orthoptera > Tettigoniidae > Anabrus > Anabrus simplex. The sequence goes on along the minus strand of NC_090265.1, from coordinate 933,563,151 downwards.
CATACGAAAATGAACACACCGAAAATTATTATAATGGACTGCATATCTAATGTGGCTGGGAGGCGTGATCAGTCTTAAAGAAAATAATGGATAGGAAGATCATTGTGAAATATGATATTCTGCCCGAACAGCGACGAATTAGATCCAGAATTTGCCTGGTGTGTTAATGGGAAAACACGGAAAAACATCTTCAAGGATACCGACAGTGGGGTTCGATCCCACTATCACCCGAATGCAAACTCACAGCTGCGCGCCCCTAACCGCTTGGCCAACTCGCTCGCTCAAAACAAATATGTTTTATTAGATCACCATAGGGAGGAAATAGATAATTGTAGTATTTTTTGAAGTGACTGAGAATGAAACTATTACATTTCAAATAAATCGTAATCCTTCTACGTTTCACGGCCTGATCGTTCTCCCAGCCTCACCCCGCTTTTTCCTTTTGTGTGTTTGGTGGCATGTGAAGAGCCCGGTGTATGAGACTCCAATTAAATCGGAGATGGAGCTCACCACTCGGATGTTTGCAGCTGCTTACTTTCTGCAGCACGTGTCAGGAGCCTTTGAAAGTGTACGGCAGGCATTTATACGTCGTTCCAGAGCTTGTTTTGCAGCAAGAGGTCGCACCTTTTAACGATTTATGTAAACGATTGCAATTAACTTTAAGTTGATTAGTTCCATTTTCATGTTAATAAGTACCTCAATTATCTGTTTCTGCCCTATGCTTATTTAATAAAAGATATTTGATTTGGTCTCTTCTGTCTTCCCTAGAAATTTGAGTATTCTGTAACTCCTAGTTTATGCTAGAGAATAGCTAAGTGAAGGCAGAAGTTTTGTCAACGCACCACAACCTAGAATGAGACGTAAGTGGCATTTTGAGCTATTTCAAATATAATTGGACTGAATAGGGATCAAATCTACCAACGTTTGCCTAAGAAGGCCAGAACTACACTGTCTGAGCCACTCAACCGAGTCGTAACAACTTTACTTTGGTGCCTAAGTAAGAACATGTCATATTAACCATTGAAGCGTGTTCTTAGAAGAGATGTTCTGATATATAAATTTTGTTATACTGATCTTCGTGGAGTGTTTGGAAACACTGACTAAATAACCACATTGGAAGTCATCGTGGCTGCACTCTGAATTACTCACCATCCACTCCCAAGTTCCCTTTTTATCTGAAGTGAAATAGCGCCTGTCCTCGGGATTCGAAAGTGAATCCTCTCCTCCTCGAACACGTGTGTTATCCATTTCCGTCGGAACAGCTATCACCGGACACAATCACTGACAAATCTTTAATGTAGAACAAACTGACTGGAGACGTCTCATAATGGACAGCATTAAGACCAACGTATTCATGTAATATGTTGAGAATTAATTATACTACTGGAAAGTTATAAATGGCTTTAGAGAACAGCTGCAGATGCCTCCTCAAGCAGCCGGTACAGTATCAAAGAGCTGAATATGATTCCCTCGTGTCAACTGCTCTTGTGGAAACAGTTAAGGTGCTCATATTTTCAGCTCTTTCTCCTCAAATGGCGATCGCTTTGGGGATCTCTCCTTTAAAGCAGTTTCCTAATGAGATTTGCTTCTTAAAGTGCAGAAAATAGCACTTTGAACACGAAGGTCGACTTCAGTGGCGAAGTCTGAGATAAATTTTTCAAACCAGCAGGTTCTTTATTTTTCTTAGTGGTTTAAGGTCATTCAGCGTCATTGAGAAAGGAGAGGATATTGACTAGGAAGGAAGTCGTCATAGCCTTAATTAAGTACCGTATTGCCTGGTGTGATATTGGGGAGTCACTGAAAACCATATTTAGGTCCTCCGACGGTAAGAACTCCTGCAGGCAAAATTTCTGCACCTATTGCTTTGTTAAGAGCATCATCCATAGATTGAATAAGTAAAATCGCTACCCCTGTTCATTGTTGTGTTTGTGTTTGTCCAACCCTTGTCCCGTTTCTCTACGGGGTCCGATATGAGGTGAGATGAATCTGTCGTGACGGGTTTTTATGACCGAATGCCCTTCCTGACATCCACCTCATCAGAGAAGTTAATAAAATAAAATGAATGACGTGATATATGATAGAAGGGAGAGGATGAAATACGGTGCCGGCACATAGCCTACTCCAGTCGAATAGCACCAAGGGGTGCGCTCAAGCCTTAACGTTCTCGTCCAACGGACGAATCACCATCAGCAGCGTCATATGCCCTCACCCCATATGAGAACTGCGGAGAGGTTTGGAATTTAATCCAGGCAGTTGGTACGCAATCTAGGAATTAGAAATTATATACAACCACCTCCCCCACCCTGCCGGCCAACATTCTGATGGTGACAATTTTCTCGAACAACGGGACTCGAACCGACTAACCTCGGTGTCAGACCGTTTAGACTTCAACGCCTTAACGATCACGGCCACCAGGCGGGCTTACCCCTGTTCATTATTATTAATAATGTATTCTTTGTCATTTACTTTTTATGCCAGAGAGAACAAGTACGCTGGATCCAACAGATACATCAACATGAGAATACATAAACTAGAGATATACAACAGAGTGATTTTTTAAATGAAAATCAGACTTGCACAGGTTTTCAGAACAGAGTTAGGCCCAGAACAAAATCAGAATGGACAGAAGAGAGAAGAAGGTTTCAAAGTATGGAAATGAAAGAATATTGGACAAAGACCAGAAGATACGAAGCTGATACGAATTAACGTGATCCTCAGATGGCCAAAACGAAAAGAAGATAATAATAATAATAATAATAATAATAATAATAATAATAATAATAATAATAATAATAATAATAATAATCATAGACTGCCTAGCTTTTGCAGATGACCTAGCGATCTTTTCTGATTCCCTGGATACTGCTGAAAAACAAATTAACCAACTGAGAATCCAAGCAGCAAAAGCTGGCCTCCAAATCTCTTTCCAAAAAATAGAGTTTATAACCAACATCAAGCCAGCCCCCAGAGAGCTCATTGTGGAACAGGGAAAAATCAAGCAGGTGGAAAAGTTTAAGTACTTAGGCGAGTGGATAGTACCTAACAACTCTGAGAAAGAAGCAATCATGTGCAGAATCAACAAGATGGAGGTGGCATATCAGCTGTCTAGGAATGTCTACAACAAAAGATCAGTGTCCATCAACGCCAAGCTTAGGCATTATTGTTCGGTTGTACGCCCGGAAGCACTGTACGCAGCAGAATGCCTTGCAATGAACAGAAAAGGTCTGATGGAGAAGCTAGAAGCTAAAGAAAGAAAAATCCTGAGAAAGATTATTGGACCAATCAAAGAAAATGGTGAGTACAGGAGACGACACAACAGCGATCTGTACCAGCATATGGAGAGGATAACGGACACGATTCGGAAAAGGAGGATTAATTTTTATGGCCATATAGCACGCATGAGCACACAGAGACAAACCAATAGGATCTTTTCCTACTTTCTTAACAAGAAAACCAAGGGACCCTGGTTTATCGAAGTTGAAAAAGACCTTCAAGAAATAGGAATCACACTCGAAGACATCCAGAAACGTGCTCCTCTCCAGAAAAAGCTCCAGGGATACAAGAGGTTCCAAGAAAGGCCAAAGTTGAAAACAGGCAAGAAGTGGACTGATGAAAGGAAGGAGGCTCACAGAACGAGAATGCGTGAGTACTGGGGAAGAATTAAAGCTCAAGGATGCAAACGGTTGAAATAACGTGGTCCACAGCAGGCCGAAACGAAGAAAGAATAATAATAATAATAATAATAATAATAATAATAATAATAATAATAATAATAATAATAATAATTTATTTATAACTAGCAAATGTACCCGTACTTCGCTACGGTATTCTGCATTGTATACGAATATTGAAGTAAATACTGTACATGCAGTAAATAAGATTGTTTTAAAATAGCATGTCTCGTAGCGTTATCCGAGAAACAGCATGGAGAGGTCCCCATACGTTGTTTCCAATGTAAAGTGCTTGTTACAGATTTGTGATGATAACGACAGGCTCACTTGCCTACTGCCATTCACAATCGAGTTGGGAAGTTTACATTATAATTGCAGGCCCCATTGCCTACTGCGCGGTCACAATCGATTTGGGGAGTTTCCGTTACAATGGCAGCCCCCTTTCCTAGTTCCAGACATATTATAAATTGAGGAGTTTTTATTATAATGGCAGGAAACTTCCCTACAACCAGTCAAAATTGAGACGTGCAGTTATCATTATAATGACAGGCCCCTTTTCCAACTGCCAGCCAGCTTACTGCCAGTCAAACCAAGTTGGTGATTTTCCATCAAAATCGCAGGCCAGTATGCCTAATGCCAGTCACACTTTAGATGGGTACATCTGTTTACAACTGCGGGAACGCTTGCCTACAGCCAAACACAATCGGGTAAGGGGAGTTTTGAACAAAACTGCATGCTCCCTTGCCTTCTGCAAGTCAAATCGAGAAGTGAATTATTCATTACAATAGTAGGCCTGCCTTATTAATGCCAGTTACACAGGAATTGGAGAAGGACCCCATTCCTACTGCCAATCAAAGTCGGTGTGGGGAGTACTGATTACAATAGCAGACACACCCTTTCTCGATCGCTACAAAATCGACATCATTGAATATATATAGTTCGACATACGAAAGTATGTGCTTGTTTACAATATTGCAGACCTTCATTTACAGATTAACTGCTGCTAAACGGTACATCATATCGAGAAAGGATTGTACCATAAGACGCCGGATTTAGCGGCCTAAATTGCTGGTCTTATGATATCTCATCTATTCATGGGTCAGATTGAGTTAGAAACGTGTAATAGGGTAAAATCTGTGTAAGATTATCTCACATTGCATTGCTTATCGGATAATTAAGAGACAGCTACATACATAGCATTTGGCTCATATATGGCTACTGGGTGGACCAATTTTCGTGTAGAGTTTGATGATTCTATCTTTCCTATAAGTGATGGAAGGTATGAATTATGTATGCGAAAAGTCCAAATTTACTTAACATCGAGAAACAGACAAACATCAAACGTAAAAGGGATAGAAATACGACAAAATGTCGTAAGACCAAGGTTGTAGATCACTCCAAATTGAAGGGGGATTGTGCCATCCGTTATGTGATAATACTTCCCGAAGGTCTGCACCATAATTAAAATTGCCTCCATATTTCGATATTCTTCGGGATAAAAAGGGAAAAATTTAAAGATCTTGGAAGTTTTCCGTCCGTTGCAGGCTAAAACGTATAATTTTGCCAAATTTCAATATCCTTCTTCGACTGGCAGATTATGCCGCAATCTGGGTTTTCGGTGAGGAGTGTAAAAATTAGGACTTTCAAGAAACTAACCCAAAAATATGCAGATGGACATTATTACCCCTTAAACGTGTAGCTGTACGAAAATTTCGCCAAAATAGTCAATGTACAGGCACACAGTCGTTACGATTTTATTTACATAGAGAGATAAGGAACCTGCTCCACGTACAACACCTTTTGGGCTATATCCGCTGGACTTAACCTGAAAAAGGGACCGTTTATGATATCTCCCTTATTAATCCTCCTGTCGAAAAATGCAGATGAAAAACGTTTTAGAGATGGAATTCCATCACGTTTGGTCGATTTCCAGTCAGGTTGGTCTTGTACTGTATATATTGTGTAAGAGTAAAATCACCATTTCGGTTCCCTATAAACCGCCAGTCCATTCCGGGAACATGATATGTTATTGACGATTAACACCTACCGTTGGACAGGTGGATGTTAATGTAAAGTTTGACACAAATACCTTCAGTAGTTTTCAAGTTGTAAAAAATACGCTTTACACGCACCCGCTCTTAAGTCCGGAGGGACTTGTACCGGAAAACGGTCCGTTAATGATATCTCCCTTATTAACCCTCGTATTGAAATGATGCACATGAGGAAAAAGGCTTAGGAATTAATTTCTATTAAGGCAGGTAAATTTACATTAAATTTGGTTGTGTATATTTTGTGGGAATGCAAAATCACGGTTTCGGTTTCGTATAATCTCCCAGTCAATTGAGGGATTTAGAAACAATATTTGCCCTAAAACCTACCAAAGGACAGGTGGATTCTAAATATCAAGTTTGGTGGAAATATATCCAGTAGTTTCCAAGTTATAGACAAACAGACAAACAAACAGACAGACACCAAAACTGAATATATCGTCGCTGCCGGGACAAAACCTCCTATGTGAAATATTTTAGCTTAGAACTTTGGCCGGTAAGGTTCTGTTATCTAAGGTGCAATATTGTGTGAATATTGTCAAGGCATGCTCGCTCTTCATAATGTATGTGCTGCGGGTCAGTATATCTACAAAAATATTGTCACATACGAGGTTTTGTCCCGGCAACGACGATATGCAGATGGTCATTATTACACCTGAAACGGATAACTGTACGAAAATTTAGCAAAAGTTGTCAATGTACAGACACACTCTAGAAGTGCAGACCTTTATTTCGATAGTTACTGCTTTGAAACTGTACGACGTATCTACAAACGGACTTCACCATCAGACGTCCCTTTCAGTGCTCTACATGGTTGGTCCAATGACATCTTCTCGTATCTCCTATATTTATGGGTTGGATTGAGTTAGATTCATTGAATGGGGTGAAATTTTGTACAGTTTTCACATACTACATTATATTTTTGATACTCATGTGACAGCTAGAATCATAAAATTTGGCTATAACATGGCCAATGGTCATGTCAATGTGCGTGCCGAATGTCATGACTCTACCTTTCCTATACGTGTGCCAAATGATAACATACGTGTAAAAGTACAAAATCAACTTTAAATCGAGAAATACAGCTGTATTTAACGTATTAGAGATAGAAATACGACGAAAATTCATAGGACAAAAGTTGTAGATCTCTCCAAAATGAAACGCCATTTCCTTTCTGACTTGTGATACAACTTACTGATTAGCCACCAATTACCCCGAAACGAAGGTCTGCACCGTCGTTAAAATTGCATCCATATTTCGGAATTTTCCTGGGCCAAAAGTTATACATTTGCATAGCTTAGAATATTTCCTCAAAGAAAAGAGGGTCCAGCATTCGGGATTAGCACTCACATACATACGTGGTAATTAAGGAAGAAAATAATACAGTTTAGTAATTTGAAATGAATAGAAAATGGATTATAACTCAGGACATCCGGATGACGACAAATATATAAATACCAAGTGAATGTATTGGAAAATCAAATGCTCCTCAATAAATTATGCCGGTGTGAGTTATGGATATAAGAAAGCGGTAATCGGAGAGAAATTTAGGCGCAGGGATTCTTAGGTAATCAGATAAGAAGATGAATATTTGTGTTATTACTTAAGCTATTCGAGGACGGTTATAACCTCCAATGATATTCCGCCAATATCCCGCAGAATGGCCGATTGACGTCTCTCTTGCTTTCTACCCAAGGAACAACCACGAATTTAAAGGAATGATGAGGAAAATGGCAAGCAGTCAGAGACGTTGCCATGGTAACCCATATATTCGTTGTCGGTCTGTCGGTCACTCAATGCAAAGCATGGTATCGGCAGAAAATAGTACATTTCTCCGTCATTTGAAGAGTAAGGTAAATTATGAACATAACGAAAGTTGTTTATAATGAAGAGACCTTTCACATACGGTCCACAGAGTTTACATAAAATCAATACTATAAGAGAAAATGGAGGAAAACCGTTGTGGTTTTCCTGTAAACCCCCGTCTTTTCAAAGATTTTAAAATGATATGCACATCGAAACCTTCCCCGGGATGAGTATACTCTAAATACGAAATTTGGTTGAGATCTATCCAGTCGTTTCGACGTGATGGTGGAACAAACAAACAAACAAACAAACAAACACGAAAATTAAAAACCACCGATTTGGTCTTGAGTTGACCTAAAACGGATAGATATTTGAAAATTTGGCAAAACAAAAGGAATTACACACCGCGGACCCCCTACAACTTTATTTATAAAATTTAAAATAATTTATATTATAAATATATTTATAAATTTATATTTACATTATATTTATAATAATAATAGTAATAATCATTTATTTATAATTATAATAATAATTATTATTATTATTATTACTACTACAATTAACTGACACGATTCTCCCCTATTTATGTACAATATTAATTGGCAACCGACTGCGCATGGAATCGGTCCATCATTCTAGGACGTAGGAGTTGCGCGCCTAGCTAACTACCGTACACCGCTATGGCTGAGTGGTTAGTGTCTTAGCTTTCGGTCTTTTGGAACTCCCAGTTTGTAATCGTCAACGGTCAATTTTCTTAACTCGGGAAATGGATATTGGTGCTATCCCAACAATGTTGGGCCAGCATTCCTGGAACTCACAAGTCACATACAACAGTATCCTCTACGACAATAGCACACAGTTTCTCACAGCAAGGGCTGCACCCAGCTAGCAATAGCCACGCGAAGTTACTGAAAGTGAAAAAAATGAAAATCCACAGCCTGTTTCCAGTCATTTGACCTGGTCAGGAATGGAATGAATGAAGCCCCCATCTTGCGGCGAGGATAGGAAAGGTGCCGGCTCCCGAAGCCTGTCGCACTCCTCTGGGACAATGATTAATGAATGACAGATGAAATTAAATTATATTTGGGAGTTTTGTTGGAATGAAATATGACAGGGAAAACCGGAGTGCCCGGAGAAAAACCTGTGCCGTCTCCGCTTTGTCCAGCACAAAACTCACATGGAGTGACCGGAACCCAGCGATGAGAGGCCGGTGCGCTGCCGCCTGAGCCACGGAGGCTCCACACGAAGTTATTATTATAGCTAATTACCTTATGTAAATGACTAAAAATAACAACTAGCTGTAGTACGCAGCGTTGCCCGGATAGTTTTTCAATGTTTACATTTAATATTTTTATTACCAGTGAAGTGTGAAGTGAATGCATATATAATTCGTTCTACGACACTGAGTTTTCAAGAGTTATTTAGATGCATTTCATTTCAAGTTTTAGATTATTTAATTTTCGAGTAAAACTTTGTCCTTGTGGAAGCTCGAATTGAGTGGGAGTTATTTGATCTTTCCAGAAAATAATAAGTGATAACACTGATAACTATATGTATTTACCCGTCGCACTATGCATATGATGTACACGATTTCAACTGTCACTGAGACTGTCAACAATCAATTTTGCGAACCCAAAAGCAGTGGATTCAACACAAATCTCTGTCATTTTAGACTACTTACTTTAAGCCGTTTTCAGCTCCTGTCTCAATGGAGGCTGAACGTGGACGTAACGGTTTCCAGAGCGTCACAATTCGTCAGACATAAACAATGGATTTTGACATTAATATCGATTATTTCCCATTATTTTTACACGTCAGCCCCTCTCATTTCCCACTCCCAGCGGGAGCTGTGATTTTCATCTCCATAGTATTTTTTTTCTTTCGGATGGCAGGTCATATTCGTTCGAAGTTTCGTTGACAGCTATTCTGGAACAAACCCACATACATCAATAATCCCCGTTATATTTACATTCATTTTCACCCCTTCTCAATCTCCATACTGATTGCGGTTGAAATATGACTTAAACATACAGTTCAACAGTTCAAGCCAGTGACCTCATAAACAATATATCCGACATTAATATTAGTCATTTTCGTTTATTTTTTATATTTTACCATCTCCCCTAGGAGTGCTATGTGTATTGTACCCCAACAGTAATTTGTTCAGATTGTGAGTCAGAGGTGTACCAATTTTGTATGAGGGCTTTTTTTTGGAAGAAACACATATACATCCGTAATTTCGGTCATTTTGAACATTTTCTTTTCCACCCCTTCTCATATCAATGGGCCGATGACCTTCGATGTTAGACCCCTTAAAACAACAAGCAACAAGCATCATCTCATATCCATGCGATGGGGGCTGAACAACGACATCCGGAATGTCATTATTCACCTCAGCGACCTCGGGAACTATGGACTGCACATGTGTATTTGTCATTGTCTATTTTTTTATATTTCACCTGTCTTCCTGTGTTTTTGATAATTCACCTCCCCCCTAGGGGTGCTAGGTTTATCTGACCCCCATACTAATATTTTCTATACAGTAAGTCATCTGTATACCAAGTTTGGTTGAGAGGTATGCTCGAACATACACACAAACGTCCTTAAACTCTGTCCCCTTGGATATTTTCTTTTCTTCACCAGTTCTCACCCCCCTGCCAATTGGGACTAAACTTTATCTTAAACGGCATCCAGAGTGTCACGGTTCATCTCAGTGACCCCGAAAACTATGAATTAGACACAAATATCGGTTAGTGTGCCCTAATTGCCTTTTTGATAAATTGGCAGCCAGGGAACGAAGCGGCATGGCTGCCTTGGCAGTAGGCACACTTCGCCTAGCCCCGAGGCACGTTACAATCTGTGTGGCTGTGGAGGCCGCCACACCTATTGCAGAAGGTGGGTTCTGAGCATGAAGCAGCAGAATGGTTCAGTTTTAGGCAATTAAAGCACTGCGTTATAAAGGATGGGCGTGGGAGGGTGTGTGGGTTCGTATCTCGGGTTGTGTTTTGTGTGTCGGAGGCTTGGGAGCTGATTTTTTACGCCTGTTCCTGGTCTGTTCCCTACCTTAGGGGCTAGAGGTCTGTTACACCTAACGTAATTTTTACAGATAGTAACTTCAAAATTGGTTGAGAGCTATGCTGGAAAATACACATATACGTCCATTATCTCTGTCAATTTGGAAATTTTCCTTTTCACGTTTTCTCACCGCTATGCTACAGGAGGCAGAACTTGGACTTCTAAAACATTCGGAGCGTCACTATTAATCTCAACGACCCCGAGAAGAATAGATCCGACTCTATTTTCGATTATTTCTACATCTCACCCCCTCGTAGGTGTACTAGGGTTGTCATACCTCCAAGCAGTTTGTCTCCTAGTAGTATGTCATAAATGACCAAGTTTGTTTGAAATCGCTCCCGTAGTCCCGAAGAGTATGGATTCAACACCAGTACCGGTCATTTGTAGTCAATTATATTTCGTCCCCTTATCTAGGACTTCTAGGGGTTTTTCCCCCACAGTATTCCAGATAGATAATATTTGTACCAAGTTCAGTTGACAGTTATACTGGAACGTACACACGAACATCCACTACCTCGGTCATTCGATATATTTTTTCTTCACTCCTCACCCGCCCGCAAGGTGGGGATCAGCTTGGACTTAAAAGACAACCGGAGTGTCACTATTCATTTCAGCGACCCCGAAAACTTTGGATGTGTCCTATATTGAATTTTTTATATCTCACAACCTCCAACATCAACACCTAGGAGTGATAAAGTTGCCGTAACCCTCACACTGTTTATCTCCTGATAGTAAGTCATATCATAAGTGTACCAGCTTTGGTTTGAATCGCTCCAGTAGTCCTGAAAACTATTGTTGTTCGCCTTAAGTTATGTAAATCATGCCCTCCTCTGTCCGGCTCCATGGCTAAATGGTTAGCGTGCTGGCCTTTGGTCACAGGGGTCTCGGGTTCGATTCCCGGCAGGGTCTGGAATTTTAACCTTAATTGATTAATTTCGCTGTCCGCACAGTGGAGAATCTGTTAAATACTATTCCACTCACTCTTCCTGCCTTGGACAAATACAATAATTTCATTGAACGCATCAATGCAGCCGCTTTGATAGCAATCCCGAAAAGAAGAAATATCTACAAACCTCGGGGGTATACGGTACCTTGGTGGAACCCTGAATGTTCCAAAATGACAGCTAAGCGAAAATTCTGCTTTAGTACTTACAGGAGATCTCCTACTTGGGACAATTTCATAGCCTTCAAGAAACAAGATGCTGAAACAAAACGGTTTCTGAAAAAACGGAAGAAGAATAGCTGGAAAGAATTTTATGAAATTCTCTCCAAAGAGACGATAAGTTTGGACGATAACAAAACTCAAAAAGAAACCTCCACTGCCTTGAACAGCCCTCTCGTGCACGGAAGAATTTGCGAACATCATTGCTCCTTCTACCACTGCCCCGCAATATCATATAACACCATAGGCTTGCAGCGGCAACACACCAGATATTCTGGTGGCACCATTCACACTGCATGAACTGGAGACTGTTTTAAAATGTCTTCAAATACAGCTCCGGGCTATGACTACATACACTACAGCATGAGCTCATATCTACCAATGAACGCAAAGAAGTTGCTCCTGAACCTCTTCAATGAAATTTGGGTTAATGGAACTTTTCCAGAAGATTGGATCACACAAATTGTCGTTCCCATTTTGAAGCCAGGAAAGGACCCTAGGGATCTATCGTCTTATCGTGCCATAGCCCTGCCATCGTTCGTCGCTAAAACTTTCGAGCGTCTCGTAAAACTGCGACTAGAATGGTGGTTAGAGTATAACAAACTGATGCCAAAAACCCAATTCGGATTTAGAAAGTCCCGTAGCAATCATCTAAGCGCCATAACTACTGACATTGAAAGAACATTTTTGGAGAAAGGATACCTTACGGCAATTTTTCTTGACATTTCTGGAGCCTATGACAGCGTTCTTATCGAGGTCCTCATTGACAAACTTCAGAACTTAGTGGTTCCTGCTCGATACTACCTTGGCAACTCCGTCATCGTATCATTTACGTTCGAGAGCAAGACAATACTCTGTTTGGACCACGCTATGTAATAAGAGGCCTCCCTCAAGGTGCCATTTTGAGTCCGTTATTGTATACTTTGTACACTTCAGATTTTGAAAACATTTTTCAACCAAATATTAAAGTACTCCAATACGCCGATGATATTTGCATCCACGCTAAATCTTTCTGCTTCTGGGTAACAAGACTTTGGCTAAATGATGCTGCGATAGCCCTTTCTTCATGGTCCTCAGACACTTTCCCCATCAAAGTCCTCGGCCATTGTTTTCACTAGGAAATCGCGTACATATGAGGCAACAAATATTCGATTGCGTTCCTATACCTTTCCTCTTGTCTCATCAGCAAAACTGCTTGGGTTATATTTCCATAGTCGACTAACATGGAGACGACATATCGAACATATACTAATGAAGATTAGCAAAACATTGAATGTGTTACGGGCTGTAACACGTACGTGGTGGGGAGCTCATACCGCGATATTATTAATTCTTTACAGGAGTCTGATTCGCCCAATATTTGATTATGGTTGTTCTTTCTTCGGAAACGCACCAAAGCACACTTCGCAGAAATTGGACGTAGCCCATAACCGATCCATCCGGCTGTGTGTAGGTGCAATGATGTCAATTCCTACAAACACTTTGCTGATTGAGGCCACAGAAATGCCTCTAGCTCTACGTTGTCAGGTTCTTACGGATGTCTTCGTACTTCGTACAGCTTCCATGCCAGAACACCCATTACAGAACAAATTGGAGAGCCTGACACAGGCCATCGCTGACGGACGATTGTCCCAACTACGGCGGCTTTCATTGCTCCTCATCAGCTACAGTGAAAACAAACTGAGGATACGTTTGATTTACAAAAGTCCCATCAACCTTAGCTTCCAATATGACTATAACCTTACCCTTCTGAAGCCTTCGGTTTATCAGCTTCCACAATATATGCAGGAGTTTAAAAGCCTCAACAATGCAGTTTCACATTTTGTCAACAATACCTGGTCCACTATGTCCAGATCTACACCGACGGCTCAAAAACCTCTGAAGGAACAGGGTGTGCATTTTATTGCGCTCTCGGAAGAATATGGTCAACTCAAACTTCCTACAGAAACATCTATTTATACCACCGAAATTCTAGCCATCCTTGCTGCCGTCAAATATGGTCTCTCTTACCATTTTCAGAACATACTCATTCTCACCGACGCGAGAAGCGTCTTAGAAAAACTGCAACATCCAACTAAAAACAGTACCACAACTCCTTACATTTATCATCTACTTCAACAAATTCAAGAAGATTAACATCGGGTGGTCAAATCCACTTTCTGTGGATAAAAGGACACAGTGGAATAAGACACAATGAAGTTGTCGATCTTCTGGCGAAAGGAAGTATAGTCTGTGGCATGGTTCAAGGGATACAGCTTCCATACATTGACCTTATTTCGCTAGTCAAAAGAAGAGCCTAAACCCAGTGTTCAAGATGAATGGGCAAGAACTAGCCACCACCGAGAACAGATTACGCAACACTGCAAACAACAATACCGCAAAGACCCTGGTTCTGGAGATAAAATATCGCAAGGAGACAGCTGACAACCATCATCCGGATGAGGCTTGGACACGGATGCTACCCTCACCACCTCTACCGCATAGGAGTGACTACCACGACAGTTTGCCCACATGACGATTACGATGATGCGGATCTGAATCACATAGTATTTTCTTGTTCCAGGTATGAGCAACAACGAACAAAGTTATTCGCACAGCTTCGGTCATTACGTATCCCATTCCCCACAAATGTTAACATTCTTCTTCAAGACCACGATAGCAATATCTACAGAGCACTGATCCAGTTTCTACAAGACACCAATCTAACTCTCTAAACCCTGATGCAGAAGCCATCAACTGAAATGATTAATAAAGATAATCTCCTAACTGTTACACCCCATTAACTACTCCCTTTCTACAATGGCCTTCCCACCCTAGAGTAATGCCATGACCGGCCTCATGGCGAGCAGATATAGCACCATCCTTATCCTTATCACTACCAGCTGGCCAAACGGTGTCTAATCAAAGGCCCATTCTTATAAAAATAATGCCTCGTGATCCGCCTGCAGGTACGCAATGGTACATGGAAACTTGCCTCGCCCTCTCACAGGCAGGAGACTGGTTAACTACGTATCCTAAGTTTTATTTACTTCCTTACCGACGGCTAATCTGCCTTGTTTTCTTACGGTCCCAACATCGACCCATGATACGTTGAAATTACGCTGTCATCCACGCCGTTCCCCGTTAAGTTCTTTATTTTTTCTTGCAGGTTGCTTTACGTCGCACCGACACAGATAGGTCTTATGGCGACGATGGGACAGGAAAGGGCTAGGAGTGGGAAGGAAGCGTCCGTGGCCTTAATTAAGGTACAGTCCCAGCATTTGCCTGGTGTGAAAATGGGAAACCACCGAAAACCATCTTCAGGGCTGCCGACAGTGGGGTTCGAACCCACAATCTCCCGAATACTGGGTACTGGCCGCACTTAAGCGACTGCAGCTATCGAGCTCGGTATGTTAAGTTTCTTACTAACACCGTTACTCCTGTCTGGTGATGTGCAAATTAACCCTGGGCCTACAACGAATGAGTTCTCTGTGTACTACCAAAATATCAGGTCCATATAAAATAAGATTACCAACTGTGAACTTCATATTCAAGAATTAGCTTCTTTGGATCTTATAGCCTTACGTGAAACTATTTTGACGGATTTTATATTAGATTCTGAAATTCCACTCTCTAAAAGTTTTCCTTATTCAGGGCCGATCGTAGAACTGGATCCCCGGAGAGGGGGTATTTTAATCGCTGTCAAATCGAAATGGCATGCGATCCTACGCTCCGGCCTGTAGAATGGCTGTGAAGCTGTATGGGTAGAAGTTACATTTCATAACATAAAATATCTCTTTGCATGTTTCTATAGACCACCTCCCTCTTATCTGAACTATTTTGAAGCTTTTATTTCCTCTATGCTTAAAGCCGTCAATTCCAAAGACAACATTGTCATACTAGGAGACCTTAATCTGTCTGTCTCCTGGATTTCCCCTTCATTAGGTCAGCCTCTAATAACCGTGACTAATGGTATCTGGACCACTATATTACTTGACTGAACTTCAAACAGAATGTCTTGGAAAACACCTGCGAAAATAGTCTTCTTGACTACCTGCTTTCTTATAACAAGCCCTTATCCATTTCTGTGTCCGGCTCCATGGCTAAATGTTTAGTGTGCTGACCTTTGATCCAGAGGGTCCCTGGTTCGATTTCCGGTCGGGTCGAGGATTTTAACCTTAATTGGTTAATTCCAGTGGCTCGGAGGCTGGGTGTGTGTGGCGTATTCAGCATTAGAAATCATTTTAGGTAGGGCCCTCATATTCACAGACATGCAGGTCTCCTAATAGGCCGTCTACGCGAAAAAGACCCGCACCAGGCCTCTCCGGAGGCCAAACGCCATTGTCATTATCTGTTCTTGTGGGACGAAATATTTTTAACTCTAACCACAAGTCCGTTGAAGTAACTTTCATTCTCACCCCTCTCCGTACTACGTGATGTCATCGACCAGTCCTTAGGAGCTCTGTGCCTGTGTGGCATAAAATTGACGGGCAGCCCGGGAGGGCACATATAAAAAAGTGGAGATGCAATATTCTCCCCTAGTACTTCGGCACTGCATTGTGCTTATCACATGTATAGCTTGCAGTGGTGCCGCTACCGGCGTGCTACCCGGCCAGTATCTTGGAAAAGGTGCGGTATCCAACTAATGAGCCCATTAGCACAGGGGCGAAATCCTGGAAATTTTTTGACGATTGAGTTTCCTGAACTTTATTAGAGTGGCAAACTGTTAATCGTACTCTGTCCTTTTTACCACGACATTTGTTGCATGTGGGTGAAGATGCGGTGGCCTTATTTTATGATTGGTCGCTTGCTATGATCCGTGACCTCATTCCTATTCATTCGATGTCCAGAAAATGCCCCCCGCCCCTCCATGGAAGTAGAGTGATACTGAAAGTGTTGAACTTAAAAAATCGGAAGCCTCCAGACAATGGAATAATGCGCCCTCCAAGAGAAATCATAAAATATTCTCTGAGCTTCGCAAACATCACAAGTATTTATTAAGGCGGGATTACTCAGAATATATTGACGGAGCCTGCCTTCAAGTAAGATAAAACAGTAAAAGGTTCTGGTCGCTTATAAATAACAGAAGATACAACAAACGAATACCACCGGGCGAGTTGGCCGTGTGGTTAGGGGCGTGCAGCTGTGAGCTTGCATCCGGGAGATAGTGGCTTCGAATTCCACTGTCGGCAGCCCTGAAGATGGTTTTCCGTGGTTTCCCATTTTCACACCAGGCAAATGCTGGGGCTGTACCTTAATTAAGGCCGCGGCCGCTACCTTCCAACTCCCAGGCCTTTCCTATCCCATCGTCGCCATAAGACCTACCTGTGACGGTGCGACGTAAAGCCACTAGCAAGAAAAACCGAATACCGGAAGTAGTAATCTGAGACCATTTTGTAGCCAGTGGAGCAGGTAGACCTGACTTATTTAATGAATATTTTACCTCTAATTTTGTTAAATCTGTTCAGCATACTGATTTTCCTAAAATCCAACCTGTTACTTCCCATAGCCTCGATAATATTTCTCCCACTGAATCTGAAGTGTACACCCTACTTTCGTCTCTATCAGAAAATAAACCACTGGTCCTGGTGGTCTCAGTCCTATCTTCCTTAAGAATCAGCAGTAACTCTTTCATACCCTATTAGCGTGATACTGAATCGGTGCTTCTCAGTCGGCTACTTTCCGAGCTCCTGGAAACCGTTCTTAAAGGTGGACAGAGGTCGGACATCGCAAATCATCGCCCGGTCTCTATATTACCTGCTTTATCAATCATTTGTGAAAGGATAATCCACCAGCGTTTGCTTACGTTTACAATTCCGTACATATACCCCCAGCAGCATGGTTTCCTCCATGGAAGCTCCTGCGTAACGAACTTGGCTATCCTCCTCCCTCATGCCACGTCTGCCATACGCACGGGATCTGAACTTGATCTATGCTATATCGACATCGCGAAGGTCTTTGATACCGTGGATCACACGCTCCTTGCACACAAACTTTCTGAACGGTTTAACGTACACGGGAGACTCCTAGGTCTCATTAATAGCCTTCTGAGTGAAAGACTACAGCGCGTGGTCCTTGATGGATGCAGTTCTTCTCCCACCACCACCCTCTCTGGTGTCCCGCAGTGCAGTGTCCTAGGTCCCCTTCTGTTGGCCTGTTTATTGTTGTCCTTACCGACACTGTTTCCCACCATTTATGTGAAATCCTTCTCTTTGCAGATTGTTGTAAAATCTTCAAGCAGATCGGTTCGCCCACAGATACAATCCAATTGCAAACTGCACTTGATTCACTGTCAGGTTGGTATACTAGATGGCGTTTTAAAATTCACCCCTCCAAGTGTTCCACCATTTCGTTCACACTTCGCAAATCCCCCGTTCCACAAGAATATCAACTACTGAACCAAGTGATGACAATTGTTGACAATCAAAAAGACTTAGGAGTGCATTTTGACAATAAATTGCTCTTTGTATCGCACACAAGCAGGATCACCTCACATGCTATGTCACTCCTTCGTTCACTGTACAGGTTTTCTGACATCCCCTCAGAGCATTCTTCGTTTCCTGTACCTGACCGATTGTTGAATACGCCTCTCCAGTCTGATCCATTTCTGCTTCTTCAAATCTCAGCCACCTTGACCGTGTACAATCCTTTTTCTGTGCTATCGTCAGAGTCAGGGTCCCTGCCTGTCGCAACTTAAACACCATCCAAGTGCTTAAGAAATTGAAACTCAATACTCTTTCTTCTCGGAGGAAAGTAGCCGACCTAAAGCTGCTATACAAAGCAGCTAATCGTCTATTTAGGTCTCCAGATTTAGTTTCCTTATTCCCCCCTCCACGTCCCATCCCGTAGAACCAGAATGGAGACCCTATCCATATTCCTTTCTCCCGTTTATCTCTCACCAAAAGGTCCTTTTCTGTAGGTATTCCAGCAATGTTTAATACCTTCCATATCAACAAGAACCTAGACGTCTTCGTATGGTTTCCTTCCTTCTGTCATGATATTTATCATATAACTAAATTTTCCTTCTTGTTTTTTCCTGTTTCTTATCCTGTATTTACTGTAAATGTATTTTCCTTTGTTAATGTCGTTGTTTTGTATTATATACTGTAGGCTTGAACAGTTTGTATTGTGTATATTTGTATCTTTTGTAAATATTTATATATCTTTCACTTTAGATTAATATATACTGTATTGTACATAAGCCGGCCCGTGGTGTAGGGGTAGCGTGCCTGCCTCTCGCCCGGAGGCGCCGGGTTCGATTCCCGGCCAGATCAGGGATTTTCTCTCGACCTGAGGGCTGGTTCGAGGTCCATTCAGCCTCATATTAGAATTGAGGAGCTATCTGACGGTGAGATGGTGGTCTCGGTCTCGAAAGCCAAGAATAACGGCCGAGAGGATGCGTCGTACTGACCATACGGCCCCTCGTAATCTGCAGGCCTTCGGACTGAGCAGCGGTCGCTGGGAAGGCCAAAGCCCTTTGAAGGGCGTTAAGTGCCGAGGTTTTTTTTGTTAGGTATTGTACATAGCTCGGATCTATCTAATTCTGCGTTATGCTCTTGTTGATCATAAATAAATAAATAAATAAATAAATAAATAAATAAATTAAATAAATAAATCATCATCATTATCTAAAGGCTTTGCCTTGTCGCTGCAACCACTGATCTCTCTGCGATCCTTTTCATCTCTCCATAACCTTGGCATCCCATCATCTCAACTACCTCTTCAATGATCTTCTTCCGTGATTTCCCTCTGCCTTTCTTTCCAAAATAATAATAATAATAATAATAATAATAATAATAATAATAATAATAATAATAATAATAATAATAATAATAATAATAATAATAAATTACAATAATCACTAGCAAGAAAACAAATTTTTCTTATGACAGCATATTTTTCTAATTTATTTAGTGATGAATGTGATTTCTTTAGAACAAAGTGTCCTTTAATGGAGCATGTAACTCATGTAAACAGTGAACCACTCACTTAAAGCAATTTGTATTTGAAAACTAATGACTAAACGCTATTGTTCGAAATGAACAATGGTTGTTTCGTTTATGACAGGGTGAGTCATGTCAGCGTGACAGTAGAATATAAGCAATTTCTTTCCAACAATATGAAGAACATTGTGCAGAACTTGCATAGGCTCACTTTTTTCTGTTCCTATTTATTCTGTGTCATTTACTTTCTATGCCAGAGAGAACAAAAACCTGGCATGTCCGGTGACAAAAGCAGATGGTAGCATTATAAAGATCTGACATTGTTTACTGGAACCCACGCTCCAAACATCCCCCTTGTATTCCTCCCTTGCGAAAGGTCAATCTCGGATGCTATGAAAAATGGACGTATTGGAGAACAATATTCTTTAGTAAATATATTGAAGTAGTTAAATACTACTGTGTATGACTCCTACGCGGAGACTCGTGGATCGATTCCTTGTTAAGCCAAGTATTTTATCCTAGACTTGGGGCTGTAATGGAGTTTCGCATCGCCTCGTGCCTTACATGAGAGCTGGTGAATGTGAGAGGAATTGGAAGCAGAATAGAAGGCTAAGCACTGTGGCTGAGCATATCGTTGTGCTGACCATGCGACATTCCAATATTTGCAAGCCATCTAACTGGACAGCAAGATAGACAAGGTCATTAATGGACCAATGTGCTAGTATTATTTCTTTATTTTAAATACATTGATGGTACCGCGAAGTGCGATAGCTGAGTGGCATTGTCACTGGTTTTCCATCGAAACGACCGTAGTTTGAATCAGTTTCATTGTATGTAGGATGTTAGAAATAAAATGTTCCTCTGCGTTTCGTATTCTACGTAAATATGGAGTTACTTTGGTTATGGCAATAATATTGGCAGTCATGTAAAACAACAAGTGCGATTTCCGGTACTTTCAATTACCTCGAATTCTTCCTAATTTACGGCTCTATCAGTGGCGTATCCTGAGATCAAGACGTAGGCTACCACTAGACTTTTCGATAGTTGGTTTAGTGAACGTCAAACCTTAAGCATTTTGGGCTGCAGCCAATAGTCAACGGAGTACCCTGCTGTGTTTTCAAGTCTGTTTCACAAGCTACTGCCCTGGCCTCTGCTGCTGTCAACAATAAACGCCTGATCAGGGGGGATGGCAGCCTATGGTTTAGCAAATTAAAGTCCGGCTTTGTGGCTAGATGGCCCCGGTTAGGTTCTCATAATCAACCCCTCGTACTCTTAATTCTCCTGGCTTGGGTATTGGGTGTTTATGATTTCTTCGCCATTCATTTCATCCTCATTAGGTCACCACCAAGCCTATACAGATGCCATGTACCATTATTATTATTATTATTATTATTATTATTATTATTATTATTATTATTATTATTATTATTATTATTATTATTAAGCATTGAAACTGATCTTGGTACTCCTGGAGTGAGAGAATCTATACTGCTAATAATAAGAGTAGGTGTCTGACATTTCTTAGAGGAAGGTCCGTTTACTGCCTGTCGAGGCGGGATAAAGGGAGTGGCTGTGTGGCTGCCATGGAAACGAGGGTGGGGCGACTGCGGTTGCCATGGAGATAAAACTTCAGGGCAGCTCGTCTCGCTGGGAGTTGCCAAACCTGTCAGTGTCTCTGATAAGAACCTGATTGTTTGTATGAGAGTGATCGCAAATGGGACGACACCGCCTGGCCAGGTAGTCTACAACACATCACAGCGGTCAGAATGAAGGAGGGAACAAGTGAGCCGGAAGCGAGGGGTAGATCCGCCAGTTTTTAATCTAGCCAATCAATAATTTCTGTAATTAATTTTTCACCTATCACAGGCTATTGTTCGATTCTGAATGTTACTTTTGAAATCTACCAATAAAATTGAGGGGATGTGGCCGATTTAGTCTTGAATGATCTCAAATCATCCCCGAGGGTTTATAAACTGCGGCTTGTCACGTTCCTTGGCCAATTGATCGACGTCTATCTGTGTGTGTGTGTGTGTGTGTGTTAAGCAGGAGGCGGGCGGTCTCTTTCGTCGGCAGCTAGAACATCTACAAGGTAATGGCCATATAACTTTATTAATTCTTGCTAACTCCGCAGTTTAACCCGAGGGAAATGTCCGACTCTTTAGTATGTAATAAGCTTTTCTAAAATTAACTTTCTTCCAGCTAATGTAAAACCGTCATTAAATCTTTAACTATAAATCGGGGATAGAAAGTGAATTACCCTCTCGAGCTCCCCTTCATCTTGGTTTGGGGTGACTAGGTTTTTCTCTAACTGTTTTTCCTACTGTAATGTCTTAAAGTACTTTCTATACGAGTCACCTCAGTAGTTTGGGAATAGCCCCTGTTTCATCGGCCTACAGCCCCTTAGGTTGTTTTAGTGTTCATATCTAGGAGTGCAAGTATATGCCTCCATTCATTTTGTGTTCGGGTCATTAATTTAAACTGTGATTCTTATTCCACGAAGCCCCTGTTGGTTGGGTATTTAATACCCCTGTAGAAGTAAGTTCCATTTATAAATGGTGGTTTGAGAGACCCGAGATTGATGTAATGTTGCCTCGAGTAGGCTTGGAAAACTGAGAGCCTGTTAGCTCTTTTTCAAAGTTTTGTAATTGTAAAGAGTGCCTCTAGAAGGCTAGAAATTGTATTTCGGGAGCAAGTGCTCCATGAATTAGGGGATTTCTGCCCTTAACTAAATAATTCTTCCATTTGTAAAATTGTAAAACTAGGGGCTTAAAGCCCAAAATGAGGTTCTGTATCTTGGATTTTTCCTAATCTGGTTTCTAGATTGGCATTGTCTCTGATTGTTATTTTTCCCCTGTAGAAATTTGTTGTTTTTTGTAGTGAAAAAATATATAACTTTTGTTAAAGTTTTAATTCAATTCTTGACATTGTAGTTAGACCAATTCACCCCGGCACCTTCTTTAACCTCTTTCTGCTCCACGGGTATCCCCGTAACAACAACAACAACAACAACATCAACAATAATAATTCCCCCTATGGGGCAACAGTCCCGAAGGACCATGGCCTACCAAGCGACCGCTGCTCAGCCCGAAGGCCTGCAGATTACGAGGTGTCGTGTGGTCAGCACGACGAATCCTCCCGGCCGTTATTCTTGGCTTTCTAGATCGGGGCCGCCATCTCACCGTCAGATAGCTCCTCAATTGTAATCACGTAGGCTGAGTTGACCTGGAACCAGCCGTCAGATGCAGGTAAAAATCCCTGACCTGGCCGGGAATCGAACCCGGGTCCTCCGGGTAAGAGGCAGGCACGCTACCCCTACACCGCGGGGCCGGAAATAATAATAATAATAATAATAATAATAATAATAATAAATAATAATAATAATAATTTCATGTAGCTATTTCTTGCCTGGTAAGGCAGACCCTCCGACGATGCTGGGTGGCATCTATCGTGTGTAGAAAACTGCTTGTTATTGTAGAGGAGGATAGTGTTTTATGTGGTGTGAGAGTTTCGGAGATGCTAGGGACAGTGCAAATACATAGTCTCAGATCCAAAGGAATTAACCATTTAAGGTTAATATATCTGAGCCGGCCAGGAATTGAACCCGAAGCCTTGTGAACCGAAGTGCAGTACATTGACCTTTCAGCCAAGGAGCAGGACAACATACAAGGTGCTTTAGCGCGCGTGCGTGTGTGTGCTCCGTAGTAATGCAATATAATAGACCCTGTACACTATCTGATCAATATTTTCCGGACACCTATTCGAAACGGTCCTCGAAGTGTTCTTAATGGACTCCTCCATCTTGGACTTTAATACAACTCAAAATCAGCGAGAGAGATGCTGTACTAGCCATCGGAATTTAATCAGAGAATTTCAAAATTCACCGCAGCGTTATATCAAGTGTAGTGGTGATGTCGGTCGTTGGGGTCTTGAGTTAAGTCACCGTTCCAGTTCCGAGGTTTTCGATAGGATTTACGTTGCGACTGTTGGTTGGGCTTTCCAGTCCATTTCCGGAACATTAATGGCCAGAAATCGCTCACGAACATACCCCGCATATTATCATTTTGAAACACTCAATGACAATTTATGAACCAGTCTGCTACGGTAAACAATACGCAAGTGGTGAATACGAAGTTACAACCTCCCATCTTTAAAGTACTCCGTAGTATTACGAGATGATCCCAGTCCCTTGCATGAAAAACTTCCTTATATTGTTATCTCACATTCATCAAAATTCATTGTCGTGAATTTTAATATTTTCATTTTGATAACTCACTCGTGATGGAA
The DNA here is from genome assembly GCF_040414725.1 of Anabrus simplex. NCBI lineage: Eukaryota > Metazoa > Arthropoda > Insecta > Orthoptera > Tettigoniidae > Anabrus > Anabrus simplex. The sequence goes on along the minus strand of NC_090265.1, from coordinate 933,539,180 downwards.
CTAAGATTCCGAAAACCGGATTAGAATTTAAACATTTAGTGTGTGCTGATATAGAATGGTTTCAATTTTAATAAGTGTATAAAGCCAACAGCACTGTTTACAATGGCTTTTACTTTTATGATGATTACCATCTTCTTGGCAGTTCGACGGTGGCCTACGTGGCAACGGTGGTGTTGTTGTGGCTCTATCTTCTCGTTCTCACTACACGGCCACATTTATCACAACTTGAGAAAGGCGGGAATGGCCCTGACTGATCACTTGCTGAGAAGACAAGCAAGGAATAACCACCCTTCGTTTGAATTCGGTAAGTTTCCTTGCTCAAGCCATTCTTTATCTCTTATCTCTTAGCAATGAACAGCATCCAACCGAACCGAAAAGCAAGTTATTTCATTCCTGTCCTGCTCTTAGCTCTTAGGCTTTTGAATGGAAGTTTTGAGTTTCGTTTAATGGATAGATGTGTATGTTAGTATAGGCGTAAATTTATTTATTGTTTTATTCTATTTCTTGCGCAGAGATCACCGAACCCCCAAGGGACACCCTGAGGAGATACCCGAACCACACATCCCCCATAGTCTCCCCCCGCTATCCCCCGTTTATTGAAATCTTCACATGATACATACATTATTTACATAGTAATTCAGATACATTTGTACACATTTTATTTTATATTTGATTTGTACGTCTCTTGTTTGGCTTTTAAGTCTTTATGTCCTTTTTATGTTGTTATTATTTAAAAACAATTACAATAGTAGTAATTTAACATATTGTTTAAGTATTCCATTCATTAATCGTAGTGGTCACTCTTAAGAGAGTCAGTCAGTGTTGTTAACAATGTGGTAATTGAGCTAACATCTGGTCATTGATTACCGGTATTTGAAATCTTGTAATTGAGAAAGATTTACTTAGTAATTGCAGTTTTACTACCTGGATAGAATATAGTAACATTGAATGATGATAATCAGGATAGTAACAATACAAATAATACTAATAGTAATAATGATTAAAAGGAAGTCGGACTAGTTATATTAACAATATTGGAACTTAAATATTTATAACAGTATTACTGATAATTAATGATAAGTATACTAATAAAATATTAATAGTCATCTTCATAAGCACTCAGCCGCCATTTATCACAGCAGTGGCGATCGTAGTGATATCCAGGATAGTTCACTGTACAGAAGAGTGTCCGGATATTTTTAATCAGATAGTAGACTGAGTCTTTCACTTCTAAAAAGTAATCATTTCGTTTTATTTACCATGCTCCTACATGTTGTTCATTCCAGTTTCATGTCAGCATGGCAGTTATCGAAGCAATCGATTATTTTGTTTCTATAGAACGAATGCTTTCACTTTCTTTAAACTGGTCATCCAACCAATTAAAAACTCTAGCTGGGATGCTGGACAACGGGTAACTATTCTCAGATGGCCGTGGATGGGATTTAAAGCCAATTTTTACTGAATTTGGTGACCTGAGTGTAACAGTATATTACTCATTGTCTTTTCTTCAAGTTTGTGGATTCGATTCCCGCGTCGGTCGGTGACAATTCAGGGTGTCGCTGGCTTCCGGTAAGACTTAAGATTTTCTGCGAACAGAATATCGACACTCCCATGTCTCTTAACATATATAGCAATTTGAGTTTATTATTATTATTATTATTATTATTATTATTATTATTATTATTATTATTAGGGGGAACCGTGTAATATGGAATAGTTGGACAATAAGAATACTATAATATCTTGCCTGTAAGGCACTGCCCTCAGGTGGAAACTCGTCGAATCGTACATGCTCCCATGATGCTTTGTATTCAGTTTCGACATGCTCGTGAGTGAGGTTAGTGCTAGAAGCAAGAATATTTATTTTTCATCTATGGAAAGTTTTTGCAGGTGATTCCTTTACAGTCTGTATTAATTACCAAAACCAAGTTTAGTCCTCTGAAATCCCATGTTACATATTGTACAAGACTTGTTTATATTGCTAGACCAGTGTAACTTCCTCGTTGTGCAAAGTTTATGGCATGACGAAGCCTTTAATTCAAATATGGCGTGTCGGGATGTATGGAATACTAGGTATTCCATATTCTCCGACGTGTAGGTAATGTATTCCATATTTCCCCAGATAATTTTGGATTCGTAAGTCAAATTAAAATTATAAGTTATAGGTTTTATAGAGCCTCCGTGGCTCAGGCGGCAGCGCGTCGGCCTCTCACCACTGGGTTCCGTGGTTCAAATCCCAGTCACTCCATGTGAGATTTGTGCTGGACAAAGGGGGTCGGGACAGGTTTTTCTCCGGGTACTCCGGTTTTCCCTGTGATCTTTCATTCCAGCAACACTCTACACTATCATTTCATTTCATCTGTCAGTCATTAATCATTGGCCAAGAGGAGTGCGACAGACCTTGGCAGCCGGTACAATTCCTATCCTCGCCGCAAGATGGGGCTTCATTCATTCCATCCCTGACCTGGTCACTGACTGTAAAACAGGTTTTAAGTTCTTAAATAGGTTTCATATAAATTAGAAATTGGTAAGCATCTTTTATTTCAGTTGCAGGTGTTACGTGACCGGTGATTTTATTTCAATGAGAAATATTGTTTTAGTTTCAAAGTAAAATGAAATTTAAAATTAATTAAAATTTAAAATGATTTGCATTAATCCTAGTGTGTAACATTGAATTATAGATCTCAGTTTCTGCGTCTGTGACTTTTGTCGCTGAATGAACAAGTGACTGTAAAAGGATAACTCAGTTGAATAATTAGTGTATACAGATTATATTTAAGTTAATCACCAATTTTATTCTTTCGTTTTATTTAAAATTTCTCTACCTCCACCTGTAAGAATGTTCCTTAAATGTAACTGAAAGAAGTTCTTGAAGTTGTATTTGATTTTACATATTACCCGACTATTCCTTATTACCCGCCAAGTGCAACTTTTTGAAAGAAATAATTTTGACGTTAAGACATTAAAATTTATAATTAAAAAATGTAGAGAATCTTTGCTAATTATTTGAAGTTTCAAGCCATATTTATTTATATTGCATAACTGCTTTTGGTAAGAAGTTATAATGCCAAAAGTAAATGGTATTCCATATTATACGAATCTCATTATTATTCTCAACTATGCTACTTGAGGATGAATGCAATCGGTTTGAATCCTTCAAGCTAGTCGTAATTCATGACAGAGGCGTGAACTGAAACCGGTCCACTCACCATATTATCCACTAGGTCTCTAGGGCGGATCTTTCAGTTATTTTAAAACATCCCATTACATATCACACCATTAATAATGACTTTCCATCATAAAGTCGAGTACATTGAAACGCACCTAAATTTTCCTAGTTCACTTTGAAGCCCTGAATGCGTTTGGTACATCCACTCATCGACTCTATCTCCTTTTGCACCGCTGCTCCGCTTGAAAGGGCTGTTAAACTCTTGCTTCACACAGGAACGGAGATCCCAACCCACCGTGTGCCCTAAAGGTTTCACTGGCGCTACACAGTCCGTGCACAAAGAGAAACATTACCTCTTCTCCTCCGTCCCACACACATGTGCCCCACTCTAAACTATTTTGCCTTTAATCAGAACAAACCACACACTGCCAACGTTGAATTTTCTGTTAACCTTATACGACGAGCGGTTCTCTCCAGCCTGTCAATGCATAACAGGACCTATGAAATCTGTATGGTTAGTGTAAAGACGTTTGAACGGCATCCATTTCAGAGTTGTTTAGTTTCATGTATAAAGCTTGAGAATTTGTGGTCAACAGGTCTGGTCATTGCATGCGTCTGCCATCGTATGGTGACGATGAAGAGTTTTGTTTTAAGGGGTTAATGAATTGCAATTTCAAATTTAGTTTTCTTTAACTAAATAGAGCTTCCTGTTTACACTAAATAGAAAGAAGAAGGAAGGATTCCCGACCCTTCGAAGAATAAAGGTATCAATAAGGGAAGGGAAGGGAAGGGAAGGGAAGGGAAGGGAAGGAAAGGGAAGGGAAGGGAAGGGAAGACATAAAAAGTGAAAGCCTTCCTACTCTTGTAAACCTACTGCCATCACATTGAAAGAGGAGAGAAGTTTCCGAGTTGGTTACCCAAGCTGAAAGCGAGGATCCTAGCACACAAGTGAAGATAAGCAACGTGAAACTCATCTGGGGTCCCTTGGCCACCAACTCACAATGTCAAGTTGAGAGTTCTTCAGGGTATACCGTTTAGTCGCCCCTTACGGTGGATGTATTCTATGGCCTCATCTGCAGGAGGCGATGATGTCGATATCTTTCATAATTTTATTTCCATTTGTCTCCAGGTCCATGGCTAAATGGACAGCGTGCTGGTCTTTGGTCCAAGGAGTCCCGGGTCGATTTTGAGCCATTTCGGGAATTTTAACATTGATTAGTTAATTTCTCTGAATCTGGGACTGAATCCTCAACATCAGAAATCATTATAGGTAGGACCCCATACTTATAGACGCGCAGGTCGCATATAGGCCTCAGTTCTAAAGACCTGCACCAAGCATATCTGGCGTTCACAAACCATTCTTCTTCTTTTTATCCTTATTAATGTTATTACCTCCATCTATTGTGGACATGATTGGTCATTCTCTGCATCATTTAAGGCCTTCCTCTTTTGTCATGTAAGAACAGTGCAGAACTCTTATTACTGCTCAACATTCATTGGTACATTAAAATTCTGCCCCCTTCAGTTCTCGTATAAGGAATGGATCGCAGGGTATAATTCATTTACTCTCAGCTCGTTAAGGAACTCTCTGTCCTCTTCTGACGAGGGCGTGCCCCTTTTCTGAGACTTAATATTTTCTATTTCCCAAATATTCATAACATATTAAATATTTACCCGTGCCAAAGCTAATGCAGTGAGCTCAAAGTTGCGAACAACAGTATTCTGTAAGAAAGGCAGTCAGCTCCCGGACAAAACTATCTTCACGCCGGTCTGTTTTCAGACCAACTTCATTGTACGGGAGTGATAGCTGGGTGGGCTCAGGATATGTTATTAATAAGTTAGAATTCACGGATATGAAAGTAGAGAGAATGACCACTGGTACAAACAGATGGTCTGAAGATACTGGAGTGCAAGGTGATCATGACTACATCCTCAGCCATATTGCTAGCCTTAATTGACTTGGTCGTCCGGCTCCATGGCTAAATGGTTAACGTGCTGGCCTTTGGTCACAGTGGTCCTGGGTTAGATTCCCGGCAGGGTCAGGAATTTTAACCACAATTGGTTATTTTCACTGAAACAGTGGCTGGGTGTATGTATCGTCTTAACCATCATTTCATCCTCATCACGACGCGCAGGGCGCCAACGGGAGACAAATCAAGAGACCTGTATACGGCGAGCCGAACTTGTCCTTGGACACTCCCGACACTAAAAGCCATACGCCATTTCATTTTTTTATATAGACTTGGTCCACTGGCTCTCGTATCAGACAACTCCTCAGTTGGTCTAAGCCCTCAGTCTAGATTAAAAATCCTTCGAATTGAGCCCGTGGGGTCCCAGATAGAAGCAGGCACGCTACCCTTGCACCATGGGATTGGAAATAATAATAATAATAATAATAATAATAATAATAATAAGAAGAAGAAGAATAAGAATAATAATAATAATAATAATAATAATAATAATAATAATAATAATAATAATCTGTATTTAATCTTATTTCAGCTACTATCAATATTAAGACACTACAGCCACAAACCCTCAAAATTTTCCCTTAGAAAGTAATCTCTTAACGTGAGAGTACACTCTCCTGACATGCATCCCTCGAATTCGAACATGTTTTAATGCTTGCTGACTGTACCAGCATCTCATTGCCCAGTTGTTATCATAGCGGGCGAGCGCTTAACGAACTTCATAAGTGAGGAGCTGTTAAAATGAAGAAATAATCACGAATTTCTTCCCTAGAGACTCGTATATACAGGGTGTATCCGTGATGATGTTACATACTTTCAGGGATGATGGGGGAAGGCAAATGGATCAATTTGAGTCAAGAAACTGTAGTCCGGAAACGTTCGATTGAATAGTTATTAATATACAAATACAGGAGTGTACAAAGTGGTGCTCAGGGAGGTACTACGCACATTCCTGGAACACATCCCACTTGCCCTTCGTCAACGGGTGGGGTTCCAACATGATGCAGTCCCACGTCACTTTGGAATGAGGGATCAGACATTCCCTGCAATGTGGATACGAAGAGGAGGTCCTGTTTCGTTGCCCACTCGTTCACCTGATTTCACTCCACTTCATTTCTGTTGGTGGGGCCATGTGAAAAGCCTTGGGTATGAGGCACCTGTCGAGGCTGAAGAGGATCTCTTGGTAAGAATTATCGCTGCCTGCGACGTCCTTAAAACAACACCGGAGATATTCGAACGGGTACGACAGAACTTTTGGAGACGTTGCCATGCCTGCATTGACGCAGGGGGACGTCATTTCGAACATTTGTTGTAAATGGGGTAGCTTTTAAAACTTGTGCAGGCAAACGGAATGAGTAGAATTTTGCATAACTTTTGACTCGAAAGTTTCCGGACTTCGGTTCCTTAAATCAAATTCATCCACTTGCCGTCCACCATCAATCCTGAAAGTTTGCAAAACCATCACGGATACACCCTGTATAGTGTACATTCATTACACAAATTCCTTATATTTCATTATTTTTGCAGAATGTAAAATATTCTCTATGAATATCAAGTCTTGCGATGAAAGGCAAAACTCAAATGAAATGTTTTTCATACAACGCAGTTCAGACGACATAATAGCCTTCTTCTATACTTTCACGTTTTAGTACACTCTGTGTGAGTACCGTACATTTAAATTCATGGTATTTAGATTCTAATCCTTAACAATATTTTTTACGTCGCACCGACTCCCTCAGGTCTGACATCAAAGAAGTCTACTTGGCTGCAAGAAGAGACGCCGGTTGTAACGTCACTCTCTTCACGAATTCAGTTTAATTATATGAATAATTTATAGCGTTCGTTCTGGAAGGTAAAAATAGAGAAAATAGTATGTTATTTAAAAAACTGCGAGCGCATGTCTCAACGAAGTTCCCATGAAATATGCATAATGCCTGAAATGAATCGGTTAAATGAAATCCTTTTCTGACTGGCAAAATATAAACGACATATTAGACCTAACACACCATGAGTGCATCGCTTGATATCTTTACACATTTTAACATCAACGCCTGTGATTTACAGAATTAACTCTTCAATCAAATAATAATATCCACAACAGTTCATTTTCCGATTATATGGGTTGGTGAATTAAACAACCAACCCGTGAAAAACTGTGAAAATTAAAGAACTAGCATATGTTCTTCGGAAGGGGATTTTTAATCGATTTCACGATTCCTTCATGAATTTATGCGAAGTTACATGCCTGTATTCCAACGTTGAATACGACATGTTAAACCGATATTCTCCTGCGAAAGTACGTGGCAGTAACGTGAAGCTGAACAAAGTGGAGACAGAATGGGGTAGATCACAGAGTTTATTGAACGGTACAATTCCTGGTCCAAAGTTGTGCGTAATTCTCCCTGCTTCTCAGTTACATATTGTTGTCCATCTGAAACCGGGAAAGGCGCTGTGGCTGAAGACTCATGAAACCAAACGTTGACGATAACCTTCCTTATTATCTGTTCTGTCGTAAAGAGAAAAATGGCTCTTTAGATAAACCCTTTAATCCAACTTGAAATGACACGACAGCCTGTAAAACAGTCCTTTAATTATATCTCCCTTGTTATTCTCCTATCGCAAAAGGTGCACGTTAGAAAAACATATTTGGAAACTAATTTCCATTAAGGCTGGTTGTTTTCCATCAAGTTTGGTCATGAATGTTTCGTGGAAGGGTAAAATCACTTCATATAAACCCCCAAACCAATTCGAGATTTAAAAATAATATTTGCCCAAATACGTACCCAAGGACAGATATAAAGTTTGGTAGAAATATATAGAGTAGTTTTCCAGATGTAAGAACTCAACAAACGGACGAACAAACAAATCGGCAGAAAATCTAAAGAAATTCCGCTCGAACATAGACTGAAAAACGGTCTGTTAATGATATTCCCCTTATTAATCCTCATATCGAAATGATACAAATGGGGGAAAAGTTTTACAAATGTATTTCCATTAAGTAAGGTAGATTTACATTCAGTTTGGTTATGTATATTTTGTGTGAATGCAAAATCACGGTCTCGGTTTCATATAAACCCCCAGTCAATTTAGGAATTTAGAAACAATATTGGCCCTAAAACCTATCCAAGGACAGGTGGATTCTAAATATGAAGTTTGGTAGAAATATAGCCAGTAGTTTTCAAGTTATAAAAACTCAGACAAGCAGACAGACACCAAAGCTAAAAAATATGCAGATGGTCATTATTACACCTGAAAATAGTCAATGTACAGACACACGGTCATGATGATTTTATTTATATAGATTTTGTGAAATTTTCCGAAATGACTTAGTACTGTCTTAATACGGTATGTGCTAAAACAAACGAAACTTAATTTATTTCTCATCTCCTGAACAAGTTTTCTTGGCAATGAAGTGTATATTTTGATTATTATTATTATTATTATTATTATTATTATTATTATTATTATTATTATTAGCTTCTTGTTTTACGTCGCACCGACACAAATAGGTCTTATAGCGACGATGGGACAGGGAAGAGCTAGGAGTGGGAAGGAAGCGGCCGTGGCCTTAAGGTACAGCCCCAGCATTTGCCTGGTGTGAAAAATGGGAAACCACGGAAAACCATTTTCAGGGCTGCCGACAGTGGGGTTCGAACCTACTATCTCCCGAATACTGGATACTGGCCGCACTTAAGCGACTGCAGCTATCGAGCTCGGTATTATTATTATTATTATTATTATTATTATTATTATTATTATTATTATTATTCTGTTTTACGTCGCACAGACACATATAGGTCTTATGGCGACGATGGGACAGGAATGGGCTTATAATGGGAAGGATGCAGCTGTGGCCTTAAGGTACAGCCCCAGCATTTGCCTGGTGTGAAAATGGGAACCAAGGAAAACCATCTTCAGGGCTGCCGACAGTGGGGTTCGAACCCATGATCTCCCGAATATTTTTGGTATATAATGCAGCAGTTTGGCATATTGTGAATTCAGTTGTGTTGATTTCTGCAGTTATTTTTCTCACAACCGAGGAGAAGGTATTTATCGTAGACCATTATTTCCGATCATACGGAATGGGGCGTCAGAATGGGTCGTGTTTACTTAACGTTCATGAACAATACGAGGAGCGATTTAATAAGGATATGTCTAATAACAGAACAATATTTTTAGCTGTTCCTGATCAGTTCCATCATACTAAATCAGTCGTATGTCAACGAGTGGCGATAAGAAGTTGTCCAAGAACAGTCACCACATACGAGAATCTTTGACGATTTCTCCAACAGGTGTTATATTTGGCAAAACGTACTCTTCGACGAACATCGCGTCGAGGATGCTGTACAGAAATCAAGAGCAGTGGACCAGGTAATATACAGGGACCTCATTATTACCCATTATTTTCGCTCCATAAACGTACCCCTCAAACGACAATAGATACAGCAAGGTGGAGAGGGGGAGTCATTCAACCTTCTGCAACGACACTTTGGAGATTGCCTATTTTCTCGTAAAATGATTCCCGTACCTTTGCTGCTGCACGGATCTCGCAGACACCTCACACTGAAAAAATATTCTTAAATTACGTCATTTTTGTGTCCTTACAGCAACCTTTGTTCATCAACATGTTCGATAAATCTTCAGAAATGTTATAAGCAATGCGTGAAACGTGATGGAAAATTTGTGATTGCAGCATTAAACTTTTGTGTTACCTTGAGCAGGCCTTCCGCTCTGCAAGTGACTGGACATATACCACATTGAAATAAATGTGCTGTAGCTGGCTCTACACCACAATCACACAAAGTAGAATCCACACTGAAGCCTCACTTCTTCAGCTTTGCCCTACAACTTGTGATATCTGAACTCAGTATGTTGAGAGATTTCCAAGTTGGCCCATATGCTATGTCACCAGGAGGGAGATGTTAAACTGGCATCATTCATTCATTCTTTAATGTACTGACTCCTTGTCTGCCACCTTTGAATTCCGGATTGCCATGATGAACCTGCAAGTGCTTCAGTTGACCTTAGGAACCTCTTTCTTGATCTGAAAAGTTGGCGAACTGGCTGATATCCAGACAGAGGATGGGCCTGAGAGTCTCTTTCCCGACAACTATTTCTTGACAGATGTCGGGAGATGCTATGTCATGCACCTAGCACGCAGATAGCCAATGATAATTCGGCAAGTCTCGTTCAGTACTACATCCTCGGTTTTAGCATAGCAGGATTTATTAGATACCACGCAAGCTTACTCAGCTGCAGAATAGCAGGGTGCAAGGGCAGATGTCTTCACTGCATTTCGATGTGTACCTCAAGTCCTTCCAGTTAACGTCCGTAGAGTGTTATTATTCAATCAGCCACTTTCTGCTTGATGTTCGAGTAGTGTTTTCTGAACGTCAACATAAGGTCAAGAGTTACTCCCAGTTATTTGGGGGTACTGCAATGTTCTAGCGTAATTCCTCCCCAAACTGTCTTTCAAAGTTTGAAACACCTGTTTGATCTTAAGATGGAAAGCTCAAATTAGACGGAATAGATATTAGTTGGTATTTTTCTATAATAGACAGTGAGTGGGTCATAAGCGTCAGACATCTCATGATCGACGAACTCGAAATCATCCCCTTGAGCAGTTATGGATCGATGATAGGTATAGATGGAATTTTATATTCCATCTCGTAACGGTTAATGGTTAGTGTAAATATTGAACAGCAATACTGCAAGCACACTCCCTTGGAAAAGCCCGTTCTTCTGTCTTCGCCACCTGCTTCTTTTCCCCTGGAACGCAACAAAGAAACTCCCAGTTTGAAGCAAATTTTGGATGACACATGTAAGTTGGTAACCTGTGTGATATTATGGATCCTTTCCAGGAGAAAGCGATGATTAGCAGTGCTGTAAGGTGTGGAGAGATCTAAGAACACAGCTCCTGTGATCTGCTACCTTTCTAAATCATCTCATATACGGTGAGTTGGTTTCAATACCTGTGAAGCGCAGTTCTTCCTTGAAACCGGCTTCATGTAAAATCAGAAGTGGCGCTATCTCGGCCATCAGTCTGTGTAAGATACATTTACTCTTAATTATTCCCACAAGCTTTGCAATGATTGCACACTAGGGAGACTGCTTTGTTTATTTTAGGGACTTTTCGATCTTTGCTCGGTTTTAGGATGGCTATGGCCCTTGCTTTCCTCCAGATTCTAGGATCATACAAAATTTCAAGTGGTTTATCAGCTCCATCAACCAAAGCTTTGTGGCAGGACTGGTTTTTAATTTGCTCCTTTATGAGATCATCCAGACAAGCTGTTTGTTATTGTTACATTTACTGAAGGCCAATTCCAGTTCGGATAACATGAAGGGCTCAGAGAGGTCTTTGTTCTTATTGCCCGGTCATATGAAGATCGATTTCTTCCCTGCTTTGGTACCACGTATAGGCTTTTCCGTCCATTAGGTGCTGGTGGGCTATTTGCTAGGTTTTTTATGGGAATGAGTGCTGATTTGGGAATGATCATTCCTCACGCATCTTAGAAAACTACAGCCCATCTCGCTACTTCTGTCCATGTCCATCCGTCAACTTGATCAATCGCTCCTTCTTTGCTGACAGATGGGAGGGAGAGTACTTTGCGCTCCATGAAAAGTTTGCTCACTGAAAGAGACTCTCTCATAGAGAGTGTACTGATCTTCCAAAAGGAAAGTAATTCCGTGACAATAGCGTGTCCTACAGCCTCTCGGGACAGATGCACGAAAACAAGTTTTCAAAATATCGACGAAGCACTCATATTCGTCAGTGATAGCAGCAATTGCTTTAATCTTATAATCCAATAAAGCAAAGAATTTGGACCAATCAACCTTCCTGATTTTTTTTTTTTTTTTTTTGCTAGTTGCTTTACGTCGCACCGGCACAGATAGATCTTATGGCGACGATGGGACGGGAAAGGGCTAGGAGTGGGAAGGAAGCGGCCGTGGCCTTAATTAAGGTACAGCCCCAGCATTTGCCTGGTGTGAAAATGGGAAACCACGGAAAACCATTTTCAGGGCTACCGACAGACCTACTATCTCCCGAATACTGCCTTCCTGAAATTTCATCTTCGCTTGAACCTTAAGTCTCGTGGAGAAATGACATATTATTGACCTGAGCTAAGTATTTGGTATGGGTGGGCCAACTCTTTTGTAGCATTTCTGAACAATACTCTTGCTCACAAACAAATTTCTGGATTGTATCGTTTGTGCCATCTTCTGCGGTTGTAAGAATGAGGGACAGTTCACGTATTTCTGCGAATGAAAGGACAGCTTCTTTATTTTCTTCGACTTGGGTATAACCCCTGACGTGACTATGGCTGGAATGAAGTTACCAATAAGACACCTTTTATGAATGCTAAAGATTCCAGGTGAAACGAAATTGAATTCTTCGTCAGGTGGTTTATACAGAGAGCTGACCGTCAAGTTTCACACATATAATCTCAACATTGTTTTCTTTTGTGTGATGGGCACTGATGACCTTGAAAGCTTATTTAACAAAACTGAACTGCTATAATATAGATCGTTCTGCAACCAAGATCATCCCGGGATCCTTGGACGTCTTTGTTGTTCATCCTTGTGAGTTTCTTGAACGCATAACACGCCACACTACTTTTCATTGCATAGTTTATGCAATAGTTGTTCTTTAGTGGTTGACATACACTGAATGTTAACAGAGATAATTGTCATGGCTGGCACTAAGCATGGATGTTTGTATGACTGAATCGATGGAGTATGAAAATAGAGTCATTCCACAACATTCGCAAGAAACGGGCCAGTAAAAGAACAAAACAAATAACCTCGTCGCTTTCACATCCCCCTATAATATTCTATACCCATAGAACCTGCGACTGTGGCTTCGACAAACTCCCCGCACATTTTTTCTTTCTTTGTACACGGTCAATTATACATGGTATACGTTAATACAGTGCTACATTTCAAGAAAGGATTCTTTATATGTAGAGAATAAAAATAGATTAGGGTTAAGAGGGGATCATGATCTCGTATTTCCTCTTAAAATGATCACGAACTCCAGCAACAGTAGTGTACTATGCTATTGGTGAAGAGGTGGAAGATTTAGCACAACTTCAATCAATCAATCAATCAATCAATCAATCAATCAATCAATCAATCAATCAATCAATCAATCAATCAATCAATCAATCAATCAATCAATCAATCAATCAATCAATCAATCAATCAATCCTGATCTGCATTTAGGGCAATCGCCCAGGTGGCAGATTCCCTATCTGTTGTTTTCCTAGCCTCTTCTTAAATGATTTCAAAGAAATTGGAAATTTATTTAACATCTCGCTTGGTAGTGATTCCATTCGTTAACTCCCCTTCCTATAAATGAATATTTGCCCCAGTTTGCACTCTCGAATTCCAACTTTATCTTCATATTGTGATCTATCCTACTCTTAAAGACGCCACTCAAACCTATTCGTCTACTAATGTCATCCCACGCCATCTCACCGCTGACAGCTCGGAACATACCATTCAGTCGAGCAGCTCGTTTCCTTTCTCCCAGTTCTTCCCAACCCAAACTTTGCAACATTTTTGTAACGCTACTCTTTTGTCGGAAATCACCCAGAACAAATCGAGCTGCTTTTCTTTGGATTTTTTCCAGTTCTTGAATCAAGTAATCCTGGTGAGGGTCCCATACACTGGAACCATACTCTAGTTGGGATCTTACCAGAGATATGCTCTCTCCTTTACATCCTTACTACAATCCCTAAACACTCTCATAACCATGTACAGAGATCTGCGCCCTTTATTTAAATTCCTTTTATGTGACTACCCCAATGAAGATCTCTCCTTACATTACCACCAAGATACTTACAATGATCCCCAAAAGGAACTTTCACCCCATCAACACAGTAATTAAAACTGAGAGGACTTTTCCTATTTGTGAAACTCACAACCTGACATTTAACCCCCTTTATAAAACACAAACACTTGACGACCATCCTCCTAACAGTAATGTAAGGATTAATTATTGGAAGAGGTCCGATACTTCGACGAATGAGAACGAAAAAAGGACCACATAGGATGTGAAAAAGATATTATAATAATAATAATAATAATAATAATAATAATAATAATAATAATAATAGTAATAGTAATAATTTATTATTATTATTTCTACGTCCCACTAACACTACTTTTTTACGGTTTTCGGAGACGCTGAGGTGCCAGAATTTAGTCCCTCAGGAGTTCTTTTACGTGCCTGTAATTCTATCGATACGAGGCTGACGTATTTGAGCACCGTCAAATACCACCGGCCTGAGCCAGGATCGAACCTGCCAAGTTGATGTCAAAAGGCCAGCGCCTCTACCGTCTGAGCCACTCAGCCCGGCAATGTAAAAAAGAAAGATCTCGCAAATCTAATCCCTTCAGTGTTGGAAATGAACAAGTGTTGACCAAGGGAGGTCCGAAAGGAAACACTAAAGAGAAGATCCTGGAACAAGCAAATGGAAGCAGTGTCAGACTCAGTCCTGCAGGTCACCGAGCTCGATAGCTGCAGTCGCTTAAGTGCGGCCAGTATCCAGTATCCGGGAGATAGTAGGTTCGAACCCCACTGTCGGCAGCCCTGAAAATGGTTTTGCGTGGTTCCCCATTTTCACACCAGGCAAATGCTGGGGCTGTACCTTAATTAAGGCATCGGCCGCTTCCTTCCCACTCCCAGCCCTTCCCTGTCCCATCGTCGCCGTAAGACCTATCTGTGTCGGCGCGACGTAAAGCAACTAGCAAAAAAAAAAAAAAAAAGTCCTGTAGGTTAGCATCATGACTTTTCTGCCAGTTCATTCATGTTCCATTCTGTTTTTTTTCCATAAATTTTAGATAGAGTTGAGTATCTAAAAACATGAGGTCACGAAACTATCAGACTGCATTCTTGGGATAGTGAGTTCGAACCCCACTGTCGGCAGACTGAGGGTGGTTTTCATCGGTTTCCCATTTTCACACCAGCCGAATACTAGTGCTGAACCTTAATTAAGGCCACGGTCACTTTCTTTTTTGTTTACAAGTTACTTTACGTCTCACCGAGGAGACGCAGGTAGGTGTCTCATGGCGACGATGTGATAGGAAAGGGCTAGGAGTGGGAAGGAAGCGGTCGTGGCCCAGCATTTGCCTGGTGTGAAAATGGTAAACCGAAGAAAATCATCTTCAGGTCTACCGACAATGGGGTTCGAACACACTATCTCCCGGATGAAAGCTCACAGCTACGTGCTCCTAACCACATGGCCAACTCGTTCGGTGGTCACTTTCTTCCCACTTCTATTACTTTCCTATCCCATCGTCGCCATAAGGCCTATCTGTGTCGGTGTGACGTATAGAAATTGAAAAAGAACGACGTGCACTCGGCACCACGTTTGATAAGGTAAGTTGGTATAAGTCCTTCGTAACTTAGCCTTCACCTCTTCATTGCGAGTGCCCTCTTGTTACAGCTCCTACTTATTTTGTACCAGCAGTCCTCGCTATTTCCATGTCTATTAATCCACCGTATGAATAAGATATTCCGAGTCCAACTAACTTTCATCCTCGTACCGCTAAGTAGGTCCAAAAGGAGCGATTAAAAAATTAATGTCGTCTGAGAGCTCATTCCTTTACAGAATAATATCATTGATCGCACACAATGTTTTGCTGCACCCTGATTCAATTTCACCGATTATCATCTCCTCGGAGAATACACACCGTTAAGTACTTCAGTCACCTACCAGTTCCGGTTTCGTATCCCCGACCTGGCATTCAGTCCTCTTAGGTTTTTTCCCAACTGACATCACCTTTAACCAGAAAATGGAAATTTTCATAATATACCCCACCAGTTTCTTTCCAAGCACCAAAATATTAGATTGAAAGCTTTCAGTCCACTCTGGGCCATGATGAGACGTTAAATAAATAGCAAAAATGAACCAGTCGAGTAATAAAAATTAATTGACGTCTTCTTTTCTTTTTTTTTTTTTTGGTGGTGGCATGAGGTAGATTTGTAATCGTTATCCAGGATTAAACATGTAAGTGAAGTGAGGTTAGCTTCATACATGTAATCATTATACATCACAACAAATGAACGCTTCTTCTCAAGAACATATTTTGTTCTGATTAAATAAATTAATTATACGTAATTCGTTTCCTCGCCCCGAGGAGGCGCAGCTCTCCTCTGGAACACTGCCAGTGGAATTGAGCTACATGTACCTTTTTAACCACGTATCAGCCCTACTAGTAGTATCGGGAATAGAATGCGGGCCTCCAAAGACGGCCGCTAGTAACACTAACGTCACACTACAGAGGTGGTCTTTACTTCTGGTAAATGAAATTAAATGGCGTATGGCTTTTAGTGCCGGGAGATTCCAGAACGGCTTCGGCTCGCCAGGTACAGGCTTTTTGATTTGACCCCCGTAGGCGACCTGCGCGTCGTGATGAGGATGAAATGATGATGAAGACAACACATACACCCAGGGAAATTAACCTATGATGGTTAAAATTCCCGACCCTGCCGGGAATCGAACCCGGGGGCCCTGTGACCAAAGGCCATCACGCTAACCATTTAGCTATGGAGCCGGACGTTACTTCTGCTGTAAGTCTTTCACTTGTCCTGTTTGTTCCTCCATGTGAGACTGTAACAGTCTCGTGTTTCATACGCGCTCGGAGCTCTTTTAGCTGTCCCCTGGGCACCAGTTTCCCCCCAGTCACATAGATCCACCACCGGATGCTCGTAAAAGTGTGCTTACTGCTGCATCCTGGAATATGTTGCTGCACGGAAAATGGGCAGCTTTCCGCAGCCCTTGTTGCTCTTGAAATATTTATACCGGAGGAGATGTGTTTTACGAGCGAGTGATCATACATCTTATTCGTCGATATAGTGCCATATAAAAGTGAACGAAATGAGGGTTAATGATCAGTTAAAATGTTCGGCTTAAAAGTCATTGCAACAGTTCGGGAAATTAGATTGTCTAGTAGCAAATA
This sequence comes from Anabrus simplex, assembly GCF_040414725.1. Lineage (NCBI taxonomy): Eukaryota > Metazoa > Arthropoda > Insecta > Orthoptera > Tettigoniidae > Anabrus > Anabrus simplex. The sequence goes on along the minus strand of NC_090265.1, from coordinate 933,522,074 downwards.
AATATACGGATACGTATGAATCTGCTACCATATCCGTAATCAAAGTAACAATCAGTGATGATAGTATATTCACCTTGACAGACAGTTTGACTTAAGATAGAAAGGCCATAATAATGGTCTCTTACGTAGAGGAAAATGAAAACAACCCTAATAGGCTTGGCCTACAAAGCGATTGCTGCTCAATGTCTTGCAGATTACAAGGTAACACGTTGTCAGCGTAACGAATACTTCCGGCAGTTATTTTTGGATTTATACACCGGGACCACTATTTCATCATCAGATAACTACTAAACTATTATCACGTAGGCTGTGTCAACGTTGAACTAGCCCTCTGACTCGACCTGCTCGGGAATCGAACACACAACTTCCGGGTACACGGCAGGGTCACCGGAGCAGGGGACCGGCTTAAGAAGAGCAGATCATAGAGGGATTCATGATCTGCTTAGCATATAGCGCCGTCGCTCTAATGGTTCTGGGTTTTAAACATTTCTCTTGACAAATGAGAAATGTTTCGATGATGATGATGATGATGATGATGCTTGTTGTTTAAAGGGGCCTAACATCGAGATCATCGGCCCCTAATGGTACGAAATGAAATGACAAACAAAAAGGTCAAAATCATCCAATGACCAAAAATAAATAATCATGAAGGATGAATGGATGCACATGAACCCCCCCCCAAAGAAACCAGTGGATCGGACACAAAAAAGACCATAAATAATAGTCTTACTGACCAAGGGACCACTTATAAACCACAATTCTGAATCGAGTTTGGTTGATGTCTAAAGGGGTCCTTTTTTTTTTTTTTTTTTTTTGCTAGTTGCTTTACGTCGCACCGACACAGATAGGTCTCATGGTGACGATGGGACAGGAAAGGGCTAGGAGTGGGAAGGAAGCGGCCGTGGCCTTAATTAAGGTACAGCCCCAGCATTTTCCTGGTGTGAAAATGGGAAACCACGGAAAACCATCTTCAGGGCTGCCGACAGTGGGGTTCGAACCCACTATCTCCCGAATACTGGATACTGGCCGCACTTAAGCGACTGCAGCTATCGAGCTCGGTTAAAGGGGTCCAAAATCCAGGCCGAAGGCCCCTCAGAATGGTACTTATCGCTTGTAAAGTAGAACCATGGTATTTGTCATGTTGGGGTACTAATCAAAAGCAGCGAAGACTCGCGGTGTTCCACACATGATGGTACTACTCACAAGTATTGTACGTCGTACAGAGAACGCAGACCTATGGTGTCACTCATAGCCAACGCAAACCGATGATGTTCCTCACCTAGGTGTACTAATCACGGGTGCCGGTATTCCTGTGATGTTCCTCACATAGCGGGTACTAAGCGCAGGCAACGCAGACCCACTGTGTCGCTCATATAGTGGTACAACTCACAGGCAACGCCGAGATCCGCGGTGTTGCTCACATGGGTACGACTCACAAGTACTGGAAACCCACAGGAGAACCAACTCATTGCTGCTACTGATCACAAACCTGTTTCGTACCTAATATAGTGGTACTACTCGCAAGTACAGGCAACCCATGGTGTTCCCCGCGTGATGGTACGAATCAAAAGTAGTTTCATGGTTCTACTTCAATCATCCCTTGGTCGCCCCTTTTAGTCGCCTTTCACGACAGGCAGGGGATACCGTGGGTGTATTTTTCGTCTGCGTCCCCCACCCACAGGGGGCAGATAGAGGGAAAAAAGAAGTAACGGACGAAGAAAGGCAAGGGCCACGAAGGGCGTGAAAATGAAAGACTCCCTAGGCCTCGAATGCTCTAATACCGTCGGGGTCGGAAAGGAACAAGAGTTGACCAAGGGAGGTCGGACAGGATAGACGAAAGTAAGGAGCCTGGCACAAGTAAGTGGAAGCAATGCCAAGACTCATATAAGGGCCCCGTGGTCGCCAATCTACACTCACAAGTTGAGAGCCCCTTGGGCCACTTGTAGTCGCCTCTTACGACAGGCAGGGGATACCGCGGGTGAATTCTACATGTGCGTCCCCACCCGCAGGGGGTAGTATGTTTAGTCCGCGAGAGGTATTTTACCCTCAAGTCTGCCGGCAAGCCGGTTAGGACCCCGTATCCGCCACCATGGACGCGCCACTGGGGGGGGGGGGGTGTATCACCTCTCCTCCTGTTACGCCAGCGTAGTAGGTTCGTGGAGAAATGTTTCATTACAGATATTTCATGCCCCGAATATTTACGGTCTGCAAATACTTAGGTCCGCGATGAGTCTTCGGCAAATGTTAAGACTCCCTTCAGCTTGCCTCCTGAACATGTTAAAAAAAAAATCAATTTCTATAGCGATTATTTGAAGTAAAAGAGAAGGCGGACTTACCTGATTAGCACTGTTTTAAATATCAATGATGTTCTTGAACCATTGTTTTTATCTCTTATTTTATTACTTTATGTCTGATCAAAATAAGAAAGAAACAATGAATCGTATATATGTTAGTACAGTGAATACCAATAAGATTTAATAGAACGCAAAATATTGACTACTGGTACGTAAACCTGCCTTCGAGAATTGAAATTACTATCTAATAAGTAATTGGAAGTTTTAAATGGACTTTTAATACACTCATGTTCATAAAAACCAGAACACCTTGAAAGACTAGATAAGAAATTCATATTCACAGGGCATGTGCACTAGTATGCTCTGAAGAAATGATTAGCATTTGAACCATGTCGCCTCTCAGGTTCAAGGTCCATATCGGTATCTCGGCACACCACCACCGACTGGTAAAAAGTGCCTGCGGCTCTCGTTGTCGCTTTAAACTGAAGGTAATGTATCAGTGTGACTTTAGCAGACGTACAGAATGCCTCGAAGACGTATGCGAGAACTGTACTGTTAAATTAGTGAGTTTGAAGAAGGGCGCATTATTGGCTTGAGATAACGTGATGCATCCATCCAGGAAATTGCCGCTGGTGTGAGATGAAGTGTGTCGGCAGTGCAACGGGTGTGTACAGTATAGTTCACAGAAGGCCGTGGAACACGACGAGATGGGTCTGGTCGCACCATCCAGACCAACCCCCCCCCCCCTCCCGAGAAGATTGACACCTAATCCGAATGGCATTGCAGGACAGATCTGCGTCCTCCTCGACTCTGGCGCAACAGCGGAACAGTGTAACATATCGTACACTATCACTAATGAGAGTCCGTCGCCATTTATTACAGTCTGGGTTACCGGCGCGTCTTCCACTTCTCCGCCTACTTTTGACTAATGTGCATAAACTTGCTAGACTGCAATGATGTATGGAACGACGTCACTGGGGACAGGAATGGCAGCAGATTGTGTTTTCGGACGAATCCAGGTTATGTTTGTTTGAAAATGATGGCCGCATTTTGGTTCGCCGCAGACAGGGGGAGAGGCATCACATTGACTGCATTCCCACAAGACATACAGCGCCCTCTCAAGTCCTTATGCAGTGGGGTACTATTGGGTACAAACACAAATAACTGTTGGTGCGTGTCCAGGACACTGTGACCAGTTTCACCTACGTTAATGACACCCTGCGTCCCGTAGCCATAACCTTTCTGCACGACATCACATATGCCATATTTCAGCAGAACAATGCGCGACCATATGTTGCTGCACGAACACGTGCCTTCTTGTTGTCACAGGATGTCAGACTGTTGTCCTGGCCCGCCCGATCACCGGACTTGTCGCCAATTGCAAATGCGTGGGATATGGTGCAACGACGGGTGCGGCGCTGTGACCCAGTGCTAACCCCCAAAGATGAACCGTGGAACCAGGTGAATGCAGCATGGTTGGCTATGTCCCATGACGCCATTCGCGCCTTATACGCGTCGATGCCATCACGCATGCCCTTGGAGGACTCAATGCCTACTAGGCAACAGGACACATGCTGAACCTGGGTGACTGAAGAACATACTAATGAACATGTCCTGTGAATATGAACTTCCTATCTAGTCTTTCAAGTGGTTCTGTCTCTTTTATGAACATGAGTGTATATCTCTCGAATAGGTGTTACACTTTCCAGGCTTTATACGGCATTTGAATGGAATCAGAATATATATTATAGTACTTTCTTACAAACCATATTGAGTGCAGTTGTAGACTGGAGTTGTAATTTGATGTCTATAGATTTTTGTAATCTTAAAGAAGCTACACAAAGTTATGAAAAACGCTGGAGTAAAATTTAAATTTTGTCCTGGTGGCTTAGTCATTGTACGAGGGCTAAAATTATGGGAAGTTCCCTCCATTTAAAATGAATAGTATATCGTGATTAACAGGTGTTAAATCTATTCTTGGAATAAAACACTTTCTTCCTGAAGCCTAGGCCGTAATAATTTCTGCACGAGCCTTACTGTTTAGCTTCAGTCAGTCAGTCAGTCAGTCAGTCAGTCAGTCAGTCAGTCTTGTTCCGTTGCAGCTTTATTAAATCTATTAACATCATCGCACTCTACGAGTCAATACTAATGTACCTACGTCATTTGGTCACCTATCAAACTATTCACAACTTGTTGGTTGATGACGTTTCTTGGGCATTAAATTGCTATTTTGGAAAATTTTACTCTCACTTGGATGGAAAGAAGAACAAATAAATCTCCCACAAATTCTTTTAAAATCTATTTTTGCTGAATCTTGATAATGCCGTTTGACTTAGTTCTCCGCTGCCGAGTTTTAGAAGCCGTTCACTGAGGCTATAAAGTTGAATATTTTAAACGTGACTAGACAACAGTTGCTCTTGACAGTGAGGAATTACTGCCAGGCACTGTCGGAAGTCTGGCCGAGCAAGATCACTTTTCTAGCGAAAGGTGTTTTGTTGTTCATTATAAGTAGATGATCTACTGCTGGAAAAGCGGAACAAGGTGCCATGATTGCCTCGTCCCATACGTTTAAACTAGCCTCTGTATTTCCTGATATTCTTATGTTACACGTAGAGGTCTTCGAATTTAGAGTCTTTATTCTCTATTTCATGTGACTTAACTTAATTCACCTTTCCGCAAAGGTATCCTTTTAACTTCATTTGTTTGTCTCCGTACCTGCATACTTTATCTTTGCCGTTTTTGCCTTTGTTTAGTCTTTTAGTTTTCTCATGGAATTTTAGTACGTTGGATAGTCGGCTCATTTACATTTGTTGATTTAGTTCAGGTAATTCATACAACCTCTGACAATTAAACATTACTTTCAAGTGAGACCTCGGACAAGAAGACCCCAATTCGATAAACTGGGATAAGGGAAAGAAAGAAAGAAAGAAAGAAAGAAAGAAAGAAAGAAAGAAAGAAAGAAGACTAACTAGAAGGAGGAGAGAAAACAATAGGTACCTTTTCAACTTTGAAACACTCCTATGCAACGACTATTCTGCAGTCAGATATTCATTCCTTCCGATAGATCTGAATTTACATTTTCAGAATTTTCTTACTTACATTAATGATTTGTATGGTTTCTGTGTGGATACGTCAGTGGGTTTTGAGATATTTATTTCAGTCTCCTGTTTTATACGTTAGTAGCGGTATGGAGGCAGTGGTTTATCAGTCCACACTCAGCGGAGGGATTGCATTGTTAGTCGGGTTTTACAAACTCTAGAGCATAAAAGTTTCAACGAATGGTGTGCAAATATAGTCATCAGCGAACATCATCACCGAAATATCGACTTGCAAAATAGTTTTACCATTCCATGTATTTCTGTTAATCCAGAATTATATACTATGATTGGCATACGAATTTAATTAGCCAATCGTGAATAGTGTAGTAAGGAGAAATGCATGAAAAGTAGCACAGGTTTTTAAAGCATCACTAGCCTGTAGCTTCCACCTCTGAATGAATGTAATCTACTGTGGGTATCTCTACTGTGATTTCTTAACGGTAATTTTACGGATATAGACACGATTATCGAATAGAATAAGCTGTCTCCTGGCCGAAAAACGCAGCTAATCAAAATAATATACCCTACAGTACCAAATCACCTAATAGGCCCATACCTAGGTATTTATAGGGTCACTTGAACTACCCTGGCTGTTTTTTCTTTTTACAGTGGTATAGGACCTAACATCATACAGTATTAAAATATCGAGTGTTTCTGGGCATGCGAGAATTAGGAACGTAGTCGCTGTAGCCTCAATTAACGTTCAGCACACGTAATTGCCAGTGAAACCACAGAAAATCGACTTCATATCGAACTCATCATCTCCCGAATGCAAGGTCACATCCACGCGCTTTAAGGCTGGATACCCTTCCTGATATCATCTAACTTTTCACCTGAATATTCCATACTACCACAGATTGGGATTCGAAACTCGACGATCCGAATGGAAAGCTATCAGCAGCTTAGCCATTGCTTTGTTCATACCCTCCTACTTAGGTCTAGCTCAGAGGTGCTCTGCTGGACGCCCGTTGAGTATAGCCCAGTAGGGCCGGACTAGCTTGGCGTAAATGCGGGCAGCTTACATAGCTGTACGTCACAGTAGTAAAATAAAAAATGTAAAAACGATATAATCGCAAGAAAACCAATCTTTTCAACATATTTCTGTTTGATTTATATTTCGCTTGATATACACAGTCAATTTTATTTTCTTATATTCATACATTCGAAGAAAACTGACACATTATAATTGTTGTTACAGTTTACAAAGGGAGGCGTACAGGGTTTAAGCGTAGAAGCTACAATGTACAATTTCTTGGATGGTAATGACAGTATTTCTATTAAAAATATAAAATTCCTGTTATTAATTCAACCAAACGTAATACATTTACGTAATTCAACAAGTTTAACGCTTGATTTTGCACACTGTTGTAGTGTTAATGTGACCTTTCGTGCTCACTGAATTTCAGAAAATACTATTTAAAACCTACCAGGCGTTCGATGATGATAGCTAGCCTCTAAGTGGCGAGGGAGTTTTATCACGAGTGAAGACACAGATATTTACTATCCGAGATTGAAGTACAACAACAACAACAACAACAACAACAAAAACAACAATGTAAATGCATCTACCAAATAGTATACCTTCTGCAGTTTGCCTTCAAATGAATAACCTACCTGATGTTATTCCCGGTAAGCATGATTGCATTGTTGGTGGGTTTATCAGATAATTTAAACCCAAGCAACCACAAGCCACACTCCGTAATATATTAGAAATATTTCTAAAGCATCTCTTAAATTCATTACGCAGAGTACAAAAATAATTGATGTTATTGACCCAACTCGTCATTGTATCCGGTCAAAATACATAAACTGCAATTTACATACGAGGGTGAGTCAATAAACAAGTCGCAAACATGTGTGTGCCTTATACCATTAGAAATTACGCGCGCAAGTTTCTTTATTTTTTTGTTTTGTTTTATAAGTTGCTTTACGTCGCACCGACACAGGTATGTCTTATAGCGACGATGGGATAGGAGAGGCCTAGGAATGGGAAGAAAGCGCCCATGGCCTTAATTAAGGCACAACCCCAGCATTTGCCTTGTGTGAAAATGGCAAACTACGGAAAACCATCTTCAGGGCTGCCGACAGTGGGGCTCGAACCCACTATCTCCCGATTACTGGATACTGGCCGCACTTAAGCAACTGCGGCTATCGAGCTCGGTCGCGCAAGTTTTGCCAGCAGATGGCAGCATATGTATGCTTGTCGTACGACATCTCGCAGGCACTCAGTCAGTCAGAGGCTTTTAGTGCACGATGGCACATATGTTGCATGACTGTACACGAGAAGAACAGCGTGCAGTTGTGTGCTTTTGTGGGCCAAAGGACTGTCCACAGAAGAAGCGCATCGCGAAATGCATCCCGTCTATGGTGACAAATGTTTCTCACGGAAAGCTGTCTTCAATTGGATCCAGAAGTTTAACCATGGAAGGAAAAGCATCAGAGATAGGGAGCGTCCTGGTCGTCCTGCGGAGGTGTAAACTGCAACCATATTGCAGCGTGTGGATCAACTCATCCGTGGCCCCCTGTGATTTTCATCTGTTTGAGCCCCTAAAAATCATTTGGGTGGCCGTCATTTTGATACAGATGATGCCGTAATCTACGAGGTTACACTTTGGCTGCGACAGCAACCAAAGGACTTCTTTGCTGCTGGCTTTCAAGGACTTGTAAAGAGATGGGATAAGTGCCTGAATGTACAGGGTGAATATGTTGAAAAATGAAATAAATGTCAGAAAGTTACTTTGATTATTTTTGCCTCAATTCAGTTTTGCGACATTTATTGACTCGCCCTCGTAAATAACTTATTTCTTACAACGTAAATTGAAAAATGACGTGGATTTCTGTCTTCTTTCATTATTTTCTGCCTGCATTTCACCGCAGTGATAGAGAGTGACTGGGAGAACTTTCCTCAACCTTCACGGCCTGGACGTTACCACGTCACTGTGTCTGAAATGCATACGCTCATCGCCTGCCTGCCCGCACGCTCGCAGTGCTGTGTGCCCGCGGGACGAAATGCCCAGCTTGAGCACCTCTGGTCTAGATCATGAATTTAATTAATTGCATGGACATTCCTACACATTTTCGATATATAGCAACAACTTGTACAAGTGATTCAAAATATCGAGGTTTGAGGATGGTACATAATCTTGGTTAGCGTTGTTTATCACTTACCTGGCGTTCATGATGTGGTCCTCATGGTTACCGCGGTTGAGGAAGACACCCCCTGGGAACACCAGCAGGCAACACAATAGGAGGAGGAACACTTCTAGGCCCTTTTTACCACGATCCACGAAGTCTCCATTAAACACGTATGGATTTTCCGTGGACGGAAGACCGTTCTGTGGAAAAAAAGGTTATTATTTCTCAACCATTACAGCAATATATTTGTTTGACAGCAATAAGAGTCAAATGTTTCAAAATGTCAGTGGTAAATTCAGGAATAAGAATATGCTTGCCTTTCTTAAAATTATAACAGGCTGTTTAAAGATTAGTAAAACTTTGTTCTTATCAAAAATTATGTTTCCAGTTACTTATTAAGAAAATACACATGAAGAACAGTGGTCATTCATTGAGTATTGAGTTACGTACCTTATTTGAAACGAATTATTCTAAACAAAATATAAATTCTGAAATTGAAATTTATTCGTTTTCTCTAACAATAAAAGTGTGAATATTTTTCATTAAAACTACTGACGTCCACAGTAAGTATTTATAATGTTCCCTGTGACAAAATACACTGCACCTAACTACCATCGTAATGAAAACTCATAACTTGAAGTGCACAAAAGCGGTATTTGGAGAATAATTAATGAATAGATACTTCCTAACGAAGGGCATTTGAATGTTAAAAAGGACTAGCTCCCCTAACATTCTTTTAATGAACGAGCTCAAATATGAAAATTCTATTTGATTGTGATTTACCTAAACGTAGCTTAAAATAGCTTAAATTAAATATGAGTTCAGAAGAAGATGTAATATACAGTAATATTCGAAAATATAAACAAAATACATCCTCTGTAACTCAGCGGAAATACTTTCAATTATTAATTGGGAGTATTATTCGAACAAGGGTAACAGAATGAATTTTAATCAGCATGTAGTGCATAAAATAGTATGAATTTGAATGGATTTATGAGTATTATTTTGAACTTTGTAATGTATTCACATTTTCAAAGCAATTTACTGAAGCATGATTATCACATTTTAAAATGTTTCACATCACCACTCTAAGTCTATTTAGCCGTCTCTGAAGCTAATTTAATATCGTAATTCGACAGACAGTCCCTTAATCTGCTGAAAGAATTAAGAGGGTAGTTCAAAAACAGTTTCCCGGTGAATGACAGCCGCTGCACCGTGCGAATAAATTAACTGCAAGTTTAGTGCTAAATAATAAAGACCAACAGTATTAACTGTTGGAAAGTTTATAAAACTAGCTAGAATATCTGTCAGAAAACTGGTGCAGCAACCTACTGTTTTATATCCTTATACCCTTCTATATATCCACAGAGTACAACTAAAATTCTAAAACTTTACGCGTTATAAAGTAACTAAATTACGAACTGTATGCCAAATGAAACTAGCCGCAGGAGTACGCGTTTGAATTTCGATCCTTCAGCTGACAAGCAGTGATGATGTGAACCATTAATAATAAGCGCTGCTTCATAATAAGGACTTTTTTAAAAGGCCATTTACATACAACTAATTGGTATTCGTTATACGAAAACTCAGAGTAATGCACGAAATTCTATTCTATGACCCAAAAATTAATGTCTAGTACATTACTACAGCAACAAGAATGATACGACTGATAAGTATCTTCAATATTTACTAATACTGATATCTTTGAACTAAATTTTAACGGGTATTTCAGACTCTTGACTTAAAAGAAGAGGATCTGGAGTACATACAGTATGTAATTTAAGGAATGACCGAGCTAGCAGGCTACGTGGTTCCGGTCACGTAACTGTGAGCTTGTATTTGGGAGATAGTAGGTTTGAACACCAGTGTCGACAGCCGTGCAGATAGCTTTTCGTGATATACCTTAATTAAGGTCATGGTGGCTTCCATCCTAGTCCTAATTCTATCCTATCCCATCCTCGCCATAAGATTTGTCTGAGTCGGTTCTACGTAAAAGCAAATAGAACAAAACCAATAAATCAAGGATTGCAGTGAGTAATCTGTCTGGATACGAATTAATTAGAGTAGTTTTTGTAGACAGCTCGTTTCCCGAACTAAAACCTGGTACATTATTTATGTGTTTGTTCAAAGGAGAATAAGCACTGACATATTAAAAGTAATGGGATAGCAGTATTTAAAGGTAATGGTCGTGGCACCACCATACCATGACGTCTTGGAAGTTCCCAGACTTGTATGAAGTGTGATCTGACATCTCAAGAGTGCGTGTAAACACCGTCTATGCTGGTAGTAGCAATGCGATGTGAGTTATGGCCCTTCGAACGGTGCAAGATAGTGGAGTCCAGTTGGATGGAACATCGCATTCCAAGTTCTGAGTACATTTAACATTCCTTGGTAGGGGGTGTAACGTATGTTTCGTGGATACCTCATGGAAGGCACCACCACCCACAGTGAACAGCGCAGTGACCAACCACGGATGCTCAATCGTCGCGATTAGTGGTGCGTCTGGCTGGAATTGTCCGTGGTAACAGACTGGCTCATATCACATTCACATTCAATACAGGAGGTACCAGACGCATAGGCACAAGGTTAGTGCAACTCTCCTTAACGTCAGTGGTATGTGGGAGAAGAAGGCCTACCAGAGTACCCTTGTTAACACCAACTCTGGGCATAGCGTCTCACCTGGGTGTATGACGTTGCTAATTGGACCCTAGAGGATTGGCGATATGCAGCTTGGTCCGCTGTCACAAGTTCTAGCTGATGGTAAGGTTCGGTTATGTCGCTGACCCTATGAAATCATGTACCCAGTTATCAATAAGGCACCATACAGGCTACTTGTACCTCCATAATGGTGTAGGTTGTGTTCACGTCCAATAGGCTGGATACGCCGATCCACCTGAACAGGTCGTTGAGCAGTGACCACTACGTTGAATTGCTTGAGCAGTGACCGTTTGCAGCCCTTCATGGCCTTCAAGTACCCCTACAACGATGAGAAATTCCAGCAGGATAATCCACCGTGTCATCGGGTCCAAGTTGTCCAGAACTGGTTCGAGGAGCGTTCTAGAGAGTTTCAACTACTCCTGTGGCCATCTCGTTCACCTGATATGAACTCCGTCGAGTATTTATGGAACACAATGGTCCATTCACACCCTAGACCCCGTACCAATAAATAGCAAAACGTTTTGGGTAGTATACAAAACGGCATGTGACAGAATCTCTCTAAACGTGTGGAAACGATTCCACAACGTGTTGCTGCACTTGGCCAAGCTAGAGGAGGCAATAGATGATACTAGATCTCTATCTCATGACTTTTGGCATCTCAGTGTATATTCTCCCGGCCCTCGTACAGTGTAAGTGCCGTAAAAGTTATTTCGCAAGGAACTGTTGAAACCTGAATATCATCTAGCGTTACAACACTTGTCAAACTGAGAACATCGTTAACGTCTTCTACAATATGTTAAACATAATTAACTTTTATTCATTGTTCCATCTTAACAAATAATTTTTACCAGGTTGAATATATTGCTATGGGTGAGCGTTCTTGTTTGTTGTCCAAACCGATGTCTCATAGTGTTAATCGTTGCGCAAAGAGGACGGATACAATTTGAAGAGTTCTTAACAATGATTAAATAGAGTGATATACTTGCCATTTCTACAGAAGAGCACCTTATGAGGTAAGCAAAGCAAAGTCACCTCCGTACAGGCCATGAAGACCCTTGGAGGAGTGGAAGGTAAAGGTTTCCACCATTGTTAACCTCGGCACGTGATGGGGTAGAGTGGTTAGCTCTACGCCCGGCCGCCTTTGCGCCCAGAAATAAACCTGGTACTCATTTTTGGTGTAGGCTGAGTGAACCTATGCCATATGCACCTCCGGAAGTGGAAATCTCGTTTCTTAAATTTTACGACTTCCTGACGGGGATTCGAACCCACGTCCTTCCGGGCGAACCGAGCACGCCTTTACCGCCTCGGCCAGCAGCCCCTAGTTTATGAGGTAACTAAACATTAAATTTTCTTAAAGTTCACAATATATCCTACCATTTGCAGTGGAGCATTATATTAAATTACGTATATAGACTTTCATTATCTTCGAGATGGCCATAATTTCAACAACATTGGAATCAAAAAACAAGGTACCTAGAAGGAAACCGTAATCATTTCATCGACTGCAAATATTAAAAACATTTTAGACTTTAAATGGAGGCACATGCTTCTCCCTAGTGCACCGTCACTGCATTGACCTACATAGGAGATTTGTAGTGGTGTCTCAACCGCGCACTAGCACCAGCGTCTTGGAAAGGTGTAGCATTTCAACGATGAGCCCACTGCTACACTGGGGCGAAACGCTGATAATTTCACGATTGAAAAAGTCTAAATACTTAAAGAGCTTAAATGTTTTTAACACGGAATTCATTTATGATAAGTTCCAATTATTTTTATAAATACAGTTTTCCCACGACGAGGCTGCCACAAGGACAAGAAATTCAGGGATTGTGCCTCGAGCTCCGATTATAAATCCATGGACGGAGATGTTGTCTAAAAAAAAGGCATTGAAGAAACACTTTTTATATATCGAAAAGCGTTTAGACCAGTTATTCTTGTGTGGTTTTGAATAATAATAATAATAATAATAATAATAATAATAATAATAATAATAATAATAATAATAATAATAATAGAGAATCCGTGGTTCAGGCGGCAGCGCGCCGGCCTCTCACTACTGGGTTCCGTGGTTCAAATCGCGGTCACTCTAGTGAAATTTGTGCTGCACAAAGCGGAGGCGGAACAAATATTTCTCCGGGTACTTACGTTTTTCCTGTCACCTTTCATTCCAGCAACACTCTCCAATATCATTTCATTTCATCTGACACTCATTTATCATTGACCCAGAGAGGTGCGACAGTCTTCGGCAGCCGGCACAATTCCCATCCTCGCCGCTAGATGGAGGCTTCTTTCATTCCATTCCTGACCCGGTCGAATGACTGGGGACAGGTGAATGAACTACATTCAAATAATAATAATAATAATAATAATAATAATAATAATAATAATAATAATAATAATAATAATAATAATAATAATAATAATAACTAGCAAATGTACCCGTGCTTCGCTACGGTATTCTACATTGTATACGGATATCGAAGTAAATTACTGTACAAGCAGTGAATGAGATTTTTTTAATTTGCATGCAACTTAGCGTCATCCAGAAACAGCACGAGGAAGTTCTCATACGTTTTTCCAATGTAAAGTGCGAGTTGCGGAGTTGTGATGATAACGGCAGGCTCACTTGCCTACCGCCATTCACAATAGAGTATGAACGTATTCATTATAATTGGAGGTTCCATTACCTACTGCGCGGTCACAATCGATTATGGGAGTTCTTGTTACAATGGCAGGCGCTCTTTCCTACTTCCAGACAGATTATAGTTGGGGAGTTTTTATTATAAAATCAGGCACCTTCCCTACTGCCAGTCAAAACTGAGTTGTATTGTTATCATTATATTTACAGGCCCCTTTCCTTAAGGACAGTTACACCGAGTTGGGGAGTTTGCAATAAAATAGCAAGAACCCTTTGCCTAATGCCAGTCACAGTTTAGATGGGTAAATTTGTTTATAATGGAGGGCACACTTGCCTACTCCCAAACACAATCGGTTAGGGGAGTTTTGAAAAAAAAAATGCCTGCTCCTTTGACTTCTGGCAGTCAAATTGAGAAGTGAATTAATATTTATAATGGTAGTCCCTCGTTACTAATGCTAGGAGTTGAAAAAGGATCCCATTCCTACTGCCAGTCAATGTCCATGGGGAGAGTAATGATTAGCATAGCAGACGCCCTCCTGCTGAGAGTCACTATCGATGTAAAATATTAAGTTATTGTAATGGCAAACATTCCCTCTTCACATCGCTACAAATCGACTTCGATGAATATATTATGACCTTCCAATGACGTGTAATTACATATCAGGGAGTCATTGAAGGTCATAATTATGATAAATGCATATGGACGGCATAGATGTAAGATAAATTGTTGATGCACGGCGAATTTATATATATTCGTAATATATGAGCCGACACAACTCGCGAATTGATGGTAGATCTTATGGAAGAGAATCGGTAGATCAAGCTCAGAACCCCGTGGTATACATCGGACCGCATGAAAACAGTGTAGTCGCAAGCGAGTATCAATAAATATTTGCAGTAACAGCTGAGAAGAAGAAAGGCCAGACATTACATCTAGTATTACAGACGTCAAGGAGGCCATGGATTGAGCCGGAATTACGTACAGTTAATCATATAACAGGCGTGTGGTGTGACGTAGTTCAAGTGGAGAAGAATAAACAATAGTAGCGTGTGTTCCTTTGTGAATCTCCGTGATAACGTTTCCTCAAATATCAAAATCATATGTAAAGAAGTCAGGATCATAGTTATGTGGTTCATAGAAAGCAGCCTCATTATTATTATTGTAAATAATGAAGTTAGAATTTGTTTCAATGTTAATTCTTGAGTAGCAGAAAAAGATCGGAAAGCAAATAGTGAGCACAGCTCTTGTATGCGAATTAAAGTCTTTAAAATTTAAGAAGTTGAGGCCTAAATAACGTTTGATAAACTAAATATAGCATTGAGCGACACTAATTTATACAGGCCAGTATTAATCGATAACAGTGGACTTGTAAATCTGCATGATTTCGCTCTAATTATTTTGTTCGAGTTTCAGATTGAACCCAAGATGTTGCCTATATTTGTGAATAAGAAAGTCCATATAGAGGAGATGTTCGAGTAAACCAGTAGGATCCTGGTGGATCCGCACCCTGCCGAGATGAATGAGATGGCTGAAAAAATAACCTGACGACCAATACCTGTGGAGAAGCGAGGAAATCAGATGAGTAGTCGAACCTTGCCCTTCTTGTTCACTTGTAGATGCTTATAGTAGAAGTAGATATTTTTAAATGTCACACAGGTGATATAAAGTGAAATAACTAGAATGTTCTAACGTGCTAACGGTGTTGGTATAACGTCATATAATTCTACTGCGTATGTTAGAATAATGTTTTCCGTCGGTGAATATTAGGGTTAGGCGATTTTTCCTGTGTTGTTTTCCGTGTTAGTGGAACAGCTGTGAAGCGAGTGTGATCTTGAATGCTACAGGTAAGTTTGAAGTACCGATGTGTGAGATATTTGATGTGGTGATCTTATAATATGAATAATTCCGCGGAGTGTTGTGATATGTTTTGTGGATCGATTCAGTGATGGTTGTATGAATAATAGTGAAGCTCTTCAAAGATATTTTAGCTCATTTATGTAGGAAACGAGTATTTTCGTTATGTGGTGGACATTGTGTGGCGTAAAATATGTAGGGTCATCTAAAGGTATAGTTGACGGTATAATCAGAGAATGATTTATTGAGTGGTGAATTGCGGTAGTAATTTAATTCTTTGAGATGGCCAATGGTTAGGATAGTGTTATTGAGAGGTATTTCCGCTGCGTATGTTTGAGTTTATTAGATGAGCGAGTTTCGTAGCGTTGATTGAATGCTTTTCGAAGAGATTGGTTAGTAATACGAGCTGACTTAAGTTTAATTTGGTATCCCATGGAAAGCGGAATGTATTTTACGAACACACGAGTAGGATCTTCGACAAGCTACTCGAACGATAATTAGATTGTGGGAGTGTTGTCACCTGTACTGTAGATCAACTTGTAGCATTGCTAGATGTAGTAAGTTGGCGCTGTAGAAGTATTTTCCAGCAGGATGGAGTGGAGCCGATGCAACGCAGATCGTCTGGCATTTGATCGTTCACTTATTTATAACAGTAGTTAGTACTTTATTTCAGGTGCAGCCATATGATGCCCTTGGTTGGATGGAGACATGCATTTATTTATTTATGGAGCAATGATACTATTATTATGTATTTTAAGGATTTTCTGTGTTTATCATGCGCCGTTAGAAAATTCAAGTAATTATTCAGTTAGTTAGGTTATAATGAAGTAATAGGAAAAGTAGAGCAGGTTCGTCTAAAAATGCGTCAGCGAATGAACAAACAAGATGAATGAATAGAAACTGAAATTGCTGATTTTCCATTATATTAATTTACATTTATTTAAGTGAATCAGTGTTGTGTAATGATGAGATTTCAATTTAATGACTGACAATTATTTTTCAAGATGGACTTGATTCTTTTAATGCAGTGCGATAAGAGATGCACAAGGATAATTTATTTTACGTTGCATATTCAGTTGTTCAATTGTAGTCAGTTAATTTCATTTTATTAAAATTATTATATTTCCAATTTCTCATTGCAACTTTCATTTATGCCTAATTTAAGTGAACTCATTATTTCGAGACTGATGTTGGATCACTACCAGGTTAATCATTGATAGGATGTGACCGCTTTCCTTCCGAAGGGCCATGCCCTGAGTGGAGGAGCATGTAAACCACTGAATTCTAGTCGAGTGCATTATGAGATTTATTACCATCTTCGAACTAGGCGTCCCACGAACGGTCACAATATACATATCGGCATACGAAGTTTAATCATCTTTACAGATTAATTGTTGCTAAACTATACATCATACCGGCAAACGGATTGTACTATAAGACGCGTCATTTAGTGGTCTAAATGGCTGGTCTTACGATAGCATTACTTTTGGGTACTAATATGACAGCTACAAACATCGAATTTGGCTCACGTATGGATACTGGGTGGGCCTTGCTCGTGTAGAATTACATGATTCTACCTTTCGTATAAGTGATTTGAACTACGAATTATACGTGTACCTCCAAACGAAGGTTTGAACCGTCATTAAAATTGCCTAAACATTTTTCGGGGGTAAAAAAACGGAGTATTGAAAGATCTTGGAAGCTTACCGTCGATTCGCCACAAATTTGCAGATTGTCATTATTACACTTGAAACAGATAGCTGTACGAAAATTTAGCCAAAAAGGTCAATATATAGACACACGATCGTTACGAATTTATTTATATAGATAGGGAATCTGATATACGTAAAACACATTTTGGGCTCTATGTCCGCTGGGCTTAAGCTGCAAAAAAGGCCGTTCATGATATCTCCATTATTAATCCTCCTATCGAAAAAATTGTACACGAGAAAAAAATTAGAAATGGATTTCCATCAAAGTTGGTCGATTTTCAGTCAGATTGGTCTTGTGTATTATATTGTGGGAGATTAAAATCACTGTTTCGGTTCCCTATAAACCCCCAGTTTATTCCGGGAATTTGACATAGTATGGAGCTAAAAATTACATTTGGACAGGTGGATGCTAAATGTAAAGTTTGGTTGAAATATCTCCAGTAGTTTTCAAGTTATAAGAAATACGCTTTACACGCACCCGCCCTTGACTTTAGTCCGGTGGGACTTGTACCGAAAACCGGCCCGTTAATGATATCTCCGTTATTAATCCTCGTATCGCAATGATGCACAGGAGATAAAAAGTTAAAAAGCTTAGAAATTGATTTCGATTAAGGCAGGCAGATTTTCATTATGTTTGGTTGTGTATATTCTGTGCGAGCCCAAAATCACGGTATCGGTTTCGTATAAACCCCCCAGTTAGTTCATGGATTTAGAAACAATATTGGCCCTAAAACCTACCCAAGGACAGGTGGATTCTAAGTATGAATTTTGGTAAAAATATATCCAGTAGTTTTCGAGTTATAGACAAACAGACAAACAGACAGACACAAAGCTAAAAAATATGCAGATCGATATTACACCTGAAACGGATAACTGTAAAGAAATTTCGCCAAAATAGTCACTGTACAGACACACGGTATTTAAGTTATTTATATAGATAATAATATTAATGTGTCAAGTTACATAGAGCTATTTGTTCAACTACAACTACTTTCGTTGCACGATGAGACAATTTTACAATGCATTTAATGTTCAGTACTATTTCTTACTAGCAAATGTACCCGTGCTTCGCTACGGTATTCTGCATTGTATACGAATATTGAAGTAAATACTGTACATGCAGTAAATAAGATTGTTTTAAAATAGCATGTCTCTTAGCGTTATCCGAGAAACAATATGCAGAGGTCCCCATACGTTGTTTCCAGTGTAAAGTGCTTGTTACGGATTTGTGATGATAACGACAGGCTCACTTACCTACTGCGATTCACAATCGAGTTGGGAAGTTTACATTATAATTGCAGGCCCCATTGCCTACTGTGCGGTCACAATCTATTTGGGGAGTTTCCGTTACAATTGCAGGCCCCCTTTCCTACCTCCAGACATATTACAAATTGAAGAGTTTTTATTATAATGGCAGGAAACTTCCCTACAACCAGTCAAAATTGAGTTGTGCAGTTATCATTATAATGCTAGGCCCCTTTTCCAACTGCCAGCCAGCTTCCTGCCAGTCACACCAAGTTGATGAGTTTCCATCAAAATAGCAGGCCAGTATGCCTAATGCCAGTCACATTTTAGATGGGTACATCTGTTTATAACTGCGGGAACGCTTGCCTACAGCCAAAGACTGTATGCTGCATGCTCCCTTGCCTTCTGAAAGTCAAATCGAGAAGTGAATTATTCATTACAATGGTAGGCCTGCCTCATTAATGCCAGTTACACAGGAATTGGAGAAGGACTCCATTCCTACTGCCAGTCATAGTCGGTGTGCGGAGTACTGATTACAATAGCAGACACACCCTTTCTCGATCGCTACAAAATCGACATCAGTGAATATATATAGTTCGACATACGAAAGTATGTGCTTGTTTACAATATTGCAGACCTTCATTTACAGATTAACTGCTTCTAAACGGTACATCATATCGAGAAAAGATTGTACCATAAGACGCCGGATTTAGCGGCCTAAATTGCTGGTCATATGATATCTCATCTATTCATGGGTCAGATTGAGTTAGAAACTTGGGTAAAATTTGTGTAAGATTATCTCACATTGCATTGCTTTTCGGATAATTAAGTGACAGCTACATACATAGCATTTGGCTCACATATGGCTACTGGGTGGACCAATTTTCGTGTAGAGTATGATGATTCTATCTTTCCTCTAAGTGATGGAAGGTATGAATTATGTATGTGAAAAGTACTACTTTACTTAAGATCGAGAAATAGAGAAAAGTCAAACGTAAAATGGATATAAATACGACAAAAAGTCGTACGACCAAGGTTGTAGATCACTCGAAATTGAACGGGGATTGTGCCATCCGTTATGTGATGATACTTCCCGAAGGTCTGCACCATCATTAAAATTGCCTCCATATTTCGATATTCTTCGGGATAGAAAGGGAAAAATTTAAAGCTCTTGGAAGTTTTCCGCCCGTTACAGGCTAAGTCGTAAAATTTTGCCAAATTTCAGTTTTCTTTCTCGACTGGCAGATTATGCCGCAATCTGGGTTTTCAGTGAGAAGTGTAAAAAGTAGAACTTTCAAGATACTAAACCAAAAAATATGCAGATGATCATTATTACCCCTTAAGCGTGTAGCTGTACGAAAATTTCGACAAAATAGTCTATGTACAGGCACACAGTAGTTACGATTTTATTTACATAGATAAATAAGGAACCTGCTCCACGTACAACACCTTTTGGGCTATATCCGCTGGACTTAACCGGAAAAACGGACCGTTTATGATATCTCCCTTATTAATCCTCCTGTCGAAAAAATGCACATGAAAAAAAGTTTTAGAGATGGAATTCCATCATGTTTGGTCGATTTCCAGTCAGGTTGGTCTTGTACTGTATACATTCTGGAAGAGTAAAATCACCATTTCGGTTCCCTATAAACCGCCAGTCCATTCCGGGAACATGAAATGTTATTGACGATTAACACCTACCGTTGGACAGGTGGATGTTAATATAAAGTTTGACTCAAATATCTTCAGTAGTTTTCAAGTTGTAAAACATACGCTTTACACGCACCCGCTCTTGAGTTAAGTCCGGTGGGACTTGTACCGGAAAACGGTCCGTTAATGATATCTCCCTTATTAATCCTCGTATTGAAATGATGCACATGAGGAAAAAGGCCTAGAAATGAATTTCCATTACGGCAGCTAAATTTACATTAAGTTTGGTTGCAAAATGACGGTTTCGGTTTCGTATAATCCCCCAGTCAATTCAGGGATTCAGAAACAATACTTGCCCTAAAACCTACCAAAGGACAGATGGATTCTAAATATCAAGTTTGGTGGAAATATATCCAGTAGTTTCCAAGTTTTAGACAAACAGACAAACAAACAAACAGACAGACACCAAAACAGAATATATGCAGATGGTCATTATTACACCTGAAACGGATAACTGTACGGAAATTTCGCCAAAATTGTCAATGTACAGACATACTCTAGAAGTGTAGACCTTTATTTCGATAGTTACTGCTTTGCAACTGTACGACGTATCTACAAACGGACTTCACCATCAGACGCCCCTTTCAGTGCTCTACGTGGTTGGTCCTATGACATCTTCTCGTATCTCCTTTATTTATGGGTTAGATTGAGTTAGAGTCATTGAATGGGGTGAAATCTTGTACAGTTTTTGAATGCTACTTTATATTTTTGATTCTCATGTGACAGCTAGAATCATAAAATTTGGCTATAACATTGCCAATGGTCATGTCAATGTGCGTGCCGAATGTCATGATTCTACCTTTCCTATAAGTGTGCCAAATGATAACATATACGTGTAAAAGTACAAAATCAACTTGTGTTTAATGTATTAGGGATAGAAATACGACGAAAAGTCACAGGACAAAAGTTGTAGATCTCTCCAAAATGAAACGCAATTTGCTTTGTGACTTTTGATACGACTTACTGATTAGCCACCAATTACCCCGAAACGAAGGTCTGCACCGCCGTTAAAATTGCATCCATATTTCGGAATTTTCCTGGGCCAGAAGTTATACATTTGCATAGCTTAGAATATTTCCTCAAAGGAAAGAGTGTACAGCATTCGGGATTAGCACTCGCATACATACGTGGTAATTAAGGAAGAAAGTAATACAGTTTAGTAAGTTGAAATTAATAGAAAATAGATTATAACAGAGGACATCCGGATGACGACAAATATATAAATACCAAGTGAATGTATTGGAAAATCAAATGCTCCTCAATAAATTATGCCGGAGTGAGTTATGGATATAAGAAAGCGGTAATCGGAGAGAAATTTAGGCGCAGGGATTCTTAGGTAATCAGATAAGAAGATGAATATTTGTGTTATTACTTATGCTATTCGAGGACGGTTATAACCTCCAATGATATTCCGCCAATATCCCGCAGAATGGCCGATTGACGACTCTCTTGCTTTCTACCCAAGGAACAACCACGAATTTAAAGGAATGATGAGGAAAATGACAATACGTTACTTCCCTGCTGGCAAGCAGTCAGAGACGTTGCCATGGTAACCCATATATTCGTTATCGCTCTGTCGGTCCCTCAATGCCGAGCATGGTATCGGCAGAAAATAGTAAATTTCTCCGTCATTTGAAGAGTAAGGTAAATTATGAACACAACGAAAGTTGTTTGTGATGAAGAGACCTTTCACATACGGTCCACAGAGTTTGCAGAAAATCAATAGTATAAGAGAAAATGGAGGAAGACCGTTGTGGTTTTCCTATAGACCCCCGTCTTTTCAAAGATTTTAAAATGATATGCATATCGAAACCTTCCCCGGGGTGAGTATACTCTAAATATGAAGTTTGGTTGAGATCTATCCAGCCCTTTCGCCGTGATGGTGGAACAAACAAACATTTTTATTCTTTTTATTTTGCTAGTTGCTTTACGTCGCACCGACACAGATAGGTCTTATGGCGACGATGGGACAGGGAAGGGATAGGAGTTGGAAGGAATCGGCCGTGGCCTTAATTAAGGTACAGCCCCAGCATTTGCCTGGTGTGAAAATGGGAAACCACGGAAATCCATTTTCAGAGCTGCCGACAGTGGGGTTCGAACCTACTATCTACCGAATACTGGATATTGGCCGCACTTAAGCCAAACAAACAAACAAACAAACAAACAAACAAACAAACAAACAAACAAACAAACAAACAGACAAACAGAAACGAACAACTTTATTTATAAGATTATTTTTATACCACTCCCCTCGCCCCCTGCCAAAAGGGTGCTAGGGGTGTCTTACCCTCACGCGGTTTGTCTCCTGATACTAATTGATAAGTGTACCACGTTTGGTGAAATTGCTCCAGTGGTTTAGGAGGAGATGTGTCATATACACACCCACACCCACACACCCACGCTCACACATACATCAATTTTTATATATAGTAAGAAGAAGAAGATAATATTTTTATATGTAGTTTTTCGATTAATTTTATATCTCACCCC
Organism: Anabrus simplex; assembly: GCF_040414725.1. NCBI lineage: Eukaryota > Metazoa > Arthropoda > Insecta > Orthoptera > Tettigoniidae > Anabrus > Anabrus simplex. Next base: position 933,499,239 of record NC_090265.1, on the reverse strand, counting down.
CTTCGCTCCCCACTTGGATTTGCAAAAAATCCGGAGTAATACTATTCATCTCAGAGACCCTGAAATCTATGGATTCGAAACTGTTTTTAATTATTTCTATATCTCACCCCACCCCCCCACCCTTTGCTCCCAACCTAAAAGGGGGCTGGATTTTAAAAAAATTCTAGAGTATCACTTTTCAACTCAGCGACCCCGAAAACTATGAATTCGACACTATTCTCGATTATTATTGTAACTACCACCCCCCTGACCCTCTCCCTTAAGGGCGCTAGGGATGGCTTACCCCCCACAGTGATCGTCTCCCGATAGTAAGTGATTCGTGTACCAAGTTTGGTTGAAATTGCTCCAGTGGTTTAGTTGGAGATGTGTTTCTATATACAGTAAGATTTTTACACTCGTTCTTCACCCCCTTTCCATCCCCGCCCAAAGGAGTCCTATGAGTGCCTTACACAACAGTATATTTTTTTCCCAGATATTAAGTCTTATTTGTACCTATTTTGGTTGACAGCTATGCCCAAACGTACATGCATAATCTCACTGCTCTAGAATCCTGGAGCTGACGTTGCCATGGTTACGGCAGTTCATTTCTTTATCCGATTCCTAGAGCAGGGGTAGTGTGGTGCCAATATCTCCGTAACGGTTGGTTTTAGGGCCTTAAAACATGGTTTTCGGGCCCGTAGGGCTTACCGAGTTTTGTTCTTTGCGTCAAGAGGATTAAATTGAGCTTTGTCTCGTCCTTATACGACAAATTCGATATTTTGCCTATAATAGTATAAGAGAAAATGGAGGAAAACCGTTTTTCCTATAAAACCCCCGTCTTTTCAAAGATTTTAAAATGATATGCATATCGAAACCTTCGCCGGGGTCAGTATACTCTAAATATGAAGTTTGGTTGAGATCTATCCAGCCGTTTCGACGTGATGGTGGAACAGACAAACAGACAGACAAACAGAAACAATTTTATTTATATAGATGAGTCCCATCCCTTGGCTGAATGGTCAGCCTACTTTTTTTCGGTTCGGAGGTCCTCGGATACAATTCCCGGTTGGGTCGAGGATTTTTAACTACGTATGGTTAATTCCCCTGTTTCGGGGACTAGGTGTTTGCGTTTGCCGGAATACAGTAGACTGAATCGCAATGCCGTCAGTAGGCGCAGAAATACCTGAGATGGCGGCAATTATAATTTAATTCTTGAAGTTTTTCTACTAACGTCACATTCTTCTTAGGGATAAAGTTTACCCTTTTCGAGAAATGTCAACCCGATCAAGGAATATATGTTGGATCCCTGACCTGATGATGTAATCCTTGTACGAACACGCTTCCCTCTGTGGTGCTTCCGTAGGTTTGTTATGCTTGAAGGTGTGGAGATAATCTTCATATAATCCTGTTATTACAGGTTAGATGGAGCCGGCCAACGGACGAAATCCCTATCCTTCACGTTCTGCAAACAGGTAGTGAGTGCTCTAGGCTCCGTGTAGCAGAATAAAAGTGTTAAGAGATTCCAACCTGGCTTCACGAGACTCAACAAGCTTGCGACAAAAACAACAACAACAATAATAATAATAATAATAATAATAATAATAATAATAATAATAATAATAATAATAATAATCATGTTATTTGTTTTACGTCCCACTAACTACTTTTTAAGGTCTTCGGAGACGTCGAGGTGCCGGAATTTAGTCCCGCAGGAGTTCTTTTACGTGCCAGTAAATCTATCGACACGGGGCTGTCGTATTTGAGCACCTTCAAATACCACCGGACTGAGCCAGGATCGAACCTGCCAAGTTGGGGTTAGAAGGCCAGCGCCTTAACCGTATGAGCCATTCAGCCCGGCGACAAAAAAAGAAACCACCAGTTAACATTACACAAATTTCTTAAATAGGTATGGATTATTTCTCATGAGAGGAAATATTTTCTTAACGCGTTGGATTCGATACGAGTAAATGCTGCCCCGATTGGCGTGCTTCGCGAGTCGCCAGTGTCTCCCAAATCTTACCGCTCACTGTGATATGTGAGTCACTCGCGACGCACAACTCTTGCCACTTATTGTGCTATATCAGTCAACCGTGATTCGAGGTTTGAACAGAGTTCTCACTCATAACGTCAGATAGCGGAAGTTGTCAAACTACTCCTGATGATACTTTTTATTACAATAGATTTTCAAGCATTGTCGATATTACTGGAGTGAGAAAAAATCGTGCACACATTTTGGGAACCTGTGCTTACATAAACTACCAATACAGACGTACCACCTCTGGATGATAGTATAAGCCTTGCATGAATGAAGCTACCAGATAGAAGAAGGGATTTACGTCTTAATTGAGATATTGGACCTTTCAACAAAGTCACTATCTAGGAGGGCTCAGCTAATAATTTTGACTATAGACCCTATAATCAGCGTGGAAATAAACGAATACCAACCCGTAAAAGTACACGATTTTTTTATAAGTTGCTTTATGTCGCACTGACACAGATACATCTTATGGCGACGATGGGATAGGAAAGCGGTAGGAGTGGGAAGGAAGTGGCCGTGGTCTTAATTAAGGAACAGCTCCAGAATTTTCCTGGGGTGAAAATAGAAAATCACGGAAAACTATACTTAGGGCTACTGACAGTGGGGTTCGAACCTACTATCTCCTGAATACGAACTCACAGCTGCGCGACCGTAACCGCATGGCCAACTCTCTTGGTGAGAAGTACATGAAGAACAGTGTCAAATCTACATATCCACCATCTCATACTACAGAGAAAAATTTGAATGTAACATCTAGTGGAATCATGGGTTTAATGATAGGTGCTAGAAGGACAATACCTATGAAGTCTTTCAATTTATGTAAAATTTTCAGCCAGAGATGAACTTTGATTACTTGCTCAAATACTTTACAAATTTAATATAATAAAAAAAAAGTTTTGATAACCTTTTGCTATCAACAAAATTAATATAATTCAATGACATTTAAGCTACCATACTTATTTTCAGTTTTGAGATGCTTAAATTATAGTTTAACATATTCAATGTTTATGTTTCTAAATCTTGTTATGTAGGCAACCTTAAACAATGTGGAGTGAGGAATAACGTTACGTTTATTAAAATTAAATTTGAAGTAAGAACAGACATTTTTATAAATATAGTTCAAGATTTTTGATATATCGGACGAGTTGGCCGTGCGGTTAGGGTCGCGCAGCTGTGACCTTGTATCCGAGAGATAGTGGGTTCGAACCCCACTGTTGGCAGCCCTGAAGATGCTGTTCCGTGGCTTCCAATTTTCACGCCAGGCAAATGCTGGGGCTGTAACTTAATTAAGGCCACGGCCGCTTCCTTCTCACTCCTAGCCCTTTTCTATCCTTTCGTCGCCATAAGACGGTGTCGGTGCAACGTAAAACAAATAACAAAATAAATAGATTTTTGATATGTAGAATGCGGAAAACTGAAATAATGGAGGTGTCAGGAATACCTAGAATGACTGACTGACTTCTTTCTCTCATCGACGAGTTTTGTTAAACGTCTGTAAATAAAATATTGATAATGAGGGCTCGAATATGTTTAGCGTAAAATATATCACTTATATCAGTTACCGCGTTACGTTTAAAGCAGTCTTCAGGTAAGCTACCTAAAATAATTTTTATAAAGCCGCATAGTTTAAAATAATAAAAAAATCGACTTTGAATAGATAAACTGTAAAATTAAACATTTCAACTAAAACATTTTTTTTTTTTTTTTGCTAGGGGCTTTACGTCGCACCGACACAGATAGGTCTTCTGGCGACGATGGGATGGGAAAGGCCTAGGAGTTGGAAGGAAGCGGCCGTGGCCTTAATTAAGGTACAGCCCCAGCATTTGCCTGGTGTGAAAATGGGAAACCACGGAAAACCATTTTCAGGGCTGCCGATAGTGGGATTCGAACCTACTATCTCCTGGATGGAAGCTCACAGCCGCGCGCCTCTACGCGCACGGCCAACTCGCCCGGTCAACTAAAACAGAACTATTTTCTCCTATTACATGTATGTGCATAAAAGCATTAGCCTGGAAGCTAATTGGATATTAAAAATCCCCGCCATATTCTACAAGGAAACCGTAAAATCCAAGCACTTAATAATGCTAAAAAGCATTCGCATGTAAATAGAGAACCTTACCAGAATTGAACGTTACCACCAAGGGTGTAATTTCTAAGCAGTTCAAAGCTTAATAATAAACACTTGACAAATCACTTGTATTCACAGCAGTAATAATAGGTTATCAGTCAGACATTAGTCTTTCACAGTATACAGAGCGCTTGACAACGATGCCCTAAGTTTATGAAACACAATGAAAAAGACAATAAAATTCCAAATCGATCGGATAGGAAAGCTCGGCTAAATCTGCAGTAACTGAAATATAATTTTCGTGTGGCTTTTCCCTAACGTAAGGAGAAGGCCTGATCGTCCTCTAAACATCTTGTACTCTGATGGTCTAAGTTGAAAATTGTGCAGCGGAAAAGTTTGTTAATAGCATCAGGAAACTTCCGTACTTACCTGTTTTCTATATGTAAAAGAAAGGATTCATTAAGGCGGGTACTACTTCCTACTTTCAAGTAGTACTATTTGCAATGTAATTGACAACGATTTCAAGTACTACTACGGAATTAGAAATTCAGTGCGGGGTAATTTACCGAAATTCCGCGGTTTTAGACAAAGTCTTCTTTTTTTAATAATTTGTTCTTCGCGTCGACCTCGAAAGATCTTTTAGACAAACTCTTACAATTAAGTGAAAGATTTCAAAATTAAATTATAATAATGTTTTTGAAGTAGGCTACGAAATAAGTATAGCAGAATCAACAGTTGTTCCAGTGTATAAATATATTGTGTTGTTATTCATTCTCAAAATGCACCATACATCCTATTTTTTCCTAATATACCTTATAATTTTAGGGATTCTAGTAGAAGGATCGTCCCCTAGCTGTTGATATGAAATCAACAACTGGCATGATTGCAGCCAGAAGTGTATCAGACAACGCAGCTGAAGAATCCAGAGGATCAACTTGAAATTTTCATCGCTAACAGGGATTAGTATAAATGCAGATTATCTGCATGTTTCTCCACACAAACACCAGTAGAATGCTGAGATAGTAACTTGCACAAATTCTGAAGTCTCATTTAACTCAATCTTTGGTTTTATGACTTGAGTCATACATATTACTGACACTAACAAACAATTCCTATTACCCAAGTATACAGAGTTTATAAAGCCTCCGTGGCTCAGACGCCAGCGCGTCGGCCTCTCACCACTGGATACCGCAGTTCAAATACCGATCACTCCATGTGAGATTTGTGCTGGAAAATGCGGAGGCAGGACAGGTTTTTCTCCGGGTACTCCGTTTTTCCCTGTCATCGTTCATTCCAGCAACACTCTCCATTCTCAATTCATAGCATCTATCAGACATTAATAAATCACTCTGGGAGTGGCGACCCCATCGTACTAATAGCCTATATCCGCTTCATTCATTCCATCCCTGACCCGGTAAATGACTGGAAAACAGGTTGTAGGTTTTCATTTCCACACAGTTCATAACACACACATATTTCTAATTACTTTATCAATGTTCGAAGTGATCAAATTTTTTTCTTATAAAATACCTTCTTCGCTTGTGAAAACAACAACTAAAATGTATCAGAATGGCTGCACAAAGCCCAAGTCTATCATTTCCCTGCACGTGGTAGTTGAAAGCACTATGGAAATGTTTGCTGAGTTGTGCTTTGAAAGAACGTACGGTATCAAATTTACTACCACAATGTAGTTTTGTGGGACGTAATACATACTGTACACTTGACCAGTAAGGTTTTAAGATGTAGGTCGGGTGGATGTCTTATTCACACCAAGACATAATTTACACCTGGCATATTTTCAAAGACTTCAAAGAAAGAGATATACAAATAGATCGCGTAGAATAATAGCTTATAAGCCTGGAAACGACGTGCAGTGATAAAAGTAGAAACTCAGGAACAATCGGTGATGAATTTAAGGTCACTTAAGTATGGGAGATCTGTTTCAGCGCATGATTTAGTGGGGTGCTCAAGAACATGCATCCGCAAGCATTAGCAGTGAAAATGAAGTTATTTATATATTACTATCAACATCATCTTCGAACTCCATAATGTATATTTTACGTGAAATTTGCGGATTGTCTTCCGTTTCCAAAATCTCACATATATTGAACGGGATCCACATCGCAGTCGCCTTGATGAGAAGCTACCGATGGTATGATTGATTTATCATGCCAGATAAAGTTTAGATGCAGAGTCGTACTATTATTATTATTATTATTATTATTATTATTATTATTATTATTATTATTATTATTATTATTATAACGATTGGTGTTCTTCCGACTCTGTGGCTAGAGAGATTATCACATCAACTGCACAGGAAACTTGTATCTTTAACAATTTTCAGACATATTGCCTTAATTTGGAATGGAAATAGTCTAACAGAAATAATGTGAGCCATTTGAATATTAGAATAAGTATCTCGAGGGTTGAAGTAACATACCAATCAGAATTTTCCTTGAGGAAGTGTGAAATAAGCTTAAAAGTAATCACATCAAATACGTATAATCACTCTCAGGTCCACGAGGTGAACTTCGATTTCTGACCGGTATGTATTCCCAGCCCAGCGATGGAGCGTAAATTAACACAAGAAGGAAGTAGGCAATGTAAAATGTTTTGTATTTTCAGAAAGATATGTCTGTAATAAACAAAAGCTATAGCGGGAAATGGTATCACTTAATTTAAACATAAGTTCTAGATTTTGTCTGAAATTTACGTTAAATACCAGGATGGTAAACGTAGTGAACGTAGATTTTCGTGGCTCATTGTATTAATGTAAATAAATAAATACTGGATTAAAGCCAGTGTTTATTTATTTATTTATTTATTTATTTATTTATTTATTTATTTATTTATCTATCTATTTATTTATTTACTTATTTATTTATTTATTTATTTAATGAAGCCGAACTTTCAGCCAAATTGCACTAGCCTTCATCAGGGCATGTGAAGTTCTGCCTCCGACAGTGAGAAAATAAATTCGAAGGAACGTGGAAGTCATGACGGCACTATCCAAGGCCTACCTCACTAATTGGACTCAGGTTCGTCGCGCTGTACCATAAGTTATACGTTCCTTCGAAATTCCTTGCTCATTGTCGGAAGCAGAACTTCACATGCCCTGATGAAGGCCAATGCAATTTGGCTGAAAGCTCGGCTTTATTAAATATATATATAGTGGCTTTACTCCAGTATTCATTTATTTCTTTACGTTAAATAATGTCCTATGTTGTTTGTCATATTGTATGGAAACGCAATGCGATCCTTGGAAACAATATAGGAAATCTCACACAATTGGGCGTCAAGACATTTCTGTGATACAGTAGGTTGCCTTTAACCTCAGTAATTAATCTGGTAATAATTTTTGAAGCGGTCTTGGTAAACATTATGTCCACGTACTCCATCAAAAGTGAAGTTTCGTTTCTCGATTTCACAACTTTCTGATTAAGAATCCAACGTCCGATCTTCAAGATGATATCAACAAATCCTCCACCTGTTCCTCTAACATGTATGTAGTCATTCAGACCTTATACCATTCACCGGAGTTCAGCTGAGATGAATTAACGAAATAAGGTACTATAATACGCATAATATTACATTCATCGATAAACAAATTCCGAAGAATAACTGGAGTTGGCCTATAAAAGTCACTACGGAATATCCTTCTGGGAGTAACCTGATCCACTGACAATCGGTTTTGCTAATATCAAACTAAAATTGTGTACTGTGCTTTTTGTGATCGAAATAAAGTCGATCGCTCATGGTATGCAGTTTGTAACATTCACTTAAAGGAAGCTTACAATGGTGAGATAATTTGTACAGACATACACGTATTAGCTTTTATTAAAATTGGAATAGTCATTTTGTTGGTTAAAGATACTACTCCTTACATTCCGAACAGAGAAATGTATTTCCAAATTAATTTCTGAAACGTAGATTAAAAACTTCGCTTAACAAATTTACAACAGAGGATCAGACCTTAGACCCTTGACTTCGTATTCCTTTCATAGTCTTTGTCATAAACTGTATTACTGTGAAGTTAAGTGCATTGATATTATAGTTGAAGTAATAAGTTCCAAAAATATTGAGGTGTAACACTTTGTATGCAGCGTTTGGAACGTGCGCATTTGTAGTATGCTAAAGGCGAATCTAATTATAATATTCTAGCGTTAGTAGAAATATCAGTCGCGCCCTAGTTATTATGCAGAGCTGCATTACGTGAGAACGTGAGCACATGGAGCAGACACGCAGGGGATGAACTTAACGGAACACTGTGGTAAGCAATGTGGGTACGTTAGCTTTGTTGGTGCGAGATTCCTTGAGAAATTATTGAACAATTAATTCCATAGCGATCAGCATCCGTAGGGGTGCGGAACGCAGTGGAGAATTTAGTTAATATGGTCGGAGGAGCTGGATTAGTAACAGGAGTGATGGGGAAGGGGCGTGGTGGGTCACGGAAATATGGAAATATGAACGTTAACAGTTCAAATCTACATTTTCTCATCCCATACAGAAATGAAAGAAGCTCAAGTAGCATCGATTGAATACAGACTTGTATCTTTAGGATTATGAAAAGTAATGACCGAGGATCATAACTCAAATGAAACTTAAAGGGTACACAAAGGTACGATGAGAGGAAAAATTCTGTCCCCATAGAATTTAAATGAATTGGCTAAGATTTTAACCACAATAAGATGAAATACAAGCGTTTAAGTATGTAAGTCATGTGAAAGCCACCAGAAATATGAAAAGAGAACGTGTAAGTCACTCTTAACTGTATACATTACATTTAACTCGTTAACTGGCAAATTTTCTCCCTGCAATTTAAATTGTATCCTAAGCTTCTGAAATCAGGTATTAGTCGGGAAAATAACCCCAAGTACACACTCTAAATAACAAACATCTATCACGAGCCCCACATGTGCTTTGAAAACAAAGATATGAAAAAAATAATGAAGATTTAGGAACCTGTTCTCTTACTAAAGTTAAAATTCCACAATTAAAATATTTTGATGAATTCAACAAGAACTTCTTGCACAAACATAACTTTTAGAAAACTACAAAAAAGAAAAAACCGTCACTGACAAGCTAAGGTCTGCTTCCATATTTATGTAAGAAACGAATCTCCGAATCGAGATCTTGGTAGTTAATGGGTTAACCATTCAAACATACATATATCCTCCTCTGCAAACCATGTGACCTTGCCGCGGTGGGAAGGCTTGCGTGTCCCAATGATGCAGATAGCCGAGCCGCAGGTGCAACCATATCGGATGGGTATCTGTTCAGAGACCAGACTAACGAATGGTTCATCGAAAGGGGGATAGCAGCCTTTCGGTAGTTGCAAGGGCGCAGTCTAGATGATTGACTGATACGGCCTTGTAATAATACTCAACATGGTTTAGCTGTGTTGGTACTGCTACACGGCTTAAAGCAACGGGAAACTACAGCAGTAACTAACTCCCGAGGACATGCAGCTCTCTCTGTATGAATGATGTACTGATGATGGCCTCCTCCCGGGTAAAATATTCCGGAGGTAAACTAGTCCCCCATTCGGATCTCCGGGTGGGGACTACACGAGAGGGGGCGATCATCAGGAAGATGGATACTGACATTCTGCGAGTCGGAGCGTGGAATGTTAGAAGTTTGAATCGTTGTGGTAGGTTAGAGAATCTGAAAAGAGAGATGTATAGGCTAAAGTTAGATGTAGTTGGTATAAGTGAAGTACGTTGGCAGGAAGAACAAGATTTTTCGTCAGGCGACTACCGAATTATCAACACAAAATCAAACAGGGGAAATGCAGGAGTTGGTTTAATAATGAATAAGAAAATAGGGCAGCGGGTAAGCTACTTGTTGAGTTTGTAACATATTTGAAATTAAATGTAATATGATGGGGTTGGCAGTAGAGAGAGATGTCTGGGTTAGAGAGGGTGTGTGGGTGTTGAAAAAAATGTGAATGGCTGACATAGAGAAGTGCTTGTTTTTTCTTCTGAATAAAAAGTAAAATATATGACTTCGGCGGGGTGTTTTCTGATTTTTAATTGGTGAACCTAACATTTATTGGCGACCGCGACAGGATATCATTAATAAAGGAAGACCCCCGTGAAAATAAAAAAAAGATGGAAAACCTCACGAAAGCAAGGACCGTAAAGCGGCGGTTATTTACACGAGTATACAACGAGGTTATGTCATCGTTACAAGACGGTGAACCAGACACAGAAGAAATTCAGGTACAACTAGAAATCCTTCAAGAAAGGTATGATACTATCGCTAATTTAGATGGATTGGTATTTCAACAGATGATAGATGATAATTGTGAGGTTGATCAAATAGCAGATGAGGAAGAATCAGCTGATGAATATAGACGTAAATTCTTGAGCTGTAGGGCTAAAGCAACAAGATTTTTGAATACCACTGTGCCGGCTTCCTCTACCCAAAGTGTAGTAAATGAAAATATAGCTGAAAGAAAGAAATACAGACTTCCAAAAATAGAATTGAAGAAGTTTTCTGGGGAAATAATTGACTGGTTATATTTTTGGAGTCAGTTCCGTAAAATACACGAAGATGAGGACATGGGGGAGGAAGATAAATTCCAGTATCTCATTCAAGCTATGATAGAAGGTTCTAGAGCGTACGAGTTAGTCACAAGTTTCCCTCCGACTGCCGACAATTATCATAAAGCGATAGACAGTCTTCAAGCTCGATTTGGTAGGGAGGACTTACAGGTAGAAGTTTACGTTCGTGAACTACTGAAGCTAGTTTTAACCAATGCAGTAAATTCTACAGAAAAACCAACACTTAGTAGCTTATATGATAAATTAGAATCACATCTCAGGTCTCTGGAAAGTTTAGGAGTTACTACAGAAAAGTGTACTGCAATGCTATACCCCTTAATTGAATCATCCTTGCCAGAAGACTTACTAAGGGCCTGGCAAAGGAATACTTCTTTCAGATGTGATTCTGTCTGCAAAGATCGTTTGAAACAGCTCATGGCTTTTCTCCAAAGTGAAGTTGTTAGTGAGGAAAGAATTTCATTAGCAATGAAAGGGTTCAACATTAATACATCCCAAGGGCTCAAGATTAAGGGAGGCAAAAAACCAAGGGAAGCTGCTGAACCAAATATCCCCACTGCTTCTGCCTTGTTATCTACTGATATTTCTAAAAGACAGGAGTGTGTATTTTGTCTTAAACTTCATTCAAGTTCAGAATGCATTAAAGCTCAACAAATGACTGTGGAGGAAAGAAGGAAAATCTTGAGTAACAAGCACTGTTGTTTTAATTGTTTAAAGAGAGGTCATCAAAGTAAAGCTTGTAAATCCATTATTAGATGTATTGTTTGTGGTGGGAAGCATGTGGTACTAATGTGTTATAAACTTGGTAACAAAGACAAAGAAAGTGTTTCAAAAAATAATTTTGAGGGAGAAAGAAAGTCGATTAGTGAGGATGCCACTCATGTAGATAAGTCTATGGCTAACGTCTCTTGTTCTCCTGAGGTATATTTACAAACTCTGGCGGTTGTTGTTATGGGTAAGAGTAAACAAAAAACAGTGCGAGCGATCATTGATACCGGGTCTACTAAATCTTACATTGTGCGTGGCTTAGCTGAACAAATGGGGTACCAGTCAGTCGGAAAGGAAACTCTAATACACTCTTTGTTTGGGGGAGTACGTTCCCAAGAGGTAAAGCATGATTGTTACAACATAAGTTTAAGAAGATTAGAGGGAAACTATTCCAAGGAACTGCAAGTTTTGAGCCAAGAAATAATTTGTGAAGATGTCCCATATGTTAGGAATGGTACTTGGAGTAATGAGATAAAGGATCTGAAGATTTGTTTAACAGACGTACAAGACCGAGGACCCATACAGATTCTACTGGGGGCAGATGTCGCAGGTGAATTGCTTACTGGAAAGACACATCAACTAAAGTGTGGTCTAGTTCTAGTAGAGACTGTTCTAGGGTGGACACTAATGGGAAAAATTATAAGTAATAAACCTAGAAGGGATGCAGCGTCACTGTTGGTGACATCATTGTTTTCAAAACAAACAAAAATTTGTGATCTCTGGGACTTAGAAATTCTTGGAATTACTGATCCTGCAGAAAAGGAATCTACCGTCGAGAAGAATGAACGAGTTAGGAAGAATTTCCTTGAGACTGTGAGGCTGAATGAAGACAACAGATATGAAGTGTGTCTACCTTGGAGCGAGCAACATCCACCTCTTCCGGACAATAGCGAAATAGCTCAGCGCAGATTGGAGACAGTCACAATGAAACTACAAACTGAGCAACATTATGGAGGATACGATGGTGTCTTACGAGATTGGATGGGGCAAGGAATTATTGCAATGGTATCCGAAGAAGAGCTGGCGAATGGCGGACACTATTTACCACATCGACCTGTCTTGAAAGAGAACAGCACCACCAAGATAAGACCTGTATTTGACGCCTCTGCGAAACAGAGGAACGCTCCTTCTCTAAATGATTGTATTGAAAAAGGACCTAACCTTATAGAGTTGATTCCTAGTTCATTACTCAAGTTCAGAGAAAATGATATTGGAGTCATCGCAGACATAGAAAAGGCATTTCTCCAAATAAGCGTCCATCCTAGAGACCGTGACTTTCTAAGATTTTTTTGGTGGGATAAGGAAAGTACAGAAAAGATGAAAGTGTTTCGTCATAATAGAGTTGTTTTCGGTCTTGCATGTTCTCCTTTCTGACTGAAAGGACTGAAAGAATGTTTCTACGTAGATAATTGTACTACAAGTGTTAACAATGAAGCTGAGCTCAATTCATTCATGAAAGAGGCAAAAATAATTATGGAGAAGGCATCTTTCAACCTGCGAGGGTGGGAGTATTCTCACGACAAAACAACTGAAAACCTATCACAAGTGTTGGGACTCGTTTGGAATAAAGAAAACGATACTATGGAGTTGAATCTGGCACATGTCATTGATATCATACCTGATGTAATAACAAAGAGGACAATACTAAGAGCTGCTCATAGATTATTTGATCCTATTGGTTTTTCATGTCCTGTATCTCTCTGCTCTAAATTAATTCTGCAGGAACTTTGGGCTTCTGAGCTGGACTGGGACACTGAGGTAAATGAATCGACAAAGAAAAGGTTTCTGAAATGGTTGGCAGAACTACCTCTCCTGGCTGAGATTAAGATTCACAGATGTCTGATTGGAAGGCTGCAATCGGTTGAAGATATCTCTATACATATATTCTGCGATGCTAGTCAAACCGCATATGCAGCAGTTATATTCTTGCGAGTACAGAGGATTGATAACGTGGATCTACGGCTTGTACAAGCAAAGGCACGAGTGGCACCCAAGAAGAAGATCACCATACCACGTCTGGAATTATTAGCAGCTACCATAGGTGTTAGACTTGCCACATCAGTGTTACCATCATTAAGGTCAAAGGAAATTATTGTTCATTATTGGAGTGACTCATCGACAGTGTTATCCTGGATAAAATTAGACGAACCTTGGGGAACATTCGTATGGAATAGAGTTCAAGAAATCCGAAGATTATCCAGAACTGAACAGTGGCGACATGTTCCTGGAACCATGAATCCAGCTGACCTGGCATCAAGAGGATGTGATCCAAAGCATTTACTGGAACAGAGATGGTGGGAGGGTCCGAAATGGCTGAAACAATCCCCTACTCAATGGCCCTGCTCCGAAGTTACAAGAAACGATGAAGAAGTGTTCGAAGAAAAAAGAAGAAAAGTCAACACTATGACCGCAATAGAAAATAAGTCAAATACGCAAGAGTGGCACCTCGACTATTTCTCGAGTTTTCGGAAAACAGTTCGCATGATGGGGTGGATCTTGAGATTTCTGCACAATTGTCGACAACAAAAATTAACTAGGATATACGCAGAACTATCAGTTGAGGAGACGACCAGAGCGGAGAAAATTGTGATGAAGTTCATACAAAAGGAGTGTTTTGTAGATGTAAAGGACGAGAGATTTAGCACACTCTGTGTTTTCACTGATGACGAGGGAGTGATGAGACTGAAAACAAAGATAATAGCACGTCGGGATGATTACGCTTTCCGCTGTCCTATTATCCTTCCTGCAAAACATGCTTTAGTTCGTGCTCTCATTAGGGAAAAACACAAAGAGTTATGTCATGCTGGTACACAGATTCTGCTCAGCGGGCTCCGACAGAAATACTGGATCCTCGGTGGAAGAAGAACTGTGAAGAGTGCAATTGCATCATGTGTTGTCTGCCGAAGATACCATGGAAAACATCTTGAAGCGGAACAGGCTCATCTACCCGTCGACAGAGTGAGAGAGGCTTCGGTTTTTGAGATATCAGGGGTAGACTTTGCAGGACCTTTGATTTTGAGAGGAGGAGAGAAAGCCTGGGTCTGTTTGTTCACGTGTGCTGTTTTTCGTGCGGTCCATCTGGAGCTTGTGACGTCTTTGGCTACCTCAACATTCCTAGAAGCCTTTCGACGCTTTGTATCCAGACGTGGAAGGCCAGCGATAGTCTACAGTGATAATGGGACGAATTTTCATGGCGTCTGTAATGCCTTGGAGACGATTCAGTGGGATAAAATTATTGAATATAGTTCTGCAAATGAAATTGAATGGAAATTTAATCCTCCCGCTGCACCATGGTGGGGAGGTTGGTGGGAGAGATTGATTGGTGTTCTCAAACAAATGCTCAGGAAAGTTCTGGGAAATTCGTGCTTGTCGTACCAAGAAATGATGACAGTCTTGTGTGACATCGAAGCTGTGATGAATTCTCGGCCGCTTACCTACCTGTCCAATGATGGAAGTGACCTGATGGCAATAACCCCTGCAATGTTTCTGCAAGAGGTCAAGGAGGTTGGAATGCCCGATATCGACATGATAGAAAATGTAAGATTCGACAAAAGATACAGATATAGACAGAAAATAAAAGAAACTTTAAGGTTGAGGTTTAGGAATGAGTATCTTGGACAACTAATTCAGAAGAACCACCATACAAAAAGTCAGTACAAACCCTTCGTGGATGAAGTAGTACTAGTAGACAATGACAACCCCAAGAGACTGAATTGGCCGTTGGCAAGAGTGATGGAAGTTATCCCTGGCAAAGGTGGTGTTGTGAGACTTGTTCGTCTGAAGACTGAAAGAGGGGTACTCGTGAGACCGGTGCAGAAGGTATACCCACTCGAAGTGACATCTGCAGAAGACCATGTCTTCAGACAATTTAAGCTGTGTGAAAAGAAAGAAAGTGACCGAAGGACAATTAAATCATCGACCGATAGCTCCAAACTGAAAACTAGTAGTGGGAGACTGGTGATTAAACCCAAAAGATTTGAGGATTGAGTGATATTTTTTCACAAGTGTTCATTTATTCTATGTGATATTTATCTCAAGTGCTTTTATTTATTTTGAGTTCCAAAAGAGACAAGAAAAGGGGAGAGGTGATCTTGCTGTTTTGTATTGCGTATAGTAAATTCAGTTTTGTATTGTTATGTGGATAAATGATGTGTTGAGTTGTTCCCACAACTCAAGGTGGGAGGATGTTGAGTTTGTAACATATTTGAAATTAAATGTAATATGATGGGGTTGGCAGTAGAGAGAGATGTCTGGGTTAGAGAGGGTGTGTGGGTGTTGAAAAAAATGTGAATGGCTGACATAGAGAAGTGCTTGTTTTTTCTTCTGAATAAAAAGTAAAATATATGACTTCGGCGGGGTGTTTTCTGATTTTTAATTGGTGAACCTAACACTACTACTACCAGCATAGTGAAATAATTATTGTCGTCAAGATAGACACCAAACCAATGCCCACCACAACAGTGCAGGTCTATATGCCTAGTAGTTCAGCTGATGATGAAGAAATCGAAAGAATATACGAGGAGATAGAAGATTTAATACAATATGTAAAAGTGACGAGAATCTAATTGTGATGGGAGACTGGAATACAGTGGTAGGCCAAGTAAGAGAAGGTAGTACAGTAAGAGAATTTGAATTGGGACAAAGGAACGAAAGAGGAAGTCGGCTGGTTGAATTCTGCACTGGTCATAATTTAGTCCTTGCCAATACTTGGTTCAAACACCACAAACGACGGCTGTATACGTGGACGAGACCTGGAGACACTGGAAGGTATCAAATAGACTTCATTATGATTAGGCACAGATTCAGAAACCAGGTGTTGGATTGCAAAACTTTCCCAGGAGCAGACGTGGACTCTGACCACAACTTGTTGTTCATGAAATGCCATTTGAAGTTGAAGAAATTGAAGAAAGGAAAGAATGCAAAAAGATGGGATCTAGACAAGTTGAGAGTGTGACGGATTGTTTCAAGGAACACGTTGCACAAGGGCTAAATGAAAAGGCTGAAGGAAACACAATAGAGGAAGAGTGGAGAGTCATGAAAAATGAAGTCAGTAGAGCTGCTGAAGAAATGTTAGGAAGGAAGAAAAAATCAACTAAGAATCAGAGGATAACACAGGAGATATTATACCCAATTGATGAACGACGAAAATACAAGAATGCTAGAAATGAAGAGGGCAGAAAAGAATACAGGCGATTAAAGAATCAAGTAGATAGAAAGTGCATGGTAGCTAAGGAAGAATGGCTGAAGGAGAAGTGCAAGGATGTCGAAGCCTGTATGGTCCTGGGAAAGGTAGATGCTGCATACAGGAAAATCAAGGAAACCTTTGGAGAAAGGAAATCTATGTGTATGAATATTAAGGGCCCAGATGGAAAGCCACTTCTAGGGAAAGAAGACAAAGCAGAAAGATGGCAGGAGCATATCCAACAGTTGTATCAAGGTAAAGATGTAGATAATTTGGTTCTGGAATATGAAGAGGCTGTTGATGCTGATGAAACTGGAGACCCAATTTTGAGGTCAGAGTTTGACAGAGCTGTGAGTGACCTAAATAGGAACAAGGCACCTGGAATTGATGACATTCCGTCTGAATTACTCACTGCCTTAGGAGAAACCAGCATGGCAAAGTTATTTCATTCAGTGTGCAAGATGTATGAGACAGGAGAAGTCCCATCCGATTTTCGGAAGAATGTTGTTATACCTAATCTCAAGAAAGCCGGTGCTGACAGGTGTGAAAACTACCGCACCATTAGTTTAGTATCTCATGCCTGCAAAATTTTAACACGTATTATTTACAGAAGAATGGAATAACAAGTTGAAGCTGAGTTGGGAGAAGATCAATTTGGCTTCAGAAGAAATGTAGGAACACGTGAATCAATCCATACTTTACGTCTGATCTTAGAGGATCGAATCAAGAAGGACAAGCCCACGTAGATGGCATTCGTAGATCTAGAAAAGGCATTCGATAATGTTGATTGGACCAAGCTATTTATGATTCTGAAGATGATAGGGATCAGATACCGAGAACGAAGACTTATCTACAATCTGTATAAAATCAGTCTGCAGTAATAAGAAACGAGAGCTTTGAAAAAGAAGCAGCAATCCAGAAAGGAGTGAGGCAAGGCTGCAGTTCGTCCCTTCTCCTTTTCAATGTTTACATAGAACAGGCAGTAAAGTAAATCATAGAGAAATTTGGAAAGGGAATCACAGTCCAAGGAGAGGAAATCAGAACCTTGAGATTTGGCGATGATATTGTTATTTTATCTGAGACTGCAGAAGATCTCGAGAAGTTGCTGAATGGTATGGATGAAGTCTTGAGTAAGGAGTACAAGATGAAAATAAATAAGACCAAAACAAAAGTAATGGAGTGCAGTCGAACGAAAGCAGGTGATGTAGGAAATATTAGATTAGGAAATGAAGTCTTAAAGGAAGTAGACGAATATTGTTACTTGGGTAGTAAAATAACTAACGGTGGCAGAAGTAAGGAGGACATAAAATGCAGACTAGCACAAGCAAGGAAGAGCTTTCTTAAGAAAAGAAATTTGCTCACTTCAGACATTGATATCGGAATTAGAAAGATGTTTTTGAAGACTTTCGTGTGGAGCGTGGCATTGTATGGAAGTGAAACATGGACGATAACTAGCTCAGAAAGAAAGAGAATAGAAGCTTTTGAAATGTGGTGTTACAGAAGAATGCTGAAGGTGAGATGGATAGATCGAATCACGAGTGAAGGGATACTGAATCGAATTGGTGAGAGGAGATCGATTTGGCTAAATTTGACGAGAAGAAGAGATAGAATGATAGGACACATCTTAAGACACCCAGGACTTATTCAGTTGGTTTTTGAAGAAAGTGTAGGTGGTAAGAACGGTAGGGGTAGACCAAGGTATGAATATGACAAGCGGATTAGAGCAGATGTAGGATGCAATAGTCACGTAGAAATGAAAAGGTTAGCATAGGATAGGGTGGCATGGAGGGCTGCATCAAACCAGTCTATGGACTGATGACTCAAACACACACATACATATATACATACATACGGCGTTAAGGAGCTGGGATGGCCCCAGTTGTTACATCAGATAAGAGTCAAACTTCAATGTAGAAAGTTATGTGTTCAGTTTCTGGATAGCTTGGCTATATACCGAAGTGTTCTGCCTTAAAGTGGAAGAAGAAAACGAGTGAGGACGATTTCACAAAGTGACCAGTGTCCCACATCCTAATTGAAATGGACCTGAATAAATTTTACAATGATTTCCCTAAATTGTGATGGTATAGTTTCTGTGAAGATCAGAAAGCAACCCAGGAAGAGGATGTCCATCAAACGCAACAGACTGTGCATATGAAGTTATTGTTAGTGATGTATTGGATGTAAATCGACGCATGCAACATGCGGTTTATGATACGCGAGGAAAAGTCCAACTGAAGCCAATATGTCAGTCACATTGATTAACAGAAGAGAAAAATGGCTTCCAGATCGGTTTCTCATCAATTAGTTGAAGGGCAACAAGCAGGTCGCAATAGAATCACGGAAGGGTTGATTCAGTGCTACTGAACGGAAGAAGAACCGATTTTGAACAGAGTTCTTGCGGTAGATAAAGCCTGGATATGGGATTTTGCGCTGGAACTGAAGTTTCAGTCCCTTGACTGGAAATAAGTCCCCTCATTGTAAAACATGCACATGGGAAAAAAGTCTGAAAATCTTAAAGTCCTAATCGTTAGATATATTGAGCAGATTGAAAAACACAAGACATTAACAAATTTTACTTGTGTAGATTTGGATTTTGTTGGATCCGATCCCCCGACAAGCTGTTTGGCGTGTATGTTTACCATACAGGGTGAAGCGAAATTCGCGCACTCGGGCGTCGCAGCGCGATTCCTCACATGCCAGGAATAAAAAAATGTCTCTCACAAAAGTTCGTCCTGCGAGTAGATCCGGGAGAAAAAGAACGTTGAAGAGTGGCAATCTGGCAACACTGCAACCACACGTAGGGATACTACCTCTGTCAGCACATACTAGTCGTGCTGTACAGTTGGTGCAGAGGCTGGAGTTTTGGGTTAGCATCCAGGAGATCGAGGGTGCGATCCTGGGTTGAGGTGTATGTTTTTTATTTCGTAAATGTAGTCCAGGTGGTATGGTATCTGGCATCTTAATCGTCAACAGCGACTGCAACGCGTCCTCTACAAACCATTTGCACTTACATACTACGATCCTAGAAATGCACGAACATTCGTTTTCATTGGTCAGCTTTGAAAGACGCCGTTTCCACGTCGTTGGCGTGAATTTATTCGCACCACTTCATCTACTAGATGCGTTACAACGTGTTCAGCGCTACAAAATTTTGTTAATGTAGGATACATGTGACCTAAGAAACGGTATCTTACTGTACTACAGTATGTAATGTCCGATGGAAATTAGCGAATAAAAAAAGTGCGCCTCAACCCAGGTTCGAACCCTCGACCTCCTGCATTCTAACCCAAAACTCTATCCTCTGCACTAACTGTACAGGACGACTAGTAAGTGCTAACAGAGGTAGTTGCCCTAAATGTGGTTACAGTGATGCCAGATTGCCACTCTTCAACGTCCTTTTTCTCCCGGATATATTCGCAGGACGAACTTTTGTGACAGACATTTTTTTATTGCTGGCGTGTGAGGAGTCGCGAATTTCGCTTCATCCTGTATATTTCACTTGTCCATTGGGCTTTAATCTCAGAACGCATTTCAAAACTAGAACAAGAGCACACATTTTAAGTACAGTATATTGGTGGTGGTGGTGTAGTTTACATTTGTATATTTTATGGCGAATAATAAACTCTACCTAATACTCAGCACAAAAAAAAAAAAACTTTTATTTTTCAGGAGTAATTGCAACTCTATATACAACGATGAAGCGTCAATCTCCAGATATAACCTGAGATCACCGCAGATTTATCCCGGGAATAACATATTTCCCAACACAGCTGTTAATGTAGGCAGTGCAGGTGCAGAATGCTGCTCTGAATTATTTCAACTTGTCACTCATCACTACCATTCAATAACCTCAATTACTAGAAATAAGTAATCATAATCTAGAATATGATTTAGTTTTTTCCTCTTCCCTCGATACACGCATGAAATTAGCAAATCTGGTGTTATGAAATTAATCCAGCAACATCTAACATTATAGAAGAAATGAAACATTGACATTTGATATGACACAAGAAGATTTCCAAATATGCCCGTGTATAAAATAGCATGTCTTCCAGAAACCATTCTGATCATGTTTCTCGAACCACAAAAGGTTGAAAGTTTACTAAATATCTATTTTTTTGTAAGACGTGGCACCGACACAGACAGGCTTTATGGCGACGATGGGACAGGAAAGTGCTAGAAGTAGGAAGGGAGCGGCCGTGACCTTATTTCCATACCAGATTGGAGATTTATAATATTCAGGCCGTCTTACTAATTTATTTTACAAAATAATTAATTTCGGATGCTATTCCTACTTTATTAGATGAGTGTTTTTGTACTTTTCTTTTGCTGTTTCCTTTACGTCGCACCGAGACAGATAGGCTTTATGGCGACGATGAAATAGGAAAGGCCTGAGGTTGGGAAGGAAGCGGCCGTGGCCTTACTGAAGGTGCAGCCTCAGCATTTGCCTGATGTGAAAATTGGAAACCACGGAAAACCATCTTCAGGGCTGCCGACAGTGGGGTTCGAACCCACTATCTCCCGAACACTGGATACTGTAAATATCTATTAGGCTACTGTAATATTCCCGAAGTGTCATCATATTTTATTTGGAAAAAATAATCAATTATGCGAAAGGAAACGATTCGTTTATATCTGGACATCTAAAGGTTGCGGTATACAGAGTACACCCAGGTAACTCAGACTGTTATTATCGTCGTTTTGTGACGCATGAAATAAAACGAGCCAGTAACTTTGTAGATTTAATAAACAACTGGTAGACAAATTTTCAACTGGAATGTGAAGCTCGGAGACCATTAGAAGACTATGCACAATGAGACTGTACTGAACAGGAAGCCGACATCTCCGATTCATTTCATCACGCTCAGCATCGCATTGATCTAATTATCCAGCTACAGCAAAATACGAAGTAATTTGACGTAAATATTAAACTCAGCAAGGGAAAAAATGTCAACACTGAGATATGCGGAAATGTTGGTACGATGTGTAACACAGCCTTAGTTTCATGAAAGAATACAGTTCTAAGAAAGTGGGCAAGCCTACGGATCACACGTTCCACCAAATTCATTCGGAAATAAATGCATTCGTGAATATACGCCAGAGACATCAAAGAATTGTCTAAGAGTTGCTTACACGCGGCTGGTGATTTTACTATTTTCAAATACCAGCGGACTGAGACGGAATAGAACACACCTTCTTGGATAGAGAAAGCAAGTACTCTACCGTCTGACTCAGTCTGCCGATATTTCATGCTAGAAAATTAAAAGAGCTTTGTAAACATCGCAATGGAATTTACTTCACCGCTCAGCTAGACGGAATAGGTAAACAGATAACGATTGCAAATGTTATCCGATTTAGTAGATTAATCGTTTGAGGAGTGGTATTGGAAGATCTAGGGTATTTAGAAAAATAGACAGAACTTTGTGATTGCTGGGAAATACAAACTACCCCACACATGTATAAAAGTCAAATATGCCCCGTACATTTCACGACCTCGTTTGAAGCAACTAAGAAGGGAATTGCTGTCGCTGATTATTGGATGGACTCAGTATGACCGCATGGAATATGTATTTGTAAAGTGCCAATGATTTCCTGTAATTGTCACTTATTTGTATGTATGTATATTTGTATTGCATCAACGCTCTAACATTAAATAATAATAATAATAATAATAATAATAATAATAATAATAATAATAATAATAATAATAATTTTACCGGGAGAGTTGGCCGTGCGGTTAGGGGCACGCGGCTGTGAGCTTGCATCCCGGAGATAGGGGGTTCGAACCCCACTGTTGGTAGCCCTGAAGATGGTTTTCGGTGGTTTCCCATTTTCACACCAGGCAAATGCTGAGGCTGCACCTACATTAAGGCCACGGCCGCTTCCTTCCCAACCCCAGGCCTTTCCTAGTCCATCGTCGCCATAAAACCCATCTGTGTCGGTGCGACGTAAAGGAAACAGCAAAAGAAAGGTACAAAAACACTCATCTAATAAAGTAGGAATAGCATCCGAAATTAATTGTTTTGTAAAATAAATTAGTAAGACGGCCTGAATATTATAAATCTCCAATCTGGTATGCAAATGAGAAATGAATGAACCTATGTGAACTGAATACTTACACACTAAATATTTATAAGGGAAAATACATACACTGCATTTATCATTTATAATACCACAACAAGTGTTCAGTAAAGTAGTGGAAAACTAATCGACTTTAGTAACCGTTTTATCACTTTGTTACTGGCTCATAAAATATCAATGAGATTGAATTTTACACGGGCACTACTGTGCAGTGTAAAGACCCAGAGTAGAAAATCTGAAATGGTGAAGTGATAAGTACTTAGTGTTCCATTGTATTAATACTGTGAACAATCTTATTATTGTGTTTTATCAACAATACAAGAAAGCATATAGGCACGAGCAAGTTGGCCACGCGGTACAAACCACGTCGCCAGCAGCTCTGAAGTTGGATTTTCGTGGTTTCACTTTTTCACACCAATCGCCAGTGGGCCTACCTTACTTCTGTAAGTGGCTGTTACGAAATCTGGAAAATCATGCGGCATTTCTACCGAAAATCCTGTTCTCGAACGATTCGCGATTTCACAATAAGGGTACCATCAACCGCGACAACATGTACTATTCGTGTGGGACAGTTCCTACTGGATGCGACAAGCAGTTTGTCAAGTGCGAAGGGGAGTGAAAGTATCGTGTGGAATCATGGGTGATCAACTTTTTTATACCGTATTTCTTTTAGGGCTATTTAACAGGTACACGCCACCTGCACTTTCTACGCCCCGATGATGATGATGATGATGATGATGATGCTGATGCTGGTTTTGTTGTTGTTTAGAATTTGTTTTACGTCGCACCGACACAGAAAGGTCTTATGGCGACGATGAGTAAGGAAAGGCTTAGGAGTGGGAAGGAAGCGGCCGTGGCCTTAAGGTACAGCCCCAGCATTTGCCTGGTGTAAAAAATGGGGAAACCACGGGCTTCAGAACTGCCGATAGTGGGGTTCGAAACCACAATCTCTCGGATATGCTTGTTGTTTCAAAGGTCCTAACATCTAGGTCATTGGCCCCTATCTACACCATGACCTCGTACTTCTGCTGGAAACTTGGTAAACGTTTAACACTATGATTTCAACAGGATGGAGCTCCACCACATTGGAAGTTGCCATCTGTAATTATCTGAATGAGACGCATCCAGGAAAATGGGCAGGAAGAGGAAGGGAACTGTCTCTTGGCCCACCACGTCACCGGAAAGTGCGTGTGTAATTATTCACAGTGGGTTTAGACATGCTCGCTTCCAACGCCTGTTTTTACTGGCTGTAAGCTGAAAAGAGGGTTAATGTAAACGAGAAACGCGTGCGCTGGTTAAAATGAGCACCGTTCTATTTCACCTGCTTATAAAGAACAATGGGATGTATTTTAAGCCTAGCTGCTAGGACACAATAAGGTACGTCAGCATTGCGGTTTATCTGTTGGTTGTATTCAGTACAGCGCAGCGGGGGAGGCCTGCACAACAAGGAGTTACTTGCTGGCTGTCCGAGCGATAAGCGCTTCATTAGCACAGTTTGAGTTAGCCAGATATGTCTAAAGCTTTATAAAATAAAACACATGTTTGAGTGATGAAAACCGCAACAAACCATCGGCCTAACTATCTCTTGAACCCCTCGTAAAATAAGGAACTGATTAACAGCACCTTACATACATACATACATACATACATACATACATACATACATACATACATACACACGTTACATCCTCAGCGACGGTAGGTCGATGTAAACAAACACAGTGTCACCTGCCTATTGCATGGGGTGCGGTTACTAGGTACAACTAGGAACAGTGTTGAACAAATTCTATCATACCTAAGACACTAACGGGTAACAGAACACCCCTGACCAAGACACCGTTCTTGTTCGTGTAACTGAGGAAAATCCGTTTTTGAGGAATTTGGACTTTCTTACTCTGAAAACATCGCTTATGTTCGCGAAAATTATGTTCATTCATTCCTTATGTTTTTTATCAGTAATAATGGTTTTATTTCTTTAAGATGTTCTAAATAACACTGTTTATTATTTGATTATAACGTTTAAAAGATACACATTAAAATCAACATTTAAAATTCTATAAATCTCTGGTTCAGAATATTTGTAATATTTATTTAGTAAGATTCAAATTTTATATTTAATGTAAATATGTTACATACGGCAGTTAATTTAATTTCATTTGAATTGTTTAAGTTCATAAAAGTTGTACCTTCATGCAACACGTAAGTTGTAGGCCTACTATAAAAGCCATGCACAACAAAAAATAGTAACGGACATAAAATTCTAATTTATTCTGCATTGTTAAAAACGAATTGTACATGGCGTGCATTAATAACAATAATAATAATTATATTATATTATATTATATTATATTATATTATATTATATTATATTATATTATATTATATTATATTATATTAATAATATACTCATCCCCTAAAACTAAACCTCTAAATTAACTGTCCACCACTGCACAACAACATAGGACACCTCAGTGCATCTGTTGTGCCATCGAACGCACGTACTGGGGTGGACTAACCGAATTCTTGCTTTACTTACATCAACCTTCCATTACTGATGATGACATTATATTCAATAGCACTCCCTGTCAAACCAGTTTATCCGGGACAGCACCGGATTTTCAACATATGGCCACCTGTCCCGAAAAAGTATGTTCAGGATTCCAGATGTGCGGGTTTTCTTGTATTCAAATCGTAAGATAATAATGATCGTTAATGAGATGTTTGAAGTTTCCCGCTTTTTTAGTTATCGATATTAAACTGATACGATTACTCTCCTCTCCGAAACTTATCGAAACGAAGTGGGATAATCTGCAAAGCAACAATCACAACGAAAGTCTGCTATGGAAAACTCAATAATAAATATGAAAAGAAACACATACGAATGTGCATGTACAACGAGATTGGTCATCCTTATTCTTATCGCTCATGCTTCTTCCGGGAACCAATCACGTTGCAGTTCGGCTAGTTTTAAACGTTAGAATCTTCAGACCCCCATCTGCATAACTTCCCATTTTTGCGTGTATTCCTTGCCTCCAGTCTATGTTCTGATTTTAGGTTAAGAAATTTGGGAGCCCAAATATACATAGGGCCTACATGACGAGGACAAAGATAATATTTCGATTTGTTGGCATTGTACAAATGGAATTCAAGCACATTCAACATACGCACTCGCCCTACACATTTTAACATGTACTATGCTACACATTTGCAACACATAAAACACGTAACAATTAACTGCTAGATATTGCTAGATTATAATTTGCGTTTCTGCATTTAATTTCAGGCAAAATATTTAATTAAGTAACATATTGTAAATATGTTAAGGTTATTACTCGTAATTATATATCCATATTCTGTATATACGATGTAAATCAGACATTCTATATAGGTAGGCTATTGGGACAAACTTGAGAAACCCAGTTATTTTGGTACGCAGCCGCTGAAGCGAGAAATCTCCAAGTAGTTGCCTGGGGCCACAAGCTAAAAAAGGAAATATTTTGAAGTTGTGGTAACTGGATATAATTGGACGATGTAAACAGTGAGAGTTTCTTTTATTTGCAAACGAAGCAGCATTTACTGTAGTCGTAACTCCAGGAATAGTTCGGTAAACGGAACAAAGGTGAATTTGGGATAGGGTGTAAAGGACGCAAAGATGGCGCGTGCTGTGTGTGTTGTGTAGGAGAGCTCTGTGTTATCAGCCCAAATTAGCAAGATAATTAGCAGGCAGGACCGGTGAGTGTTTGTCAATAATTACACCAGACAACTGGCATCTAGCTCTAGGAAAAATATGTCCGTAAAAAGTGCAAATAAGCGTGTGTCGGACTTTGAAGCAAAGTTTGTTAAACGGATGGATGAGTTCCCAGCTCGCTTGGAACAGTTGACATCAGCCAGTGGCATAAGTGACGCTAACGACCGCGCCAATGAGAATCTGATTTCGCTCTGTTCTGAGCTCATAGACCTCCGGTAGTACATCTCGGCGGAAATTTCTTGTGTAAAGGAGGTACTATTAGTTGTGTAACATCGTCTTGACCAGCACGAAGCCGAACAATACAGTAAGCGGAACTGTCTACTGATACACGGGGTGAAAGAAGAACCGGTTGAGAATGTCTATGCCAAAGTAATAGAGACAACCTCTGTACAACCTGGATCAAAAGTTACGGTGTCTGCGATTCTTGGAAGTACCGCCTGTACAAAAAGTAAGCGAATACATACTGTACAGGTCACAAATACAGTATCTTTTGAAAAAGAAATGTCCGTTAGGAGAGGTTTAATTATTGGAGTTTCTCGTGGCTATGGTGTGTCCGCGTCCGTTATAAAGGGTGTCCGTATGAGAGTGTAAATTACTCATACAAGAGTCCTGCAGCCTACCGAGCTCGATAGCTGCAGTCGTTTAAGTGCGGCCAGTATCCAGTAATCGGGAGATAGTGGGTTCGAGCCCCACTGTCGGCAGCTCTGAAGATGGTTTTCCGTGGTTTCCCATTTTCACACCAGGTAAATGCCGGGGCTGTACCTTAATTAAGGCTACGGCTGCTTCCTTCCACTTTCTAGGCCTCTCCTATCCCATCGTCGCCATAAGACATATCTGTGTCGGTGCGACGTAAAACAAATAGCAAAAAAAAAAAAAAAAGTCCTGCAGCCAGGCCCACCGCGCAACACTTCAAACCCACGGGCTCCGGCAGCCCAGCCCGTGCAGTGCCGTTCTCTTCTGACGCGGCCTCATACTGGCCCACAGCACTGGTCTCATACAGCCCACCGCAGTCCACCGCACTGGGCGGGCTCAGTAGAATAAACTTGAGTACTTCTCCACAATAACATGTGTGCCATGCACAACGAAATGTTCACGTCAGATCACTCGCTCTACGAATTCCCGTACGCTAACAATATTTCAAAGTAGGCTAATCGCATTTTGAAATTAAACGGTAGAGATTTTTCCCGCACTGCAATAATAATAATAATAATAATAATAATAATAATAATAATAATAATAATAATAATAATAATAATAATAATAATAACTGAAAACAAACAGAAACTTTATAATAAACTAATATTCGTCTGCAATTGACATCAAGTTAACTGAAAATGAATCTAAATAACACGAAGCTTATTCATAGGACATCATGCGCGTTTACCTCAAAATAAAATACAAACTGAAATGACGTGCCAACAACAAAAACAAACTTGATCACAGCTTTTACTTAGTTTGCGTATTTTATATGTCATTGCTAATGATGGTGGTATGGAATTACTGTGAATGAAAAGAAGAGCATCAACATTGTCTGGTTGTAGAAGAGAATGAAGCCCGCTGAACTGATATTTCTCTCTGAAGCTGAACTTGATGCTTGCATACGTAATACTTTCTTAGCAATTTGGTGAAATTTCGGATAGATTTGTCCATTTGTTCTCCAACAGGACGCTATATCTTATCTTCTTTCATTCCACAATTTTGCTTTAAATATCCTTCCAGCTCATCTGTTGGAATAGGAGCATCAAGAACGTTAGTCCACGAAGAAAACTTCATTACTTTGGCAGGTTGTGGCATAGTCGTGGAGTCTGATGGCACTGAGACATTAGAATGCTAGTCATTCAAGCACACCTCGTTCATCATAAGTTTTTGTTTAATCACAAAAAGACAAAATCAGCCCGACTCAATTAATCTGTAATAACACAATAAAGAGAGAGTGCGAATTTTGTTAGTTTCTGTATATCTGGAGGGTAATCTCAGAAACTACTGGACCGATTATAAAAATCCTTCTACTAATGTAAATATACATTATCCCTGAGGGACATGGGCTGTGTTTTATTTTCAAAACAATTCGAGGTGGGCGCGACGGGAGAGATAAAAAAATAATAGGTTAATATAGGCGAAATATCGAATTTGTCGTGCAAGGACGAGACAAAGCTCATTTTAAGCCCCTTGACGCAGAGAACAAAACCCGGTAAGCCCTACGGGACTGAAAACCATGTTTTAAGGCCCTAAAACCAACCGTTATGGCGATATTGGCACCACACTACCCCTGCTCTCGGAATCAGATAAAGAAATGAACTGCCGTAACCACGGCAATGTCAGCCCCAGGATTCTACAGCAGCGAGATTATGCGTGTACGTTTGGGCGTAGTTGCCAACCACAATTTGTACACATAATACCTGAGCATATCTACAATATATCCCAAAAACGTAACATGTTACAGACGTGAAGTATTATTTATAAACTCTTTAAAAAGTAAAGAGACATGTATTATTTTGCTTTCGGAAAAAACAGATGGGGGTGGGGTTTAAAAGGGCTGTAATATGGGTTGGTATGAATTTTTAAGATGAGCTTATCTACAGTATATCTCAGACATTTAACATGTTACAGACGTGAAAATTGATATTTTTAATATTTTAAAAATGAAAAACAGGTATTATTCTGTTTTTGGAAACATCACTTAACGTGGGGATAAAAGGAACTGAAAAGGGGGTTGAATTATTTTTTATTAGGGTACCGATATCTCAAAACAGTTGTTACAGACGTAAAAATTGCTATTTAGAGTCTCATTTAAAAAGAAAGAAATACGCATTCTTTTGGTTTCTGGAAATCCACTTAAGGGGGGGATGAAAGGACTGAAATATTAGTTGAAATATTTGTATGAGGATACTTATATCTAAAAAACCTAAAGATGTTGCAGACGTGAAAATGGGTATTTGAAATCTCCTTTAAAAATAAAAAGACACTAATTTTTGGGAGTAAAATCAACTTCGGGGGGGAGGGTGTTGAAATAATGTATTGAATACTTTTCTTGAGAATACAAATATTTCAAAAACTGAAGATGTTACAGTCGTGATAATTGGTATTTGGCAGCTCCTTTGTCAGTAAACAGGTATTTTATGTTTTCAGAAACCACTTAAGGTACTGAAAATAATTGAAAAAGCAGGTGAATTTTTAAAATGAGTACTGGAATATCTACAGTGTATGTCAAAAACTTTACATGTTAAGTTGGTCATCTTAGCCCCACAAACGTGGTTTACAAAGAGTTTCTGGGGTAAATGCAACTCAATTTTTCAGTGAGGTTTTATACTTTAGGGATTTTCAGATGATGTCTAAGTACAGTATCGAGGAACGATTACTTTTATCATATTACGAAATCCACGCGAGAAGCCGCGGGTAACTGCTACTGTATACAAGTTTACCGCAGATCGTACAGCACACAAAATTTACTTATTTCCCATCATTGTCCACTGCAGGCTTGAATACCAACCAAATACGACTTTTAAGTTTAGGATCCGGTTCAGAAGTCTTGTATTGTGCGGTTTTTAGTTCGTTTGTTTCTTTTTTTTACTTCACGTTTTTTGCCACGGTTTCTTTCCTTTTGGAACTGCAGTCCACATTCTTTTCCGATAACAGGATGGACGGAGAAATGAAACTGAAAACCACAGCAAATTTGATCGGCTCCACTCGACCGTAATGCAACGCACTCCGCTGACACGCTGTACATTGTACACATTGAAGCAGTCAGCCCATAGAACTACCACAGCGCTGTCCTTGGCTCACCGCTTACGAATAACATAGCGCTGCCCAGACTAGGGCTCTCTAAAGGCTAGGTATGCTCGCCCACCATTATGGTTCAATCCTGCGCTACGTTGGTAAGGCAGTTGACCACCCCAGCCTTGTATATCCCTATTTTTTAATGTTTTCCACGCTAGAAAATAATGCTATTCTAACATAATGTAAAACTACCCATTCTCAGTATTACTCAAACGATTACTCAACATAAATATTAGAATATTTCGTACATTATTCTGTAAATTTTACTCGGGACAGTGATTACAAAAGCAAGATCGTTGATAATTTGCCTTTAAAAAAAACTAGGCATGTACTCTCACTGTAGAAATATTAGAAAAAATAGCTTACTAATAAATCAGTTTATTATTATGATTATTATATTATAGATAAGTACAATAGGTTGTTTGTAAGTTATGCGCCACGGTACAGTCATATGAAATGAGGGACACGGTGGTACTGATATAGGATACTGTCATTCTTAAATCGTGAAATTTGACGTGGTAAACGGTCATTGTCGAGGATAGCCTATATAAATTGTGATAGAAGATTTTGATACCATATGAACTCAGCCGGTATTCCATACTTGCGTGAAATTGATTCAGCGCTATTTTAAATGTTGTCGAAATAATAAGAAAAATATTCTTAGAACAAAAGTAACGCTGAAATGTGATGTACGAAGACAAACACACCCAAATAAGTTTATTTCTTCTAAAATTGTTTCTCTTTTCTTATTCACTTGTATTTAAAAGAGTACATTCTATGTGAAAAATAAACATAATTTTTGGTGAGTGTTACGAAACTCATCAGCTTATGCAGTTGTAATGAACAGAGGATTTTAGTTTATTCAACCGAATATTAATGAAACTAATATTATGTTATTAAAATTTACATTCAGGAAGAAAACAGGAATAGAGTAACTACTTCCATAGCTGAATCTTCTCTCCCAACGTGAAGTATTGCACTGAATATCAGTAACCAATGACTTGTAAGGCGAGTGACCCACGAGCTGTGGAGAATATTGAAAAAAATTTACTTTGGCAAACACTACTTTCTTTTTAACAGTTTTCTGGTTTGAGGAGAAGTAGTATGATTTATCAACACGACTCGCCTTATTAAACTTTAAAGGGTTGCAACATTGGTTGACTTGCTCAGACAGCACATTAAAAAATGATAAAGTAATATTTTACAAATATACTGTCTTCTTTTATTACAGCATTTACAAAACAATAACATTCCATTTCTTGTTTACATTTTTCTCTTTTCCCCGAAGCAATCCCATGCATTCTACCTCGTTTCTGTACATTCTTGTTAAAGTCCACAACAGCATAGGATCGAATTTTGAATAAGTGTCAAACAATTTTCTATTTTAAATTACAAGACGTTGATAAATCATACTACCTCTCCTCAAACCAGAAGACTGTTAAAAAGAAATTTTATCCGTTACAAGATTTGCACTATTTTTCATTATGTATTGCTGATAGACCCTATAGAAGACCTCACAGTTAAAAATTAATTTCATAACATCACAATTTGGTTTCTTTAAACCACCCAATTTTTTTAAAACGTACGAGTGTTTCAGAGCTTGAGTCAGAAACCTTATAGTTTAAAACCTGTCTGCATATAGGTCTACCACAGATCTTGGTTTTCAATAATGCATTCGTTGTACTACCACCAATGTTAAACAAATTATTTCTGTCATATGAAGTTACCGTAGCTTTGAAAAATATTGTAACTGTGGTATATGGATGTTGAACTCCTGTTACCGGACTTTGGGGGCAAAACTGAATATTTAATGATCAATGTGACTGAATTAAGGGGTGTAGTAATGTCAGTGGAAGCTGGATGCGGGTTTAAGTCAGTGGTTGAAGTAGAAGGTGTAGCAGAGGCAGTCGAGGCATAATGCAGATTAATCTAAACAACCTGTATACCGCAGAAGATACATTACTAAAAATGGGTGCAGAACAACCTACCATTGTGTAATAAATATCCATACAAATATAGCACTTTTTTGTCCATGCACGCGGTAATTAAAGCAATACGTTCAATGTGACGAAGTGAGCTCTCGTAGGAGAAACTAGCGTTTGATCACATGGCCCATTGCGCTTGTATGAACCAAAATGGCGGCTAAGCATACCCATCTTATAGAGCCTTAGCCCAGACCGGGCCGTGCGATGACGTCACGGGCTTCGTATGTTCGAGCCTTTCAAAGCCCATTGCAGTCTATTGCCGAAGTAGCTCATGGGGTGGACAGCTCTGCAGGACTCTGACTCATACACGACATGGTATTTAATTACGGACCTAGAAAATCGTCCGCCAATGAGGGGTGTCCGCCGGTGAGAGGTGTCCGTTAAGACAGGTTTTACTATATTAAGTTTGAAGATATAATGCATTCAGCATCAAGCCGCATAATGTGGTTAATTGCAAGAGAGGGCCAAGAGCCCTAACTTCGCCACAAATAAGGGCATCAATGAAGAAATATAAAGGTGTGTGAACAAGAAATCTTGATCTTAATATTGTATCGCTGGTCGTGGATGCCATTTGATTCGGCACTGTTCTTAATTTATCATCAGAAGTCGTGTATATTAGACATGAGTCTTAATATTGCATCCGTGGTCGTGAGTACCATTTGTATGGACACTGTTCTGAATCTGATATCTTTATTTGAGTGCATTAGTTATGCCGAAAACTGAGCAATACTTACGCTGTTGTCATTTCTTGTGAATATCAGTTGTGTTGATCAAAATTGAATATACGCTCGGTTTGGTTAGCAATTTACGACGTCATTGAGTTATTACTCTTACATAACAGCAACAGCAACAAAAACAGAAATATTAAAAATATAGTCATAATTAACGAGGAGAATAATAAATTGAAGGAAATATTCCGTAGGAACTGAATTTACAAGTGCTAGACTTCCTCGGAAAACTATGCCGAGAACTCCTGATATCTAGGTTGTCACGTTCTCTTTAGAGTTCACCAGGCTGGGCGTTTCATTTTTATAGCTCGAGATAATGTAGCAGTGTCAACTAAATTAGGTCATGCTAAACGTGCTGCTCAGTTATTGTGCCACAGATTTTGTAATGTAAATAAAGTATACACCACTGTCGAGTATCATTTGTAATATTGATAAAAATACTTGCTTTATTCTTAGGCGTTTAATTGAATTCTTAATATAAATCAAATACAGTATATCAAACATGAAATGAATAAAATTATTAACTTAAATGTCCGTAATTCAGATGTTAGAGCTCATCAAAGTGGTCCCTTCAAATGTTGATAGAGCATGATTATTCTCTCTCTTAAGGCATGTATATAAATAGCCTTACCGGTTCATCTGGTGCGGGCTTTACCTAACCCTCTGAAAGTGGTTAAAGTTAGGAACTATACCTAGGTTCACCATTAACTAATCCACTAATTCTAAAATAACAAACTATATTTTGACTTGTAACTGAACATGAGCATTTCATAAATACACAAAATATAATATAATGTTCACTCAAAACATTAACAAATGCCGGAAGGCTCCCTTTGTACATAAAATAATCAATCCTCTAATAAAAGCAGTGGAAAACGATAGCGAGGATTGTAGTACATAGTCAGTGACCAATAGTTACAACGCAAAAGTATATATATATACATAGACTTCCTCAGAACACTAAGCCGAAAACTTCCGATATCTACATTGTCACGTATATATATCGAGTGGTGGAGCTGCCCCTATTCACTCACTTTTATGCAACCCGCAGATTATACCCTAACCTAAAAACATTGACCTTGGCTATTCACAGCTATGTCTGGTCCTACTACGCTTTCTATAATTCGTTTATTCCCGTCAAGGAAACCAGCATTAACGATAAAACACCCAATGATTGTAAAGAATCGTGAAAATTCTTTATCACAGAAAGTTCATGTACAGAGAATACGATGGCTGAATGACTAGAAGTGCTGTTGATATAACGTTGGCAAACGGCAGCTTGTGATAGCCGAGCGTTCTCGGAGTTAGAGGAGGAAAGTTGTGCTCGTTGAGCCGGAGGTTCTAGTCCGATATAGAACGATTTTTTATTTCGTTGTTTAATGTTCGTGTGAGTCGCGCTGTTGAAGACAAATCGAAATCATGATCAGTTCTCACGTTGCATTTGCTCAGTTATTTTCATTTCTAAGTGACTCTTAAGAGAGCTATTTGCAGTATAATAAGCTATTACCGACAGAAGTGCAATGGGCTTGTGTATGGTCATTTGATAAGTGAAGGAAATGTTCAAAATGGCCATCTCTTTCGTTAATGCATATCTGAGTACGGTAGAGGTGAGTCATTCTTGCTTGCTGCAGCGTGCGTAGTGGAACCTGTCTGCACTTTGCTGTAAAGATTACTATGTGATGTTTCTTGTGCCCCACGTATGAAGTCCTGTAGTTCTTCGAGTCAAACGTTCGCAGCTGTTTGGTTGAATGGGTTTGTCATTATGCTGATAATAAGTACAGTGCGCTTCATTCGTTGTAGCCGTTTGCCATACAAAAAACGCATGTATTTACTCTTTTCTGATGAATGCTTCCTTTAAAGGTGAACAGTGACTTTTCAGACTTATTGAAGTTAAACCTTAAGTTAAACCTTACTGCGAATGCCTTAAGTGTATACAAATAAAAACTTCGTAGCTAGATTCGAACTCTCAATCCGTCGGAAAAATCCCATGCTGGCTGCGATTAGAACCATGTAGCCACTCCAGGCGACGAAGAGTAGGTCTCGTATCTCTGTACTAATGGATTAATCTACGCTATCGCTTCAGAACTGATCTTGTATGTTGAAATGGCGTATGGCTTTTAGGGCCGGGAGTGTCCAAGGACAAGTTCGGGTCGCCAGATGCAGGTCTTCTGATTCGACACCCGTAGGCGACCTGCACGTCGTAATGAGAATGAAATGATGAAGACGACACATACACCCAGCCCCCGTGCCACAGAAATTAACCAATTAAGGTTAAAATTCCCGACCCTGCAGGGAATCGAACCCGGGACCCCTGTGACCAAAGGTCAGCACGCTAACCATTTAGCCATGGAGTCGGACATCTTTTATGTTACAAGTTCTGAACTCGAATGTGCAGACAGGTTTACCTTGCTGCAAACACCAGAGCGTGCTAAAGAATCATGTCTCTCTTAAGCTCAGATAGTTGCAAAAAATCCCTACTAGCAGAGTATGTACCAATTCTTTCTTAATCTTTTTACCCTCCAGGGTTGGTTTTCCCTCGGACTCACTTTGGGTCCGACGCTAGCCGCGGGGTGTCATAATGATTTGGTTCCCCTTCTGATCCTTCAAAACTTCCAGACTTGGAAAAGCTGTGTGTTTCCCAAATGCTTATGCAAAATAAACTACTAATATCTAATGTGAAGAGATTCCAGCTTGAAATAATATTATATTAATACACCAAATAAAGTAAGAAAAGAAGAAAGAGTAGAAGAATTCGTGGGGAAAATAATACAGTGTGAAGGTGCGATGTATCATCGCAATTTCAGTAATGCATCACTACATGGCTAAATTTCGTTGTTATTTGTTTTGTTATATTACACAGTCATCAACACACAATCCATGTGATATCTTTCAATATACAGTATCTGAGAAATACTACTTTTTCACTACACAAAAAGCTGAAGCTTCTAACAATGTTGATATTCATTTTAATTCAACCATTTCTTGGGTCCCTGGATCCATTTTGACAGGTTTGTAACCTGGCCGAATGTCCTTCCAGACACTACGGGATTTTAAAGTGAAAATTGTATCTATAAAACTTGCTAACTGCTAAATTATTGACTTCATTGTGTCAAAGGTATTCTTACCTTATGGAATACATAACTGGTGAGCTGAAAATCGCTCTGAATATTTTATTGAACTAGTGATTTAAATTAATGAAATAACATATTGCAGTAACGCAGCTCACACATCGTGTATGAACGTGGAGATGATAGAACTGTACGGCGGATGCTTCGATGATTACTGTGTCTATCTCGTGTCCAGAAGACGAACTTACGTCAAGCCACCCAAAGTATTGTAGATTTGACTAAGCTCTGAGTAAAAGTGATATGAATACATTTGTAAATGTTGCATGTAATGTGACGTTTCATTATTTAGCCGCAAGTGCAATCATAAAATTCATTCAGGTCACTACACTTTAGAGTTCTCGTGTTTGATATTCATGTAAAGAGCATTGCTATCAATAGGTCTGTGTACTTGGCCTGCGTGAAGGAAACTGATAATGTGTGTGTCCGTGGTATCAGCAATCGTGTGTTTCATTATAATTAATTAGGGCTAGTTTAGAGAAATACCAGCCCTATGGTGAAGAGGTAGCATGGCTCTTTTACTGGAGGTCAGTTCGCGGCTCGCCCAAATATTTTAATCCTGGACTACGGCTGGAACGTGGTTCACTACGCCTTGCGAGACACACAATGGAGCCAAGCAAAACGCTGAAGATATCGACACACTGACCATAAAGCATTCCAATATTTGCTGGGCAACAGACCAAGGTACTTAATGGCTGTATGTGGCATAGGATTGTTTCGTTTAGCCTAGATAAGGTAGCATCCAGTAGCACCATTCTGGAATTAAAATGAAGTGGAAGGGAGAATATTTCGAAAAACACCTTCACGGCACCCCAATGCTACAATCGAACCCCCCTCTCTTCTGAACATTCATAACGCTGAGAGTAATCCCCCAAATCACTTAAAAATCCAAGAGGACGTATAACTATTAAGCTATCTCCCATTCTGTGCTAGCGGCTGCACATGAAAATGAATGTAGCCTCTGTGGAACATACAGCCCATTCAGAGCCTTGGTATGTCAAGAAGATCGCAGTCCAGTCGGAACAGTCTGCAGATACTTTGGTGCCATGTGGTCAACTTGATAACATTCTCAAAAATAGTGTATTTTTACGGACCATGCCCGCTGCCTTCCATATTAGATAGCTCCGCAATGAACCCAGTTCCAGCGTTCTGCCCAGAATTAAAATCCGTGGACTGACCGAACCAGAGGCCTACGTGTAAAAGAAACAGGCACGCGACCTAGACCACGAGGTGATCTTAAATTGACTGTAACCTAGACTAGGCCATTCCAACTGGGCAGCCACCGTGCTTGTCCTGTGGCAGTCCCAGCCTCTCAGGTTTGGGATGAGCCGTGCCGAAGCGAGCGAACCCCGAAGGAGAAAAAATAGCGAAAGACTAGAAAATATACGGAATACCGCCAAGCGTGATGGACAAGTAGAATGGGATGAATGATGTGCATGTACGGCGTATTTTATTAACGTTGTTATAGAATACTTTATAGAAAGAATTCAAGAATTTTACAAAATCAGCCTTTAAATAAATAATGCAACAAAATATAATACTTATTTATTTATTTATTTATTTATTTATTTATTTATTTATTTATTTATTTATTTATTTATTTATTTATTTATTTTCTGTCTGCATTCAGGACTATTGCTGATATTTCTTTGATTTCGCCAACTGAATTACACTGACTGACAGAGCAAATGCAACACCAAGGAGGAGTGGTTCGAAAGAGATGAAGTTGGGGAAAAAACAGAGACGGCACGGACGAATAATTGATGTTTATTTCAAACCGATATGCAGGTTACACAATGCGCACGGCATCGACTCAGTAGGATGTAGGACCACCGCGAGCGGCGATGCACGCAGAAACACGTCGAGGTACAGAGTCAATAAGAGTGCGGATGGTGTCCTGAGGGATGGTTCTCCATTCTCTGTCAACCATTTGCTACAGTTGGTCGTCCGTACGAGGCCAGGGCAGAGATTGCAAACGGCGTCCAATGAGATCCCACACGTGTTCGATTGGTGAGAGATCCGGAGAGTACGCTGGCCACTGAAGCATCTATACACCTCGTAGAGCCTGTTGGGAGATGCGAGCAGTGTGTGGGCGGGCATTATCCTGCTGAAACAGAGCATTGGGCAGCCCCTGAAGGTACGGGAGTGCCACCGGCCGCAGCACATGCTGCACGTAGCGGTGGGCATTTAACGTGCCTTGAATACGCACTAGAGGTGACGTGGAATCATACGCAATAGCGCCCCAAACCATGATGCCGCGTTGTCTAGCGGTAGGGCGCTCCACAGTTACGGCCGGATTTGACCTTTCTCCACGCCGACGCCACACGCGTCTGCGGTGACTATCACTGACAGAACAGAAGCGTGACTCATCGGAGAACACGACGTTCCGCCATTCCCTCATCCAAGTCGCTCTAGCCCGGCACCATGCCAGGCGTGCACGTCTATGCTGTGGAGTCAATGGTAGTCTTCTGAGCGGACGCCGGGAGTGCAGGCCTCCTTCAACCAATCGACGGGAAATTGTTCTGGTCGATATTGGAACAGCCAGGGTGTCTTGCACATGCTGAAGAATGGCGGTTGACGTGGCGTGCGGGGCTGCCACCGCTTGGCGGCGGATGCGCCGATCCTCGCATGCTGACGTCACTCGGGCTGCGTCTGGACCCCTCGCACGTGCCACATGTCCCTGCGCCAACCATCTTCGCCACAGGCGCTGCACCGTGGACACATCCCTATGGGTATCGGCTGCGATTTGACGAAGCGACCAACCTGCCCTTCTCAGCCCGATCACCATACCCCTCGTAGAGTCGTCTGTCTGCTGGAAATGCCTCCGTTGACGGCGGCCTGGCATTCTTAGCTACACACGTGTCCTGTGGCACACGACAACACGTTCTACAATGACTGTCGGCTGAGAAATCACGGTACGAAGTGGGCCATTCGCCAACGCCGTGTCCCATTTATCGTTCGCTACGTGCGCAGCACAGCGGCGCATTTCACATCATGAGCATACCTCAGTGACATCAGTCTACCCTGCAATTGGCATAAAGTTCTGACCACTCCTTCTTGGTTTTGCATTTGCTCTGTCAGTCAGTGTATGTCAGGGAGAATGGTTTGAAGAGAATGAATGTGCTTCCAATGCAACATCAGATAAATATGGACTAGTTTTACTCTTATTCATGTTCATGACTGAGACCAGAGTGCTGAGTGTTCGCAAAGGTATGTAGATCCAAACACAGCAACTAATTTGCATCCCAATACGTGGATGAGGCCACCTGGGATACTGTTATAACTATCTTTTACAACTGTGTTCAGTGAAGCGTTATCAGCTCTCTTCAAAAGTTGACTAGAGCATATTTAAAATTTACAGAAGAGGGTGTCACAAGAATATTTAATACAGGCGGCATTTCTTTGATATGCTAAATTCAATAAAGTATCGAATTTTTGTGTAATTGTTTTGGCTTTCCAATAACGATTAGAGTTACAATTGGACAAGCCACATCTTTCTAAAGGTAGGAATTATTTACATTCTTTCTCTAGTAATTTAATTTTTGACGACTACATCTTAAACGCACGAATTCCGTCCCACATATCACCTATCAACTCAAATTTGCCTTGCAAACAAATATTTAACACACACAAGAGGTTTTTAATATCGGCTAAAATGATGTCAGCAAACCAGCGATCGTGTTCTCACATCACCACAGCCGTAGTGGGAGAGGGTAGTAGGGTTAAGCTCTTGCCTGACAAGGAGCAGTGCCAGGGCTCCCCGTCCCTCGTGTTGAATAGCCTGACCTAGGCTGTAATGTAAGAAGCAAGTGTTTAGTGCTGCATTTATCTTGGTTAGTTCCTCAACGGTTCACTTGGCAAAGGGATAGTACCTTGATCCTTGGAGCTATTGTTCACTGTAGTAGACACACTACAGTCATTCTTTTGTACAGCTCTTGAGTACCAGCATATTACATGAGGTATCCTTCTAGAATGACGACGACGAAATTCATACTTATAACGAAATACGTTTCAGACGTTTGATTGCTCCAAGCATATCTTCCTACATCAAACTTTAACCTCATCCTGTTCTAATGAGATTTTATTTGTTTTCCTGGAAAGCTCAATAACTAAGAATAATACATTCCTGGCGTACGGGATATAACCCACTGAAGAAACTCTGAAGAAATGTTTTTAATAACAGATTTGTGTATAAATCAAGACATATATTGAACACATTCTCAAACTGGTTCTATAAATAAAAGAAAAACGTGAACTATCCTTCAACAATATTACTTCATGGGTTTCAGACAAGATGTTGCCGTATCCCTAATGTAATAGTCATTGCGTCATAACGGCAGTCGCGCTGAGAGACTTGTGGATATACTGCTTGCTTTTCGAGCCAAGGACGGTGGGTTCGAACCCAAATCAGTCCGATGGTATGCTCCATTACGCCAGCTTTGTGTCGGTGTATTTACTGGCAAGTAAAGTACTCCTACTGGTCAAAATGCCTCTAAAAATAGTAATTTTATTGGTATCATTTCATAATAAGTCGAATTTCACATGTTCACATTCTTTAAAATAATGTGGAAACTTGAAAATAGGTTACTGTAATTACTTACCGCACGCAACGTCTACCAGCATTAAAACATACAACCGAAAACTTTTCTTAATGCATGTGAAACAGTCACTTTGATGCTTATCAGATGACTACACTGTGATACGCAGGCGAGTCCGATGTATCTATCGACCAATTCTTAATGACATCGATTCAACCATAGACGGCGTCGACTATTTAAATGTTGAGCTCGTAACTGAGCATAATGTATTCATATTAATAATATTGAAATAAAAATAAATTCAACAAAAATAAAATATTGTACGGTACAAGGATGAAAAGTGCTTCATGTATTCGTTTCGAAACACCTCAATTCATACGCCACGGCTTGTTTTCGGCTCTTGTAACGTAAGTAACCTTTACGATCCACTAACTACTTTTTCGTTTTTCGGAGATACTGAGGTACCGAAATTATTCAAATAGCATAAATCCTAAAGAGATTTTTCATTTTGCTAGTGTTTTAACGTCGCACTATCACACTGAAGGAAAGGGATAGGACTTAAAATGTAGTGGCCATGTACTTAATAAGGCAGAACCCCAGCATTTTCCCTGTGAAAATGGGAAACCGCGGTAAACAGTCTTCAGAGCTGCCGATGAAATCTAAAGGCTATTATTTCTGGTACTCCAGGCCATGACAATGTAGTTAAAAATAACTTGTAATAATATTTTTAGTTGTTTAAAATAATAATAAAATAATATAATCATAATTGTTGCGGGGTATTCTGTGGAATGCAAAGGTGAAAAAAGGTGCGGGCTGGAATGGGTCTATCTACGAGAGTCAAAGATTAATTATTTAAAACTTCAAAATAAAGGTTATATTTTTTTCCAGAAATTAAATTTTTACAAACAACATTTCAGTTACAGTTAGGTACAAAATAGAAAAACAGGAAAAACCCAGACAAGACTAGCCACAATTTGAGCTTCAAGCTCATAATTTACCAAGGTCCTAACATCACAATTGTTGCGTTAGACAGGTAGAAAAGGAGAGATATCTCCCAAAAGACAATTTTCAAGAGCACTTTGCTCCAACGGTTACAATTTACGGTCTTCCAAAGGCACCACTCGATGTTACACCAATATCTATTATATTACAAGAAAAGAGCTTACATGCTCTACAAATTCAACCAAGAAGACTGCGCTCCCAACCCTTACAGCCTGATTAAGGCAACCTTTAAGTTTACATTAGGGATTAGAGCTTTTTGCTCAATACAATTACATTTCTAGGTCTCTCTAGGCACAACCTACAATTTACAACGCCATATTACCTTTTATATTACACAGGGGTATCTAGTACCTATACTACCGGGCCTTTGTGAAGAAGAACAGGTTACATTACTGGCCCAAACACAAAATGTATGGAGGCGTACACTTGCGCTCCTCGAAATCAGAAATTAAAACCCTACTTGGGCTTGTGGCCCGACGATGCAGAGGCTAATCCCACACTACTGAGGTGACTAGGAGGACAACCTAACTTGAATTTACAATAGAAAAACTGTTACAAAATCGTAGTCACCTCAAGATTAATTGAAGGGGAATTCAAGAGGGTAACGCACTCCCTATCCCTGTTTTACAGCTTAAGTCCTGAGGACTTACATGAAATTTTACATTAGAAATAAGAAAGATTACATTTTACCAATTGACTGTTACATAGTTAAAGATTGGAACCTTCCCCTCGTGTCAGCTTCTGGAGGTAACTACTTAGATGGAAAACTGTTGGCCATTACCTTAGCTAATGTTCTGCCTGCCGAAGATTCAGGACCCCGCCTCCTGTCTTAACACACTCACTCAGTAAGACGACGATCAGAAAGACAAGTTAGCTCGAAAAAGCCACAGATTTTTACCCGAGAGGAAGCTTCGAGAAGGCTCTGGACGAAATCCGGACACATCCTCTCATTTTTATTGGCGGATAAAATAGGTAAAAGAAACGTTTGATTGGCTGAAAAATAAATACAGAAAATGTGTGATTGGCCAGTCTCCAAAGCTGGCGGGTTGATAAGAAAGTGTTGCAAACCTTGAAGTATAAAAATTAATGAAAGTCAACTCAGTTGAGAAAACATATAAACACAAACTTCTTTAAATTTCGAGTTATTCGATTTTGTACCAGAGTGCATGACACCAGTTCTTTAAATAGAGACATCTATGGAGAAAAGTCCACATTTCTTGAAATAGGAGTTGCAACCACTGATATACCAAAACAAAACAAAGAAATTTAGTCAGTTTAGGAAACTTTAAAATAACATATTACTCCATCATTTAGTAGTGACATCTGTTGATCAATGTCCCAACTTCCTGCACTACCTGTTTCAAGTTTTGTATGATAGATAATGTTCTTCAAGGCGCTTCTTTTAAATGCGCGGGGTTGAGGTGTACCGGCCGGTACAATAATAATAATAATAATAATAATAATAATAATAATAATAATAATAATAATAATAATAATAATAATAATAATAATTGTACCGGGCGGTACACCTCCACTCCGCTAATTTAAAATGTGCGCCAGTTGAAACTCCTCTGCTGGAGGAAGTCTGAACTTTATCTACGCTATTAATTCTCTACTTTCTCAGAAGATGTCACCACGTGGAAAATTTTGAGTTTTTGAACTGTGTCATTTTTGATGTGGTTTTGTTTCGCTTGAAGTAAGAAGTGTGAACTTTCTCTTCTAGAGGACACTACTGAAGATCAACAATAGTGCAACCTAGTGCGGAGTCAAAGAACTATTTTGTTGGAGAAATTTTTATTTCAAATGTTTGTTCTTTGCTAAATTTTTTTCAGTCTTTGGTTAAGTTGGCAATATTAACCCCTTCTTTCCCCTTGTTTTAAATCTAGCCTATCCCGAATTTCTTGAATTAATTTTCCACCAATTATGTGTTTCTTCTTAGTATTGTGTAGGGGGTTTATTGATCTACCAATAAAATCATCGCGGGAGGGTGTTTTCATTCCCCTAACGCCTAGAACCTTCTGCGAGAGTATTTAAACTGCTGATTTTAGGGTCTCCGGGCCACTTCTGTTCCATCTTTCAGTGTATAAAGTACATAGCAGGAGGCGGGAAGCGCCTCTTTCCTCGGCAGCGGTCATCAATAAGGTAATGGCCGATTAATAAATTCTTTCTTTGCTAGCTCAGCAGTTTAACTCTCGGGGCGGGTGCGAAGCGTTCCTCCATGTAACCTTTTCCTAAAATGTAACGATCTTTTCTTCTATTCTCTTTTAAGCTGCATATTGGGATAGAGAGTGCTAACCCTCTCGAGCTCCCACTCACATTGTCTTGAGGTGAACTTATTTTCTCAACCTATTCTTCGTTAATGTAAAACAAATTGCTCTTTTCTAAAGTCACCTCGGTAGTATGGGATTAGCCCTTGCATTAGTGGCCTAGAGCCAGATTAGGTTTTTAAAAACAAGTGTATTAGGAGTGCAAGATCGCCTCCTCTCAAATTGTTATTTTAGAGGTCATGTAATTGCCCATTTTTATTTAATAGACCTCAGTAGGTTGGGTATTTTACCCCTGTGTCTATGTCCAGTGAGGACAACTTGAAGGTGGAGTTTGGTGTGGCCTGGGAGAGGCTTAAATTTTGAGAGCGAGTGGCTCTTTTGAAAATTGAGTGTTGTATGCCTCGTGGAGGCTTTTCTGTGTAATTTGGAGCAAGGGCTCCTAGGTATGAATGGGGTTTTCTGCCCCTCTGTTAAAACTTGTGTTTGGGGTAAAACTGAGCTGATTGCCCAAGCAGTGTAAAATCAGGGCGCGAAGCCCAATTCCTGTAAATATTGTAACTACCCTTTTTTGATTTGCTACTTTGTACCTGCCATGCTTGTTATTTCTTTGTTTTTGAAAAGAAAATATAACATTGTTAAATTTTAAATTAATTTTGCTTTCGTAGCTGGAGACCTATTCACACCCGCACCTTCTTTCACCTCTACCTACCACGGAAAACTCCGTAACAATAATAATAATAATAATAATAATAATAATAATAATAATAATAATAATAATAATAATAATATGGACTGAGACACCGTGTGCAGTTACTTTTATTTGATGCCATCTAGGCTGCCTGCACGTCAATTCTGACGTTTTGTTTTACTCTACCAGATGACAGAGTAAACCGGATCTCTTGGGTGACCTATGGCTGAACTGTAATTAATTCTGTCGGG
Organism: Anabrus simplex; assembly: GCF_040414725.1. NCBI lineage: Eukaryota > Metazoa > Arthropoda > Insecta > Orthoptera > Tettigoniidae > Anabrus > Anabrus simplex. Next base: position 933,454,448 of record NC_090265.1, on the reverse strand, counting down.
TAAGTCTCTAAAGTTTCACCAGATATTTTTTACATCTCAGCGTGGTACGAAAATTATTATGATCTTAACAAACTGTAGTCTGTTGTATACATGTATCACCATGTGTTGGTATCCAGCAGGAGGTAAAGCTAAAGGCAATTTTCGTCGAACTTACATATTACCCCTATGAGACTGAGCCTTGCCGTAAGATATAATAATAACTCTTATCGACCGCTGTCGGATAGCTAGTCTCTCTCTCTTCAACTTTGTACTCTGAGGAAGTTCCGAAACGAATTAAACTTTCAGCTATGAAATACTAGATTGATCAGATTTACGAGATGAGGTCAAACTTGGCAGAGTTCTGAATGACTGTCAGCTGCTTCTCAAAGCAATGCTGCACAATCCATTAGTAGGCTGAAGGTGAACGAACTACGTACAGTGTGTCTGGCACCTTCTTATTCATACAGTGCGATTTAATATAACACTGCGCTTTTCCTAGCCAAAATGAAAGTATCATATGTTCCCGCTAACAAAAATTATTTTACACACTGTAAATTGTTTTATGTAACGTATAAGCAATGAATTCTGTACATATAACATACATAATACATCATTAAAGACAAAGACAAGCCATGAAGGCCCTTGGAGGAGTGGAAGGTAAAGCCTTCATCCATTGTTAACCTCGGCACGTGATGGGGTAGAGTGGTTAGCTCTACGCCCGGCCGCCTTTGCCCACAGGAATTAACCTGGTACTCATTGTTGGTGTATGCTGTGTGAACCTCACGGCCACATGCACCTCCGGAAGTGGAAATCTCGTTTCTAAATTTTTTACGACTTCCTGATGGGGATTCGAACCCACGTCCTTCCGTGCGAACCAAGCACGCCTTTACCGCCTCGGCCAGGCAGCCCCTACATACATCATTATAGACCGTACCGAGCTCGACAGCAGCAGTCGCTTAAGTGCGGCCAGTATCCAGTATTCGGGAGATAGTAGGTTCGAACCCTACTGTCGGCAGCCCTGAAAATGGTTTTCTGTGGTTTCCCATTTTCACACCAGGCAAATGCTGGGGCTGTACCTTAATTAAGGCCACGGCCGCTTCCTTCCCACTCCTAGCCCTTTCCTGTCCCATCGTCGCCATAAAACCTATCTGTGTCGGTGCGACGTAAAGCAACTAACAAAAAAATATTATAGACCGTTATAAGTTTCAGTGTTCAATCTGCAAGCCTCTGTGAATTTACTACACGTCGCCACAATCCTCTACTATTTTGCTACTAATGCTGTGGCCTCAGTTAGTTCTATACCTCTTATCTCTGAAACGTTAGAAACTGAATCTAACCATCGTCGTCTTGGTCTCCCTCTCCTTCTCTTACCCTCCAAAACAAAGTCCATTATTCTCCCAGGTAACGTATATTCCTCCATTCACCTCACATGACCCCACCACCGAAGTATGTTTATGCGTACAGCTTCAACCACCAAGTTCATTCCAAACTTAGCCTTTATTTCCTTATTCTGAGTACCCTTCTGCCATTGTTCCCACCTGTTTGTACCAGCAATAATAATTCTCGCTATTTTCATGTTTGTTACTTCCTACTTATGGATAAGATATTCCGAGTCCACCCAGCTTTCACTCCCGTCAAGCAAAGTTGGTCTCAAAACGGACCGATTTAAAGATAGTTTCATCCGGGAGCTGACTTCCTTGTTACAGAATACTGCTGAACGCAACTGCGTGCTCACTGTATTAGATTTACTCCACCTCGATTCAATCTCACTATATTACCATCCGGGGAGAACACACATCCTAAATACTTGAAATTATCTACCTGTCCCAGTTTTATATCACCAATCTGTCATTAAATTCTGTTGAATTTCTTAGCTACTGACATAAATTTAGTCTTCGAAAGGCTAATGTTCATACAATATTCATTGCACCTATTTTCAAGCTCCAATATATTAGACTGCAGGCTTTCGGCACAATCTGCCGTTAAGAATAAGTCGTTAGCAGAGGCCAGACTGCTTACTACATTTCCACCTAACTGAATCTCTCCCTGCCACTTTATACTGTAACTACTCCTACCAGGAATCTTACTATTAATTTCCTTTACACAACATACTAAAAAATTGGTTGAGCACCAGTTGCTGCAATAAGCAACAAAATTCGGGGAGCATGCCTCTTATCTTAATTATTCTCAAGGCGTGAGGTGATAAACTCACACAGCTGGCAATATACAGGAATATGGATCAGGACAATTGTAGATTACGGTTTAATTTCTACAATTGAGGATTTTACTTGGAAATAGAATCACTTATTATTATTGAAAGAAACCTGAATTCTTGACTATAGTTTACGTCGCAATGAACTCGGATTGGCGTATTTTAATTTAATAGTATAAAAATACCCTCTGAGATTTGTTGTTACATATACAGAAAATTTGATGTAAATAAAGAAAGCTATTGGCATGAACTTGAATTGAACTATGATATCGCCCCTGATTACATTTTTTCATGTTATTTATGCATAACATGTATGATACTGTAATTACCTGATGTCTGCACACACCACCGTTGAACTTGAAATTCCTGGAAAAGCCTTTGGGTTGAAGTCGGAAGCCGCCTGCTGTTATCTCCTTCTGTAACCTGGAGTTGACCCACATTCCCTTTCCGAGTGCAGTAAGCTCCAATGCGGTTACGTCCACTCAATATATTTTTGTTATAAATGGCAAAACTTTACTGAAAAATCCTGTAATATATAGGCATACTATCAAGTTTCACACGTCCTGATAGCTAATATAGAGACTGTTGAAATAAATTCAACAGTTCTATGCGATGTTAGATGTATCTACGTAGAGTCAATTCTCGAACAAAGTTCACGAATTGCATAGTAGAATTCAATAAAGAATTTGAAATACCATGACGGCTGTTAACTGCATATATCCGTTAAATTATATATATATATTTCTCATACCTCTGCAGACCACGGCACTAAATCCTGGGAAATATACTGAAACAAACTTATATTGCAAAGTTCTACCCCGCAATTAGATGCTGCTCTTTCACTATCAGCCCAGCACAAGTCTCTACTCAGATCAGTCCACCACACTTACACCTCTTCGACGATTCTTAGACCGCCTCTTAGCTCCGACCACCACTCTTAGACGGTCCAACTCTCCTTATATCGTCTTATAAAAACTCGTGACGACCACTCAGATCCTTCCCACTCCATCATCCGTTCCACACCGACACACGGTAGCTAGCGAATACAGACACTCGATCGAAACCACGTGGCCACGCACTATACAAAAGATGTCATGTGTCTTAATAGCTTCCCCACGCGTACAAACGATGAATACGTAGATGTGTCAGCGCAAAATTTACTTGCTTAATGCAGCCTCGGTTAAACATAGCTTCGGTTGCAAAATATCATGGCAGCTCACCTACCCACAGTTACAAGTCACAATATGACCATTTCAAGTCAACACATCTCACTTATTTATGTACAGAGTAACTACAAACAAAATTTCCTTATCCTGTGATTAAATGATATAATATGCGTGATACCTACTTATATTACAGTCTAAATGATGAAAATCAGAATATAAACTCTAATGAATCGGGTCAAATAATAATAATAATAATAATAATAATAATAATGATAATAATAATAAATGCTGAATGAAATCTGTAACCCTGTTGTAAGGTTACAATACCTTTCAGCAAATGATCCATTTAAACTACGAACCACAAAGGTGAAAGATTTCAGCCTTGTCTAACCCCTGTAAGTACCCTGAACCAAGAACTCATTCCACCATCAATTCTCACTGCAGCCCAATTGTCAACATAAATGCCTTTGATTGATTTGTATAATCTACCCTTAATCTCGTAGTCTCCCAGTGTGGTGAACATCTTTTCCTTCGGTACTCTGTCATATGCTTTCTCCAGACGAAACAAACATATCTGTGCATTCCTCTCGTAGCATTTTTCAATTACCTGGCGCATACTGAAAATCTGATCCTGACAACCCCTCTGTGGTCTGAAACCACACTGGTTTTCATCCAACTTCCTCTCAACCACAGATCGCACCCTCCCTTCCAAGATGCCAGTGAATACTTTGCCTGGTATACTAATCAATGCTATACCTCGATAGTTGTTGCAATCCTTCCCGTTCCCTTGCTGGTAGATAGTTGCTATTACTCCTTGGCCCGATATAAAGGTGCCTTAACAACACTCCATGCTAATCTTATTACTGTATGAAGCCATTTCACCCCTGCCTTCCCACTATACTTCACCTTTTCAAGTCCAATTTCATCTATTCCTGCTACTTCATGAAAAATGTAGTTTATTTACCATCCTTTTTAAAAATACAACATATTTAAAAAAACAAATATTACTTTTATACTCACACTGTTATTAATAAAATAAATAGAATAATAAATAAATAAATAAATAAATAAATAAATAAATAAATAAAGTCATGAGCATTTCTAACACTTTGTAGAATAATGACTGCTAGACACCTTCGCTTTAGTCTCCACTCCTTTCGACTCATCTTTACACGACATATGTCGACTGTAGACCCTGAATATCAACGCGCATAAATGTTCAGTAAGTTTTACATCAGCAGAAATGGTGGCATATGGAGGAGTGGGAGGGATTTTTTAATTGTCTTGGAACGCTCCAAATTAATAATTTCATTTTTCAGAGCAGCTGCAAGTTTGGGGTCGTTGTCTTGCTGGAATATGTAGATTGGGAGCATCCCCAACTTTTCCACACTTTGCATAACATTTATATTAAGAATGTCATTATACACTACCTTGTCATTATGCCGTCTATAAACAGAATATTACTAATCCCTTTTGCTGACATATACACCCCCATGCGGTTAGGGGCGCACAGCTGTGAACTTGCATCCAGGAGATAGCGGATTCGAACCCCACTGTCGGCAGCCGTGAAGTTGGTTTTCCATGGTTTCCCATTTGCACAACAGGCAAATGCTAGGGCTGTACCCCAATTAAGGCTACGCCGCTTCCTTCCTACTCCTAGGTTTTCCCCATCCCATCGTCGCCGTAAGACATGTGTAGGTGCGACATGAAGCCAATCGTAAAAGTGACATACACACCCAAAGAATACTTGACCCACCTCCGTTCCTTACTATGGTAAATACAGCATATTAGTCACAATATTGTCCATATGAAGCTTTCTCCGGACCCTGTGGGCACCATCCGATTCAAAATGGTTAATTTTAGTTTCGTCAGACCAGAAAACACTGTTCCAAAATTCCTTACCCTATAGCGGTCTTGCAGCACGATTTTCTTTTTACTAAGGCCTCTGTGTTCCTCGGTACTCTGAGAACGTAACCATGTTTGTGCAGTGCCCGACGAACCGTCTCAATACACACCTTCATGCGCATAGTAATTCGAAATTTTGACCGCAATTTTGGAGCATTAATTGGAGAGTTCTTCCTGAGCACTCATTGAAGTTTCTTCGTATATATCTCGCAGACACTTGATACTTGAAATGACTTGCCACATACTGCACGGATTTTACTCACCATTTGTCCTATTCTTTCTTAGAGAATTTATTTTGCAATTGCCAGATTAAAAATTGCCTCTTTCTGTTAGGAGCCAAACTCTATCTCTGCCCATTGTTCACAGCACTGCCGTAGGTGATTTGGTAACACAGCCTTCTGTTAACGCCGGCCGTAAGATGATAATGAATACAGTACACGCATACCAGTGCAAATAGGAAAGTGGCTTCAAGTCGAGGTGAAAATATTTTCTATTATTTTATGAAGAGAGCGTTATTGCTTAGAAAGTATAAGCTCACTGAACGCTTGCGTCTTGTTATTGCCTCCGTTATTCAGCAAATTGATGAAGTGTTTTTGCATAAGTGAGTGATAAATGGGTAGCTTTGTACTGAATTACGTGATGTATGAATAACAATGTGACATTCTTTACGTCATCACGACGCGTCAAAGACACCGGGTCAAAGTATCTGAGGATCGCTCAAATTCTTCCCTCCCGGCTGAAGACATAGACCAACATCAGTGAGCAAGAAACAAGATTTTAACTTCCGGAAGTGCATATGATCCTGGGGTTCACTCAGCCTACAAGAAAATAAGTACCAGGTTAATTCCTGGGAGCACCGAGCTCGTTAGCTGCAGTCGCTTAAGTGTGGCCAGTATCCAGTATTCGGGAGACAAGTAGGTTCGAACCCCACTGTCGGCAGCCCTGAAGATGGTTTTCCGTGGTTTCCCATTTTCACACCAGGCAAATTCTGGGGCTGCACCTTAATTAAGGCCACGGCCGCTTCCTTCCCACTCCTAGCCCTTCCCTGTCCCATCGTCGTATTAAGACCTATCTGTGTCGGTGCGACGTAAAGCAACTAGCAAAAAAAAAAAAAAAAAAAAGATCCTGGGAGCAAAGGCGGCCGGGCATAGAGCGAACCACTCTACCCCACAAAGTGCCGCGGTTATGGATAGTAGAAGCGTTTAACTTCCACACCTTTATGGCCTGTACGGAGATAATTTCGCTTTTCCATCAGTGAGAAATTTGCAGAAGAATCGCCCAATCAAGTATAATAGGGTTCGTGGTGGTAACGGCTTTCCACAAGTCTTGAGTGAGAGGAAACATTACCAAGTAGATAATTCTTCTCAATTGACATGAAGTCTTTAATATTTACTACTACTACTACTACTACTACTACTACTACTACTACTACTACTACTACTGGGTGGCTGAATGGTCAGCGTACTAATCTTTAGTTTAAAGGGCCTCGGGTTCGATTCTCGACTGAATCGGGGATTTTGTGCTGGTGTTCGTCTTACTTTCGTCTTCATTTACATACAGCACAGCACACTGCAAATACCACAGAAACACTCAATAGTGAATGCATCTCTCGACTTAGGGTTAGCGCAAGAAACGGTATCCGGGCGTAAAACTGGGTCACGCACTGCCTACACAAGGTAACTGGGAAAAGACGAATAATAATAATAATACTAATAATAATAATAATAATAATAATAATAATAATAATAATAATAATAATAATGTCAAGCCCCGCTAAGGACATTCATGTTTTATGTTGTTCTGACCAGTTTGGTCCATGAGCTTCATTGCTGCTGGCCGCTGACTTGTGCTGTATACACTTCAGTCTTATGCATATTTCAAACCATTTGTCCTTTCGCTAAATCGGAGAACACACATTGCGTTCAGAATAAATGTACAGCTGAGAATTTAGTAAACGTGTCAATTGGAAACCAAGAGATAGGGAGTGGTTACAAGCGTGACCAACTCATCGATTTAATGTTTACATTGCCCACATGTGTCAACAGTAGTTTATGTCGCGAATCGACTGCTAGCTCTTTACCACTGCTGTCGAGTTTATCTGCTCTTCCATACACAAGTTTGTCTTTGATGTGCTCAAATAAACCCACAGCACGAGATATTTAATGGCGCGGAGCAAGTGCTAATTGGCGGAGGGAGATATGTACTCAGCAAATTATATAATTAGCGCTTCCCAACCTAACAGAGGATTAATCGAAGATACATTTGTATTACTGAGCTACTATTACTAGATCCCTCCTATTACAAAGAGTTTTCTCCATGGATATTCGTTCCATATCACTAAGTTAATCATTTCTTAATATTTCTTTGAAGGAAACAAAGTAATAAACATGATCGAAGGTTCAAATCCAACTCAAACCGGTGGTATTTGAAGATGTTCAAATTGCCAGCATCGTATCAGTAGATACATCGGTAACTACGGGACACCGGGCGAATTGGCCAAGCGGTTAGGAGCGCGCGGCTGTCAACTTGCATCCGGGAGATAGTGGGTTAGAATCCCACTGTCGGCAGCCCTAAAGACGGTTTTCCTTGGTTTCCCATTTTCATACCAGGCAAATGCTGGGGCTGTACCTTAATTAAGGCCACGGCAGCTTCATTCCCACTCCTAGCCCTTTCCCATCCCATCGTCACCATAAGACCTATCTGCGTCGGTGTGACGTAAACAAATTATAAAAAAAACTACGAGACAAAGCTTCCGGCGTCTTGTGTCTATGAAAACCATAAAAGTAGTTAGCGAGACAAAGAAAACTTATTCTGTTGTTATTAATTGAGGAGTGAAATAAGTTCTATGATATGATGAGTCCTAACTGAAGTCCTCTTCCTTATCAGCCCTAATAATTTCCCTTCGTACGGTCTTCGAACCTAATCTATGTTAATGAGACCTTAAACCACTACCAAATAAAATAAGAAAGGAAATACGGAAGTACACCAGACGGTAAGACCAAGACATTAAACGGTTTGGTTTCTTAGAAATCCATCCACCTTTCTGGAAGATTATTAACAGAATAAAATATTTCGTATTTCCACAAGAATGTGAAAACTGAAAGTTTCATATTTCAAATACTACTAATGGTCTGTCGCAGCAATAGTTGCGAACAAAGACTTTTTTGCTATTTACTTTACGTCGCACCGACACAGATATGCCTTATGGCGATGATGGGATAGGAAAGGCCTAGGAATGGGAAGGAAGCCGCCGTGGCCTTAATTAAGGTACAGCCCCAGCATTTGCCGGGTGTGAAAATGGGAAACCACGGAAAATCATCTTCAGGGCTGCCGACAGTGGGATTCGAACCCACTATCTCCCTCGAACAAAGACTAAAAATGAACCTGATGATAAAAGAAGCACGAGAAAAGTGACGGTAACTATACTGAACCCCGAAAGATCATTTATTTGCCTTTAAACTTACACTGCCGTTGTGACTAAACATATGGAATTTTTGAACTTTGGCAACTGCCCTAACATAATCATCTTCTGCTTGCTTGTAACGGTCATGTTTAAGCACTTTAATAAAGTAGGCTACAGTTCACTTTGACTGTCCTATTAATTAACTGTTTTTATTATTTCATTGTAAACTATGTTGCTTGTGAAATACCCTAATGTTTCGGGTAACTTTACTTCTGACAATCCTCGCAGCTTTGATGATGATGATGCTTGTTTATGGGGCCTAACATCTAGGTAATCAATCCCTAATGGAACGAAGTGGGACGAAATGTAATGACAATTTGAAAGTCCAAAATCATCCACTAACCAGAATTCAAAACGTGATGATGAAGAATGCATGGATGAATATGAATTTAAGAGAATCAGTAAATCCGACCCGCAATACCCAACCTTCCAAAAAACAATAGTATTACTGACCAAGGGACTGCTTCTAAAGCACATTCTTGAAACGATGATGCTTGATGTCTAAAAGAGGCCAAACTCCAGGTCAACGGACCCTCATAATGCTACTTATCGCTAGTAAAATACAACTATGGTATTTGTCATGCCACGGTACTACTCAAAACTAGCGTAGACTCACGGTGTTCCACACATTGTGGTACTACTTACAAGTATCGTACGTCGCACAGGCAGACCTATGGTGTTTCTCACATAATGGCGCCATTCATAGGCACCACAAACCAATGGTATTTCTCACATAGGTGTACTAATCACGGGCGCCGGTATTCGAGTGCTGTTCCTCACATAGTGGGTACTAATCGCAGGAAACGCAGACCCACGGTGTCACTCATATAGTGGTACCAATCACAGGTACTGTAAACCCACAGTGAACCCACCCTCTGCTGCTACTAATCACAAACCTGTTTTGTACCTAACATAGTGGTACTACTCACACTCCGTTTACTAAACCAATGGTCATGTGCATATTTCTTATAAGCATTACAATTGCACCAACTTTCAATTCCAGATTGCATAACGGAGTGTAGGTATTGTATGGGTATGCTTCTTTCGAAATCTGTGCCAGCATCATCATCTGAAAACAGAGTATAGGCACTGTTGTATTCCTTAATACTTCCTGGGATTAGGTAAAGAACGTCTTCATCTATAGTGTTAGAGTCATCATTGAAGGGACTTACAATTGCTCTGTTATAGTAAGCTGAAAAATTAAAGTCTATATTGCCGAAAATGTGACTTATCAATGAATCGTTACTTATGAAGTAATTGGAAACACTTATTAGGTATTACATTTCCTATTTCACTTTAAATTTCATTATTTTACAGTAGCTATGCTGCAAATTCCTTCACGAAAGACCTTGCACACATATTTGTTTTCAATAGCAATACTTGAAATTTTGGCTATATTTGAGAATTTTGGTTACATGCCTCACACCTAAGCTCTTCCACCTTTGGATACCACAGGAAGAACTTAGCACAAATCTCCCCCAAATATGACAATCAAACCACCCATTCCTTTTTCACGCCTCATAATGTCCTTTAGTAAGGAATCAATGCAATGCACTGTTAATGGAGGAATTACCGAAGCTTCATCAATAATAAAACTGCTGATTTTCACAAAACGCCTGCTTCTGAACTGTTAAATTTAATACATGAAACTGAACTTTTTGTTACAGGAACAGGAAAACGAAATGTATTGTGATTTGTCTTACTAACTCCTAATAATAAAACTGCAACTGTTGTCCATGCAGCAGCTATTGCAATCTCACCTCTGCTTCTAATTATATATACTAAACTTGAATTTTGAAATGTTTCCCAAATCCTCCTGGAGCTTCTAAAAACAAGTTCCGACTTGATTTCATAGAGTCCTCTGTCGGGATGGCATAGAAAGATCAGCTAGACAACTTTCATAGAGCTATCTACCAGCGAATACAGTTAAATGCAACGACCTAAGCATCGTATTATTCGAATAAATGACAATTTTACGCAAATAAAGAACCTGACGAAACAAATAATATTTTTCCAGTTATACTGAGATGAAGGTTTTGATGTACGGTAGAACACATGGGCGTTAGTATTGTGGTTTTATCGCAATATTCTGTTACACATTCAAATTATAGATTCGTTACAAAAGTGGTAAATAATGGTCGAGAGAGTTCAGTGGGCGATTTGTAGCTTGACCTTAGATGATACGATGAAGCACTGGTGAAGTGAAGTGCTGTCTAACGGGATATGGGAGTTTAATCACTAGCTCCTTTTGCTAGTAGGTAAAGGGCAAACGCTCTGCGACCACTGAACTCAGTAGCGCGCACATACTTCGCAAATAATACGCTCACTCTGAATGAATGAATTCAAAATGTTGGTGGTCCTATACCTACCAAGTCGATTACCATATTTGTCTCAACATCTTTTTTGGAATTATCAAGTTTCTCAAGCTAGATATTTTACATACAGTACATACACCTTGTGCCCGTTCGCATCTCGTAGACCAACAACAAAATGGCGGCGTAGGAAGGTATGGCCCATGCGATTTACTAAGGCAATGAACTTCGTATCAATGCAACGTATAGGAGGCTATGTACGTCACGGAAAGGATAGGTTTCGAAGACACTGGAGAACAGTAGAGGCTCATTTGAATTGTTTTAAAAAATATATAGCAGCGGGTGAATTGTTTAACGAGACTCTAAAAAAATTACTTTCACGGAGACAAGACGCAGATGCGAGCAGATCTATATATTCGAAGAATATAGTTACTTCTTGAAGAAGAATATTAATTATATATATTGGCGACAGCATACAATTAAAGTATTCTTCGGTGTATGCTAGTAGAAGAGCCGAGAAAAAAATATAAATATATAAATTTTGGTGATATACGACGGATTTGGAATATCAAGTAGCAACGTAACGATCGAAAGAATCGGAATTCACCATTGTGAAATATTTAATAACTACACACGAGAAGAGTATAACTACCGTAGCAGTAAAAATAATAATTATTTACGGAGAAAATATTTCACAGAAAGAAAAACTTTGACGATTATTTTAAATAACAGAAAAATGCAGAATACTATGACTAATTACTGCCCACAAGGAATTCTTCTCATTGTCTACAGATACAAGATGATGACTGTCTGCTAATTCATCAAGATGGACCAAACTGGGGATATGTACCGTCGAACCAGATGACCAGTCGGAGAGTATTGGACAGGCCAACCAGTGGAGATGATGACGTTGGATGAGGATCGGCCAGCCCAAAGACCGGATGATACGAAGTGGTCTGACGAGATATGTAACCATCAGATGACCACGAATGTCCAGTTCAGACAGAGATCCAGTTCAAATCTGAGGGTCTAGCAGCAAGTGAAGGACGGAGCAACCACCAGACCAGATGTAGCAACTGACGAGCTAAGTCCATACTTTTCTATAGTAGAGTAGTTTCTTGCAATCTGCACCCTCAATCTATTTTGGCATGTGCTGAGAATTTGGTGATTTATGAAGTAATTAAGAACGCGTGTGTAATATAAGTAATGTGTGAAATACTTAAGATTTTAAGATTAGATGGAAGTGATGAATTAGAATGATAATATGACATATACTGGATACCGTACTAGCACATCGACAGTGGAACTAATATCCGTTAAGAGAAAGGTATGTTACTTATGTAGAGCTAGAATCAATGAGTCTAAGTCACTAGTAAAAGTTCGATTAATCTCGTTTTACCTGAGTATAGTTTACGTCACGAAATACCTCCGCAATACGATGATTATTGGCAAATTAAGTATTCCTTTCGTCAGAGAAAGAGGTCATATGAATTCATATTACTGTTATTAAAAATAGAGGTTATTGACTGCGTATTTTGCTAAGCAATTCTTGAATATTTAGCATATGGTTTCGAAGTTATGGCTATATGCATGCGGCTATTTGGAAGCCGATAGTATGTTAATGTGTCGTTGGTATAGTATTGAAATGTGATTATATATTGATGAATGGTTAAAGTGAAGAGATTTATATATGTTCTACGGGAAGTGTAAGAATTGCTATTTGACGGGTTAATGATATATTAGTAATATAAGGTGAGTTTCTGTGCCATGTTTGAAAATATACGACAAGAAGAGAATTCCGCGCAGATGACCATTTCAAGGTAAGGTAAACATGAATTATGTAGAATTGTGTATCGTGACAATGATATTGTGTTTGACTTGGGTGAATAACAGGTACTGCGTAAGAGAGAGTGTTCTTATATATGATGCAATAGACTCATGATTGATTATATATCTAGTATTTCGAGGAGCGGTGATGTTACTGGTTGATATGAAATACCTGCATTCTATACTATCCATACACGTTCAGTAGCACGTATATAAATGAAATATTGAGACAGTGCAGATCATAAGAGTACATTGAGCCAATAATAGATGAGTGTGTAGATTAGAAACTATTTGAAGAGTTAGTTAGATTTTTTTTATTTCTACTCAGATAAATATGATTTTTAACTCAGTATATAAAAATGAAGAATATTACAATGGTTAGTTAGGAGCCAGATATCGTAGGCACGAGGGTGGTATTGCTTTAGCTCGTAAGTCGTTACTTGTTCGTACTTGAAAGAGGGTACCTAATACTCGGAGTTCAAACCTATGAAAGACTTTAACTTATGAATGGAATGAAGGTTGACTCTTTCACAATTTTATACATACGGAAAAGAGTGAGGATAACTTTAATAATTTACAAAGCAGTATTTACATAAGTAAATTTAATTTGATTTCTTGAATGCTCAATGATCGCAAATATTATTGAAAGGAATGTAATACTTTCGGAACATGGCTACGAAGATTCAGATGTGTAATTATTGGAATTTGAACTTTATTAATGAGAGAATGTTAGCATTTTTTTAAAGTTCCACTATTTTATCTTAAATGAGCCAGCGCTGACTCTAACTTATTTTCAAATGATGAGATAACACGGAATTAATACTACCCAGATTTCACTATATCTCGAACATTAATTTTTGTCAATAAATAATCTTATATATTTTCTTTAGTATGTGACTGAGTTATGATTTCTGTTCTGGTAACGTTTAGAGTTAAGTTAGTTGTTAAGTTTTCTAGATGTAAGCAATCGACAAGTTTTTATAAACGAAATGCGAGATCATTTCTAGTTATCGGTCGTCATTCTCGTGGATTTTGATACTCCCTTGACGCGTACCCCAGCAGCCAATTTCTCTTCCGAAACCACGTTAAACAATTACATATAAAATCTCAGATTTTATGGGCGGAAAAGGGATACCCTGAGAAGAAATAATGAGCTACCGGGATAGTCTTGCACTGACCGCTGCAAGAGCGGGTGCAAGTATTTAAAATGGCTGCCCAACTGTGGGGCAATTGAAGAGAAACACACCGTGGGAAAGTTATTAAAATGACGCCGCAATGTGTGACGATTTGAAGAGAAAGACACCGCGGGATCATTGAATATTGGTCGCCAGAGGTAATTTTTGACATCTCAGTGTGATTAAAATGAAGAAAGACGCCGTGGGAATTGTTGTTGCCAAAGGATGTAATAACATGCCGCAATAGTGGAGCGAGTGAAGAGAAATACACCGTGGGAACGCCAAACAAAGTATAAAGTATTGGAAACGGTCTTCATTCTGAAATAAATTAAATGTCGCATTAATGGGTGGCGACTGAAGAGAAACACATCGCGAGAGTGTAAGAAATAGTCTGATAACTAATATTACTTAATAGGCAGTCATGTATCCAAGCTCGAAATGTAGGTATCGGGCATAGAAAACATGTCACTAATGCATTGAGTAATTCATTTCATTATTATCACATGGCTGAACCTGTGAAGATATACCGATAAGAAACTATTGTATCTATTAGATGATTGCTTTTCTTTAATAATAATAAGCTAGGATAAGGTGATTTTAGGACAATATGAAATGAAACTTAGTTAATTTTAATTATGGTATAGGCTGATGGTCATACATATAAATATGGGACGCCGCATAGCGGAATTTTAATTTATTTATTTCGTAACATGTTCCGAAATGTGAACGAAATCATAGATTTGAACTCTTGGTCTGGTTGTTGTTGGTTTATCTGGTGAGATGGTGCCGATCTCCAGGAAGGTCCATCAATATTATTATTCACTGTAAAGGAAACTTGAAACTAGTGCATATAGTGCAAACTTTGAACTATTTTAAACCTTGTAGACTAAGTTATTGTGGTGTGTGTGATATAATATATGATATTTTGTAAAATTAGAGGACTGTTAGGCAAAATAGTGATTTTTAACAAAATAGAGAGCTTAATAGAAACTTTGAGATATTGAAACGAATATATTTAAAACGACATAAAATGGCAACACAGAGTAGAGTTCAGACAAGAAGGGAACAAGAAGAGCAGATGAGAAGAGCACAAGAGAAACAAGAAGGAGCTCCATTATGGTTTCTCGAATATTTGAAGCAACAACAAGAAGAAAGACAGAAGGAGAAACAGGAGCGTGAAGAGAAAGAGAGGAAACTTGAAGAAGAAAAACAGAAGGAGAAACAGGAGCGTGAAGAGAAAGAGAGGAAACTGGAAGAAGAAAGGCAGAAGGAGAAACAGGAGCGTGAAGAAGAAAGACAGAAGGAGAAACAGGAGCGTGAAGAAGAAAGACAGAAGGAGAAACAGGAGCGTGAAGAAGAAAGACAGAAGGAGAAACAGGAGCGTGAAGAGAGAGAGAGGAAACTGGAAGAAGAGAAGGAAAGAAGACGGATAGAAAAGGAACGAAAACGAGAAGAATGGCAACAGAAACAGAAAGAATCTTTAGAAGAATTTGTTAAGAAAATAGAAGACAAACATAAAGGGATGATCGATGAGCTACGCAAGAAACAAGAGGAAGTGACTGAAGAAACAGCGAAGACACGGTCAGAAGTATGTGAAATTAAGAATGAAATCCAAAACATGCAGATGAGGTTGACTGAAACCATGGAAAATAGAAACAGGGAAATACACGAGGAAATAAATAAAATAAATGAAATGGTAACGGAGAACCAGGAAACAATCCGAAAATTGGAACAAGAGAAAATAGATGATATAACAGCTAATATGCAAGGGTTAAATCTAAGACAGCAAGACTTAGATGAAAAATATGACCAAGCTGCGACCAAAGTAGCACAGAAGATTGATGAATTGAAGCAGAAAATAGAAGATAACAAACTGGAATCGGAACGGAAAATTGAAAAGACAGAAGAGCAGATGAAACAGATTAGAAGAGAAATCCAAGAGATGAAGGTGGAATCGCACACGGCGAAATCAATGGCCTCAAGCGCTAGTGATAGGCAGAGAGCAGTAGAGGTACAGATTAATGAAAGAGAGAACACACCTTCAGGGATAAGCGACCCAAGTAGAAGAGATTTGGAAATATTAAACGGTAGTAATCAAAGTGAGGGAAGCACGATAATTAATATCATTAAAAATTACGACGACCGCCCAAAACATTTTGACGGTTCGGTTAAAACCTCACCAAAACAATTCCTTAGGGACATTGAGGAATATTTTAGGGAAGGAAAAATCCAGGAGGAAAAGAAATTGAGAATTATCGAAAAACATCTGGACGGGAACCCAAACATTTGGTTCCAGGCTTTCAAATACACATTCCATAACTATGACGAGTTTAAAATAGCTTTCCTGAGGAAGTTCTGGGATCCTGAGATCCAGCAGCAGCTGAGATTAGAGCTGTACTCAAGGAAATTTTCGACTGCAGGCCAAACTCGTTTTAGTGATTTCTTCTCCCTACAATTTCATCGTTTTCAGGACTTAGATTCTCCACCTAGTGAACTGGAGGCGATTAAAACTATTCAGAGGCAATTACCACTAGAAATACAAAGATTATTAGCAGCCTCTGATATACAAACTGCTATTGACATGGAGAGACGATTAAGACAAATCGATCTTACGTCATCGTGCTTAATAGAGAGGAACCCCAGAAATATTAGGCAAATAGAAGCAGTTAATACGCTTAGTTCCGAAATCACTAACCACGGACTAGATAAGGTTCATGAAATTAGGACAGAAGATTGTATTAGAGCCCAAAATAAAGAACCGAGAAAATGTTATTGCCAGTATAGTGGTCAACAGCACGGAAGATGTGGGCAAATTGGAAATAGAAATAGTTTCCAGTATAAGAATAATACCCGATATGGGAACTATAGAAGTCGACCATATCAGAGGAACAGAAGGCGATATGATGAGAGGTGAAGACCTGCCCAATATAATCAAAATGAAGAGAACAGGCGATATCTTCAAGAGCTAAAAGAAGAGAGACAAAATAGAAGCCGATGGGAGGAAGCCATCAAAAATAAGGATATAAACGGCGACCTCGAAGGCGCAGAAAGTCTCGAACTGCAGAATTATAAACGAAGAAGACAGGAAGAAGGCTGGAAGGAGCATGAAAATCATGGGAACACAGAAATTTCCCAAACATCTGAGCGAAAAAAAAAACGCCGGTGATGAACTAGTTAAACACGAAATTGTAAATATTAAACCGTTAGTGAATGTTGTCAAAATTCGCAGTTGGGTAGTAGCACAAATAGATCATTGGGACATTCAACCCGAAGATTTAATTAAAGAAGATGTTTGTCAAGAAATTCAACCCAAATTCAAGTTACCAGTAATAGTTGTGAGAGTGTTTAACACCCGATTGTACTGTTTAGTGGACTCTGGAGCTAGCATAAGTGTAATGTCACATACATTATTCCAGGAGCTAAGCCAAAAGATAGAGATACCAATCATACCTGTATCTGGTGTAAAAATCCGAGGCATAATTCCTGACAAGTCAGTTGAATGCAAGATACAAGCCTACTTAAGTATAAAGATCGGAAAATATGAATTTGAGCATCCATTCATGGTTATGAAGAAAATAAAATACGTCATTTTTGGAATAGACTTCATGATAAGCTCTAGGATGACAATTGACATGGAAAAGGGTGAAATTCGATTCCCGGTAGTAGAAAATGATGGAAATAGAACTGTAGAAAGAGTTCAAATTAGTAGCACACTTGAAGAGAACGAATTGTTGAAGATCGAGGGAAAAGAAGTGGATCTATTGGATGAAGAGAGCCAAGAACTAGAAGAAAAAGATCTTAACATAGAATTAGAGCCGGAATTGGTTATGAGAATTGAAGAAATAGTTGCAATCGAAGAGGAAAGCTGCGAAAAAACCGAAATTTGGGAAGCTATTACTCAAGCTGCAGTATCTGCAGAAGAAAAACGAATATTGTACAACATCATAAAGAAATATATTGAAGTTTTTAGTGATAAACCTGGGCAGATTCCTAACTACAAGTATAAACTGATAGTTACTGACTGGACGCCATACAAGGGAAAAATATATGATGTGCCAGAGAAGTATTTCACTGAAGTTAAACAAATTATTGAGGAAATGTTAGCTGATGGATTGATCGTGAAAACTACTACTCCATTTCTGAATCCCATAGTAATTGTAAAGAAAAATAACGGAAAACTGCGTTTATGCCTTGATGCACGAGTCCTAAATTCCAGACTGATTCCAGAGTATAGTCAGGCCCCGAAAATTAAGGATATTGTGAAGAGATTTCGAGGTCAGAAATACTTTACGAGTATGGACTGCACAGCTTCATTTCACCATATTGTCCTTGAAGAAAAGTCACGGTTATTAACGGGTTTTATGTTTAATAACCAAACCTATGCCTATTGTCGGTTGCCTTTCGGATTAAAGGTCAGTTCGTCAGTCTTGATAAGGGCACTAGACAGAAGCCTAACGAGTGAAGTAAAGGACTTTGTAAATTGTTATGTTGATGACCTAGTCTTTGCGAGCACTACTTTCGAAGAACACTGTGTCAAATTGGAAAAGCTATTGAGTAATCTACTGAGAACTGGCTTCAAAATAAATCTATCAAAATCTAAATTTTGCCAGAGCCAAGTACTTTTTGTAGGTCACGTGATCGATGGAGAAGGGATCAGACCGAATCCCGTAAAAATAAAGGCAATATGCGATTTCCCAAGGCCGACTAAGGTAAAGCATATAAGGCAATTTCTTGGGTTGACTGGATTCTTCTCAGACCATTGTGAAGGTTACACGGACACGGCTGCACCATTACAGAACTTGCTAAAAGTCAACAATAAATGGAAGTGGAATGATGAGGCAGAAGAAGCTTTCATCAACATGAAAGAGCTGATGAAGAAAAGTATCAAACTGGGATATCCTGATTATCAACAGAGATTCATAATTCAAGCTGATGCATCACACGTTGGTATAGGAGCCTGCTTATATCAAGAAGATAACGAAACCAAAAGACGAACTTATTTGGCATTTACCAGTAGGAAACTTAGAAAACATGAACAACATTATACTACTACTGAGCTTGAACTACTAGCGATAGTGCACGCATTACAACATTGGAGACGTATAATTTATGGCTATCCAGTAACAATACGGACAGACCACAAAGCGTTGACTTTTGGGTTAAAAGCCGTCATGATCAGCGAAAGGATAACGCGATGGATGTTATTCACGCAACAGTTTGACCTAAAGATCGAACATTGCAGTGGAAAGCAAAATATCTTAGCTGATGCGTTAAGTAGAAACCCACATGAAGGTGAAGAACATATACTAGCAATCGAACTAGATACTCAAGACGAACAACTATTAAGAAAATTGGAAAATCTGAGAGAATTTCAAGAATCTGACCAGAAATTGAAGATCATCATCGATAATTTGGTTAACAAGGAATCAGCGTCAGCACTCACAAAGAACTATGAAATCGTAGATGGGATACTACCGAAAGTTGTGGACAAGATCAGTAACAGCAAAAGAATTGTAATACCAGAAGAGCTACAAAGAGAATTAATCTGGCATACTCATAAGATGACAGGACATGCTGGTATAGACAAGGTTATTGGGACGATAATGGAGAAATTCACATGGAATGGATTACGTAGATCAGTAAGAAGCATAGCGAAAACATGCGATGTGTGTCAGAGAGTAAAGCATAACAATTACACATGCGGACATAAACCGATCCCAATTATACCATCTAGAGCTCAAGAAATTTATGCAATAGATATTTTTGGAAAGTTGCCCACTGCTAGGAAGGGAAAGAAATATATACTTGTGGTTATTGACATTTTCTCTAAATATATTTCATTACAAGCCATTCAG
The DNA here is from genome assembly GCF_040414725.1 of Anabrus simplex. Lineage (NCBI taxonomy): Eukaryota > Metazoa > Arthropoda > Insecta > Orthoptera > Tettigoniidae > Anabrus > Anabrus simplex. The sequence continues at coordinate 933,434,554 of NC_090265.1, read as the reverse complement.
AGAGCTAATACTAAACAAGTTTTACACGGCCTCATTAATAAGACATTTCCAGAAATGGGAAAACCAGAGAGGATCCTTACTGATAGGGGAACACAATTTACTTCAGTGATGTTCCGTGAACGAATCAGAAATGAGGGCATCAAGCATACCTTATGCTCAGTTCGTCATCCAGCAGCTAATCCCGTAGAGAGATATATGAAAGAGATCGCTAAATTCGGGAGAATATATTGTAGTCAACAACATTGGAAATGGATAGATATGCTAGATATCATAGCTGAAAGTTTAAACAACACGGTTAATCAATCAATTGCCCAAATTCCTAGAGTAGCCCATAAAAATGTTCACCCACAGAGAACATGGGACAGAATTTTTACGATGCAGCTAGAGAAAAAGCCTGATCCCCAAGAAAAAAATTTAAAGATCCAACAGAGACTCAGGGATCAGTCTCAAAAACGATTAAGAAGGCTACGGAATAAGAAGTTTCATCCACATTTCAAACAAGGAGATCTAGTTCTAGTTAAAACTGCACCAATATCAAATGCACCAGCAAAAATATGTGCTAAATTTTTGCCGTTATACCATGGTCCCTACAGAATCGAACGCGTACTTGGGAATAATGCGTACGAAATAGCAAGTTTAAATGGCAAATATCGTAACGTACATAATGCATGCAATATCAAGTTGTACTTCCAAGAGAATCAGCAAATGTAATAAGAACTTAAGAGATAAGAAAATCTAAAGCCATTAAATGACCTACCATTGTGAAATACACCTAGAGGAAGGAATAAATATCTTTATTACGACCACTAGAATGAAGAAAAAGCAGTCGCCAAATACATGGTTACGGGACATGTAAACAAATTAATGCAACTAGGACGTAATCGATATCAATCTGCTGATATTCGATAATCGAATAGATAATATCGCAATGGCAGAGAATATACGAGATGCAAAGTCACATTTGAGATTCAAGTTATCAATGAGAAAATATATCGTGTCCAATATATTTTCTTTGTGCCAGGGGGATTAAATGTGCCCGTTCGCATCTCGTAGACCAACAACAAAATGGCGGCGTAGGAAGGTATGGCCCATGCGATTTACTAAGGCAATGAACTTCGTATCAATGCAACGTATAGGAGGCTATGTACGTCACGGAAAGGATAGGTTTCGAAGACACTGGAGAACAGTAGAGGCTCATTTGAATTGTTTTAAAAAAATATAGCAGCGGGTGAATTGTTTAACGAGACTCTAAAAAAATTACTTTCACGGAGACAAGACGCAGATGCGAGCAGATCTATATTTTCGAAGAATATAGTTACTTCTTGAAGAAGAATATTAATTATATATATTGGCGACAGCATACAATTAAAGTATTCTTCGGTGTATGCTAGTAGAAGAGCCGAGAAAAAAATATAAATATATAAATTTTGGTGATATACGACGGATTTGGAATATCAAGTAGCAACGTAACGATCGAAAGAATCGGAATTCACCATTGTGAAATATTTAATAACTACACACGAGAAGAGTATAACTACCGTAGCAGTAAAAATAATAATTATTTACGGAGAAAATATTTCACAGAAAGAAAAACTTTGACGATTATTTTAAATAACAGAAAAATGCAGAATACTATGACTAATTACTGCCCACAAGGAATTCTTCTCATTGTCTACAGATACAAGATGATGACTGTCTGCTAATTCATCAAGATGGACCAAACTGGGGATATGTACCGTCGAACCAGATGACCAGTCGGAGAGTATTGGACAGGCCAACCAGTGGAGATGATGACGTTGGATGAGGATCGGCCAGCCCAAAGACCGGATGATACGAAGTGGTCTGACGAGATATGTAACCAGCAGATGACCACGAATGTCCAGTTCAGACAGAGATCCAGTTCAAATCTGAGGGTCTAGCAGCAAGTGAAGGACGGAGCAACCACCAGACCAGATGTAGCAACTGACGAGCTAAGTCCATACTCTTCTATAGTAGAGTAGTTTCTTGCAATCTGCACCCTCAATCTATTTTGGCATGTGCTGAGAATTTGGTGATTTATGAAGTAATTAAGAACGCGTGTGTAATATAAGTAATGTGTGAAATACTTAAGATTTTAAGATTAGATGGAAGTGATGAATTAGAATGATAATATGACATATACTGGATACCGTACTAGCACATCGACAGTGGAACTAATATCCGTTAAGAGAAAGGTATGTTACTTATGTAGAGCTAGAATCAATGAGTCTAAGTCACTAGTAAAAGTTCGATTAATCTCGTTTTACCTGAGTATAGTTTACGTCACGAAATACCTGCGCAATACGATGATTATTGGCAAATTAAGTATTCCTTTCGTCAGAGAAAGAGGTCATATGAATTCATATTACTGTTATTAAAAATAGAGGTTATTGACTGCGTATTTTGCTAAGCAATTCTTGAATATTTAGCATATGGTTTCGAAGTTATGGCTATATGCATGCGGCTATTTGGAAGCCGATAGTATGTTAATGTGTCGTTGGTATAGTATTGAAATGTGATTATATATTGATGAATGGTTAAAGTGAAGAGATTTATATATGTTCTACGGGAAGTGTAAGAATTGCTATTTGACGGGTTAATGATATATTAGTAATATAAGGTGAGTTTCTGTGCCATGTTTGAAAATATACGACAAGAAGAGAATTCCGCGCAGATGACCATTTCAAGGTAAGGTAAACATGAATTATGTAGAATTGTGTATCGTGACAATGATATTGTGTTTGACTTGGGTGAATAACAGGTACTGCGTAAGAGAGAGTGTTCTTATATATGATGCAATAGACTCATGATTGATTATATATCTAGTATTTCGAGGAGCGGTGATGTTACTGGTTGATATGAAATACCTGCATTCTATACTATCCATACACGTTCAGTAGCACGTATATAAATGAAATATTGAGACAGTGCAGATCATAAGAGTACATTGAGCCAATAATAGATGAGTGTGTAGATTAGAAACTATTTGAAGAGTTAGTTAGATTTTTTTTATTTCTACTCAGATAAATATGATTTTTAACTCAGTATATAAAAATGAAGAATATTACAATGGTTAGTTAGGAGCCAGATATCGTAGGCACGAGGGTGGTATTGCTTTAGCTCGTAAGTCGTTACTTGTTCGTACTTGAAAGAGGGTACCTAATACTCGGAGTTCAAACCTATGAAAGACTTTAACTTATGAATGGAATGAAGGTTGACTCTTTCACAATTTTATACATACGGAAAAGAGTGAGGATAACTTTAATAATTTACAAAGCAGTATTTACATAAGTAAATTTAATTTGATTTCTTGAATGCTCAATGATCGCAAATATTATTGAAAGGAATGTAATACTTTCGGAACATGGCTACGAAGATTCAGATGTGTAATTATTGGAATTTGAACTTTATTAATGAGAGAATGTTAGCATTTTTTTAAAGTTCCACTATTTTATCTCAAATGAGCCAGCGCTGACTAACTTATTTTCAAATGATGAGATAACACGGAATTAATACTACCCAGATTTCACTATATCTCGAACATTAATTTTTGTCAATAAATAACCTTATATATTTTCTTTAGTATGTGACTGAGTTATGATTTCTGTTCTGGTAACGTTTAGAGTTAAGTTAGTTGTTAAGTTTTCTAGATGTAAGCAATCGACAAGTTTTTATAAACGAAATGCGAGATCATTTCTAGTTATCGGTCGTCATTCTCGTGGATTTTGATACTCCCTTGACGCGTACCCCAGCAGCCAATTTCTCTTCCGAAACCACGTTAAACAATTACATATAAAATCTCAGATTTTATGGGCGGAAAAGGGATACCCTGAGAAGAAATAATGAGCTACCGGGATAGTCTTGCACTGACCGCTGCAAGAGCGGGTGCAACCTTCATCATAGACTGTTATGCCTTTCAGCGTTGAGTCGTCAAACCTCAATGAATTCACTAACCTTCTCCACAGTCCTCTATTTATAACTGTATGGGCTTATTTAGTTCCATACCTCTTACTATTAAATAAGACTGAGTCTAACCATCGTCACCTTGGTCTCCCTGTGTTGATCATTACTCGCTTCACCTTTCACAGCCGTTCAAACTGGCACTATTTCAGCACTTGCTGGACCGATGTCATTGTCTCTCAGGATACAGAAATAATCCTCCTGTGAATGACGAATAGTGGAGTTACCAGACGCATTCAACGAGTAGGACACCACATCGTATCATCAGCGAATAGAAAAACAAATGTTACATTTTGATAAACGCTTGAATTACATTACCGATTATGACACCATATAGAGAAGTGTTGCTAAAACAAGATAGTGTTCTCTAACTTCGCTCATTTTCATCCTTTGACCTAAAAATAAGTAGGGAAACTTATTTTCACGTACCTTCGTAGTAATGTGTGTAGTATATTGCCATTACTGGTGAACTATAATTAGAATGAAAATGATGGGTACCCAGGATAGAGCTTACTGAAATTTTGTTTCCGTCTCCTCTCGGGGCAAGACCGCAAAAAAATTGTAATCTTCCTCCGGACGTAATACAGCGAGTAACTTCAAAGGACAGGATATTACTGAAATACTTCACGACGAACTCGGATATAAGCAGTTTCCGAGCAGTGCAAAATGCTAAGCACTGTAACATTGTGATCCCCGGTGTTGTTGTAAAACATTACCTCATTATCCACTCGATGATTAACAAGCAATTGACAAGCCCTCGCGACAAGATAAGCTGTAGTATCTCAGTGATTTTACCATGTTACTCTCAAAACGATTAACTGCGCTTTACAAAATTAAATAATTATCCCCAACATTATCCTCTTAGGTAGCTAATGTTGTATGCCCCGGCACTAGGCAATTCTAACAGTTGAAATACCAACTGCCATTAAAATAGCTAATTACAGTATTATCTATTATAACTGTAATAAATGAACCAGTGTACAGCAGTTTATGACGAGTAAACTAATATAATTCGTATTAACTTAGCAACTTCATGTCTTAATTTTGTACTTATGTATGATAATATGAAAAAATACTTATATTGTATTATTTGAAGTACCCCGAGTCTTTATCATTGCGTTTGAATATTCATACTTTAAGTTCCTGCATGATATTACACATCTATATATATTAGTAAAACACTTACTTTACTCTTTACACAGCTTATTTATGTCCACGATTAATAATTTATAGTTTCAACCACATAAACCAAAGGTAAGCACAGTTCTCCTCAATGAGCCAGCTCAGGCAGGTAAAGGAGTAAAGTTCCCTTTAGCCTTGTGCTAAGTACATTTAATTGTATTCATTTCATTAGCTTATGCGTAGGAAAAAATTAATTATTTGGGCGTATGATAACTAAATACTCCTTTGACTACTACTGTATTAACAGAAATACTGCAGGCCATCATGAAAGATTGTTCAGGAATAAAGCTCAAACAATGAACGATAAACGAACTGTACAAATGTATTACGTAAACATAATATGTTCAGCCAGATTAATTGCTGTGGCTTTGCTTGCGCCTTGACTACCCCGTACAGCACACGATGTTAGAAGTCAGCTGCTCTCGACTCTTCCCGCCCCTCATGCCGTTGTCTCAAGGAGCGTCGCTCTCTCATTGCCCACCTATGACATAAACCCTTCCCCACTATGACTTCTTCCTACAAGTCCAGCACTTCTCGACTTTATAAATCAATTGACTGATTATGTGTGGCCTAGGAGAGTGACCTTCACGTCTGTCTCTCTTTCTCCCTCCCTCTCTCTCTTTCTCCCTCCCTCTCTCTCTCTCTCTCTCTCTCTCTCTCTCTCTCTACCTCCCTCTCACTCTTTCTATGATGAGTTTTATAATGAAGCAGGTGGAAGGTAAAACGGTGTCTTCGCATAGCCTACTCCTCTCAAGGCTTAACGTCTCCATCCGACGGACAATTCACTATCGTGAGCGCCATATGCCCTCACTCTAAATGAATGTGGAGAGGTTTTCGGGACGCAATTTAGTGATTAGAAATTGTATGGTATCATCTTTTCCACCCGGCCAGCCAACACCTGAAGCTGAAAGTTTTTCTACAAATGGGACTCGAGCCAGTTGACGACGGAGTCACGCCTTAGAGATTTAACGCTTAACGGTCATAGCCATCACGCTTTATATATAATAAGAGATATTTCTGCATTTTGGTCAGGACTTTTACAAATTTGTATTTGTATGTTTTATGTCCAGAGTAAGAAGGAGATGCAAATTTTAAATTTCCGTTAAATCTGTCTGTCGATCGGTCTGCTCGTGCATCACGAGAAAACAGCTCAATTGAATTTAACGAAAATCGGTATTTAAGATCAGGGAAGAACGCACTGTAATTTAGGCTATGAGCCTAAATAATTTTATTCCCACGCTGGGTGAAATAGTATTTTAGGAGAAGGTCTAAAAATTCATTCTCAAATATCTCCCGTAGTGCTGTTCCTACCTATAAATGTTACATAATAAAAGTTCTAGAAAACATAATTTCCGACCTAGTGTGGAGTACTAACTGACCCTACGACGAACAATAACGAAAATATGAACGATTATGATTTACTAGCTCTCGTATCTGTCTTCGACTGGATGACCATGTTGGTACTGCTTCCTACCGTTCTGTTGTTACCGAAAAATCTTTTGTAACATAGAGAGGAGGAAAAGTAAATTCTGATCTCTCGTCTCTCATTATTTTTATTACAGTAGAAAGATTAACCGTTCCCGGCACTTCAATGTACTGTATGAACCAAAGCGGGCCGTGAGCGGGCCGTCTGAATGACATGCATGAGACTTCTGTCCCACACTGACTGCTTACTCTGTAAGCGTCCTTCTGAATGACCGATGAGGCCTGATCATTTAGGTAGGGTGGGGTCTGCTTAGCTCTGTCTCTTTTCGTGGTTCGCTATCTCTTAAATCAATTATTGACACGTTGTGTTCAGTAATTCCGTACACATCTCGTAAGCAATGATCCAGCTTACGTTAGCAACGGTCCTGTTACACCTAATAATTATCTTACGATGCCCAAGTAGGATATTTTATCCCGTCAGGTCGCACGCTCGGTTTTGTAACTAATGAGTGTGCACTGGATAAATTTTAAAGACTAGTTTATTGATGTAAAACATCGTGTATATCCTCATAAATGGGATAAGCAAAATATCGTATCTATTTTTACCTTAAATAATCTAATAACACACCTTTGGCGGAATATTACATTAAACGTTAATGCAGACACACATCTTAGCACTGCATATCAACTATATGGGAACGTAGAATCATTTATATGAGTAATAAGCATTATTAGACAAAATATTCAGTTATACGACTACATTAATTACACTACTTTCTACGGGCAATTTAGCCGTCCGGTTAGAGTCACGCAGCTGTGATCTTGCATCCGGGAGATAACGGGTTCGAATCCCACTGTCAGCAGCCCTGAAGATGCTTTTCAATGGTTTCCCATTTTTACACCAGGAAAATGCTGGGATTGTACCTTGATTAAGGCCACGGCCGCTTCCTTCCCACTCTTAGACCTTACCTGTCCCATCGTCGCCATAAGACCTATCTGTGTCGGCGCGACGTAAAGCAAATAGCAAATAAAGAACACTACTTTCTGCTATGTATAGAGCTAATAAAGTTACTATTGATGAAACAATAATAAACTGTTTAGGCTGATATTACACAGACAGAACATAAAAAATGAAATGGCGTATGGCTTTCATTGCCGGGAGTGTCCGAGGACAAGTTCGGCTCGCCAGATGCAGGTCTTTTGATTTGACTCCCGTAGGCGACCTGCGGGTCGTGATGAGGATGAAATGATGATGAAGACGGCATATACACCCAGCCCCCGTGCCAGCGAAATTAACCAATTAAGGTTAAAATTCCCGACCCTGTCGGGAATCGAACCCGGGACCCCTGTGACCAAAGGCCAGCACGCTAACCGTTTAGTCATGGAGCCGAACGACAGAACATAAAAATAGAATGATTAAGTCTTCACCTCACAGTGAGAAATTTATAAATATACATTCTCATAGCCAACTTCGTGAAGAGACTCATTGAAAAGGAAAGCACAGGATAGTCTAGGCCCTATATCGTTTCTATGGCCACTTTCATATCACTATAACATAAATCTATATTACTCGTCACTTCCAGTAAGAATTTCATAATATTTTTCACCACGAACTAATTATCGCCTTGCTAGAGAGTCAGAAAATTACCTGGGCAGAAATTACCCGACACTGAAATCAGCATGCAAAAGCGTCAACAAATTGAACAACACAGACGGTAGAAACATATCAAGCCAGCAAGAATGCTTGGGAGAATCCACTGGGAAAGTATCTTAGGGTGGGAGGCTGAATACCCGTTAAACTAATAGTTATTCTCAACTCATTTTACAGTTGGATCGCGTCCTGGTGGGTTAATAGTGGGATGCCTAGAACAAGATATTACTTTCCCTGCTTATTTAATTTAAGACGAAGAAACAAACAACGAAATTATACACAATTGTTAGTATTGTTGTTTCGTGATGGGGGTTGGGACATTAAGGTCAACAACCCCATGTACTCAGGAAGGGTGAAGATTTGTCCAATAACCTGTGTAACTGCGGTGACTGTAAGACTTGACAAAGTTGTGAGATGGCGAGCTGGCAATGGTATGATGGTAAATGGGATGAAAAGTCAGGTTTCAAGTTTCACCAGGAGGAAAAGTCCTCCCAGTTTTAATTACTGTGTTGATGCGGTGATAGTTACGCAAGGGGATCACTGTAAGTACCTTAGTGCTAATATACGAAATGATCTTGATTGGCGTATAAGCCACCGTGGCTCAGGCAGCAGGATGCCGGCCCCTCACCGCTGGATTCCGTGGTTCAAATTCCGGTCACTCCATGTGACATTTGCGCTGGACAAAGCGGAGGCGAGCACTCCGGTTTTCCCTGTCATATTTCATTGCGGTAACACTCTCCAACATAATTTCATTTCATCTGTCAGTCATTAATCATTGCCCCAAAGGAGTGCGACAGGCTTCGGCAGCCGGCACAATTCCTATCCTTGCAGCTAGATGGGTATTCCATTCCTGTGAACTTCGAAACGCTCGAAGTGGCCGCAAATTGGAATGTTAAAGAATACTGTAAACATGAAAAAGCATTTTCTTGAGCGAAATTATGAACTTCAGATACAATAATATTCAAGAATATGTGGCTTACAAGGTAAAATTTCACTTCTCAAACTACATTTATTCGAAGGAAAATCTTCACATATTTAGAGTGTACGCATTTGGGGAAGATAACCGTCACTGCCTACATCTGCTTACTTAAACTTAACTCTTACTAGCATAGTTCTGAAAATATTTTCTCTTACATTTTGATATTACTTTTAAAACTTTCGATAAATTGTCTAAGTTGTAGTAATTTCTTAACTGAATATTAACCGGAATAAGTCTTCTACATGTGTTCAACCACATTTAAATCAAATATTGTTTTGGTGGGAACATTCCTGCCACATGGGATGCTCTCCATATATATTTCACTGTAAATACCAGGCATAGTAAACTGTTTCGCTAATATTTGGAGTGCAAATCACTTTAATACCATCAGCGGATACAGAAAATTACTTTATCGTGTCATTCTGTAATATAATTGATTATTTGTTACTAGCTGAACTGTAGTACTCTTTTGCAAATGAAATTTATGTCCTTCTGTTTTCGTTTCCTGCATTGACTGCGATACAAAGAATCTACCGTCGTCAGTCGAAACATGAATACTCACTACATAATTGTTAATTAAATCAGCAGAGAATTTTCAGTTAATACGCCTCTTCAGTGAACCTAGACCATCTATGACAGCTAATGGTGAACCTGTTGAGGATCCAACCAGCCTTCGGGCTGAATACCCAACATACATGCACACACATTTCGAGAATCAACATCAGGATATTTATTTAACAGCATAGACTTTAAGGACCGGTATAACGACGAACACATTAGAAAGTTTCAGTGCTCTGTAGACCGTAGCCGAAATAGCTCAATACAAACAAGAAGCAAGTGAAAATAACTGAAGAACTCGGTGAAAAAACCGGTCACATCCAAACAGTAAAATCACTCCAAAATTTCCAAATGTGCATAAATACCGAATGAAATTGTTCACGAAAAAATATAGGCTAATTATTCAGAATTTTGTGTGGTTACCATCGTTTTTGTGCTTTTCGTTTTGTATATAGACACTTTTTAAGTGTTTCTGTTTCTTGAAGCGAAAATACCCAGTGCCGTGCTAAAATGGTATTTATTTGTTAATTACATGAAAAGAAAACCATAAAACCCATTTTTCTCTCAGTTTACTTTCCAAATAAGAAATTTGATTTTTATTTTCATGTTAAATATAATACAGACAAAAACTGATTCAAGCGACACAAAAATTACAAATGTAACATGGTTAGTTGTTATGGCCTTTAGTCTGATTCACTTAAGTAATTATTTTCTTGTTCTGTGGTGCTGCATTATTTAGGGCTAATGTTCATATTATACCCTGTTAACACTTTGACACATATTGTGAAATCTTTTGTACAGCACATCTTTAAACTTTGTTATTTGGGCCGATGACCTAGATGTTAAGGCCCCTTAAAACAATTAGTGTCATCGTCAATTTATATACCTTAATTGGCATTGGACTATGGTAGAAATTCACCTTTCATTACACAAAACGTACAATTTAACACGTGCAACAGGAATTTTTATTATAACTGTCCTTCATCACAGCTGACACAAGTAATATTACTGCCATCTAGCAAGAGAGTGTCAGAGCAAGATTTAATCAAGTCCGGACTTGGCCGGCTTTTAAGAAATGCAAATTCCGGATACAGTCAAGTCCTTTTCTACCGCAGAGGCATTACTGAAAGGTGAACGTGTCTGATTTTTAAAAATCAAATATGTGGCACCTATTTGTCTACCCAGTACACATAAATATGTCCTTTTTTCGAAAAGTTGGACTTGACCGGTTTTTGCACCGAGGTTTTCAAATGTATTAAATACATGAACAAAGCGAAAATTCGATAGGAGTAAGCTATGTTCCGTCACGGGGTTTCAGCATTTCCCTTCCTACTTTAACATATCACGTCGTTCATTTCATCTCCTTAACTCTTCTTATGAAGTTCACGTCATGAAGGGCATCCGGTCGTAAAAACTCGCTACGAAGATTCACCTCACTTCATATCCGACCCCGTAGAGAAACGGAACAAGGTTTGGCAATAATGTTATTCTCAACCACCTTAAAATGTACTTCAACTATTGATTTCCAACCAAATAATGTCGGCTTTTATCTCTTCCATCATACCTAGAAATGTTAGTACTGTATTGAATTTTGATACGCACTCTATTTATGAAATATGCATTCTTTTAATACTTTTTGGGAAATTACTTAAATAACATTGACTCGCTACGGATAATATTTCCTGCTGTTACACTGTGCGGCGGTAAACGCTGTAACTTGCATTATGCCTTTGTGAAAGATATGTGCAGTAATTCTTAACTACTGCTACCATATGCTTCCACAGAAATACTTTATCAAAATACAGTTATATGCTTCCGAAACATCAATTATATTTTTAGCTCACTTCCATGTGTAACGCCAAGGCCGTAGCCGTGTTGAAACACCGGATCCCGTGAGATCTCAGAAGTTAAGCAACATTGGGCGTGGTCAAGATATGGATAGGATGCCACGCGCTGTTGGTGGGGGTAAGGGAATGGAGGAGCGGACAGGAACTGGCTACCCTACCGTACGTAAACTCCGTCTCATGCACACCTCTGCTGAGGTTCGGACTTGCCTTCGGACAGAATACACCCTTACCTTTGAAAATCCACAGCCTGTTTCTAATCATTCGACCGGGTCAGGAATGGAATGAATGAAGCCCCCATCTATTTGCGAGGATAGGAAATGTGCCGGCTGCCGAAGCCTGTCGCACTCCTCTGACACCCTTACCTTTACCTCTGTAAAATCTACTTACTGGGAAGAGGGTGGAGAGTAAATTCAGGAAACCGAATTATTATACTTCTGTTGACACTTGAAAGGAGTCTGACAGCCTTACCTTATGGAAGATCACCAACAAATCGTCCAATTTGCCGTGAAGATCTCCACAGATAGTGATCTGCTTAGAAATGGCAGTGGTTGCTTGGTTGAGATTCGGTAACCTCTTCAAGTGAGAAACAGCTTCCTTGAGAATTGATGCTACGTATTTGGCATGCAGTCGGTGGTACTGGAAAACAGAGAAACTGTTATAAGCTAGGAATTTTTTTCTCTACATGCATACAAAATATCGAGCATTTGATACTTAAAACTAGGCAGCATTCAACACATTCGCATAGAAAAAGAAAGAAAGAAAAAGAAACGGACCAGCACACTCCGAGCACGGTTGTAACGATTTATTTGTAATTTGGATACCCCAACAAGTTTCTCTTAGTATCTTAAGATATTTGATTACCAGAGGTGTATGCTATTTCTGACCTAGGCTAAACTGTACTACTATATATTCAGCGAGTCTCAGACAGTCTTCGCAAATTAGTCATCCTTTCAATCCATCAAGACTCCTCACAGTGTGATTGAAATTCTTTGTTAATCAGTGGACCATCAGTGAGAGTGGTCATGGAATGAGTGCTATGTAATGGTCATTCAGGCGAGGACGTCAGATCATCACTTCCAGAAAAGGTACTGAGATCGCGGTGGATTACTGTGAACCGCAACAATAGGCCTACAAGCGAGAAGCAATGAATGTGGATGGCAGAGAAAAGAATCCAATTGCTCGTTCAGTTGTTGGAAACTGTAACGTGTTGGAAATACTGCAAAATTTGTAAGGAGGTGGACCTCCTTCCGAGCTACATGTATTTTTCTGTTGTACGAGCCTTCTGTATTCATTGACTGGTCAGTGAGTAGGAAAATTGTATGTTCATTTATTATTACTCTTGATATAACCTCTCACTGGCTAACCAGGAAGGTAGGCACCCCGCAGATCAGTGTCGTAGGCCCTTTGCTCTTTATTTTGTACATAAACGACATTTCATCTAATTTAAAGAATTGTAGCTACCGTCTTTATGCGGATGACTTACAAATATACTGTTATTGTAAGACCTCTGATTTGTCTCAAGCCATAACAGGCATCAGCGCTGACCTTCAGCGACTTAATGCTTACTCCTTGAAATATTTTCTCCTCCTTAACCCATCCAAGACACTAGCAATCATTATTGGCTCTCAAAAATTGTTGACCACACTATGATACGAAACTATTCCTCCATTTATACTGAATGGCTGAGTTATTCCATTCAGCCAAATTGTGAGATATCTTGGAGTGCCAATGAATGAAACTTTATATTGTTACTAAGATATTACAAGTGTTTGTAAAAATATATGTGCAATATTTATTCTCTTAAAAGAAACAGCAATATTTTGTCTTGTGATAGGAGAGTCAAACTCATACAAACACTAGTGCTTATTATCCTTGACTACAGTGACGTGACGTTATTCTTGTAGACGCAACAAAATTGAAGACACTCAGGCACTCAGCGAGCACACGCTCACTCGCATAAACTCATTTTTATTCACACCACCCATTGAAACTTCAGCGAGCGCTTAATTATTGCCTTTTTAGATTTATTTACAGTCTGAGTTATGACACATTTGTCACCCCATATTATCACACTATTTCATGGCTGAAACCTGATAAATGACGAACGTATCACTTATCGATACAGATATACCGGCTGCTCTCTGAAGGCAGACCACTATACAATTTTTTTGCTAGTTGCTTTACGTCGCACCGACACAGATAGGTCTTATGGCGACGATGGGACAGCAAAGGCCTAGAAATGGGAAGGAAGTGGCCGTGGCCTTAATTAAGTTACAGCCCCAGCATTTGCCTGGTGTGAAAATGGGAAACCACGGAAAACCATCTTTAGGGCTGCCGACAGTGGGGTTCGAACCCACTATCTCCCGGATGCGAGCTCACAGCTGCGCGCTCCTAACCGCACGGCCAACTCGCCCGGTACTATATATTTAATCCCAGCTTAAGTATGATGTCCTCCTTTCACAGCAGTAATACCCGCTCTGGTTCCTCCCTTTCTATACGTGTTCACCGATCCTCTATGTATAACAATTATTTTGTTGTGACGGGTTCTAGACTTTGGAATTCCCTGCCTGTCAGTGTTAGAAATACCACCTCGTTCCTTAAATTTAAGACTTCTTGCCAAGCTAATTGCTGAATGCAGTTGACTAATTTGTATGACTGGATGAGATAATGACTGTGAGTTAGAAAGGTGTGATGTATTTTTGTGTTGATTATTATTTACTACTAGCATATGCACCCATTCTTCGCAAGGGAATTGGTAATCGATTTCACGATTCCTTCATGAATTTATGCGAAGTTACATGCTTGTATTCAAACGTTTAATGAAAAAAAAAATTAAAACCTACAACCTGTTTTCCAGTCATTGACCGGGTCAGGGATGGAATGAATGAAGCCGATATAGGCTGTTAGTACGATGGGGTCGCCACTCCCAAAGTGATTTATTAATGAATGATAGATGCTATGAAATGAGAATGGAGAGTGTTGCTGGAATGAAAGATGACAGGGAAAACCGGAGTACCCGGAGAAAAACCTGTCCCGCCTCCGCTTTGTCCAGCACAAATCTCAAATGGAGTGACCGGGATTTCAACCATGGTATCCAGCGGTGAGAGGCCGACGCGCTGCCGTCTGAGCCACGGAGGCTCTTCAAACGTTTAATATGGGATGTTAAAATGATATTCTTCTACTAAAACACGTGGCAGTAACATGAAGTATGATAAAGCTGAGGAAGGTGGAGACAGAATGGTGTAGATAACAAAGTTTATTAAACGATACAGTTCCTGGTCCAAGTTGTACGTAATTCATTCTATTTCTCTAATACATATCGTTGTTCATCTGAAACCAGGAGTGGCACTCTGGTTGAAGACTCATGAAACCAATCGTTGACGGTAACCTCTCTTATCTGTTCTATCGAAAAGAGTAAAATGGCAAAAGCAAAGCAAAGCCACCTCTGTACAGGCCATGAAGGCCCTTGGAGGAGTGGAAGGTACAGGCTTCCACCATTGTTAACTTCGGCACGTGATGGGGTGGAGTGGTTAGTTCTACGCCCAGCCGCCTTTACCCCCGGGAATTGACCTGGTACTCATTTTTGGTGTAGGCTGAGTGAAACTCAGGGCCATATGCACCTCTGGAAGTAGAAATCTCGTTTCTTAAATTTTACGACTTCCTGACGGGGATTCGAACCCACGTCCTTCCGGGCGAACCGAGCACGCCTTTACCGCCTCGGCCAGGCAGCCCCTAGAGTAAAATGTCTCTTTAATTAAGTAATTTCACCCAACTTGAAATGACATGACAGCCTGTAAAACAGGCCATTAATGATAACTTCCTTGTTAACCTCTTATTGAAAATGTGCACATGAGAAAAACATTCTTAGAGATGGATTTCCATTAAGGCTGGTAGTTTTCCATTAAGGTTGGTCATGTCAGTTTTGTGGGAGGGTAAAATCACTGTTTCGACTTCCTATAAAACCCCAGACCAATCCGAGAATTAGAAATGACATTGACCCTAACACCAACCCACGGACACATAGGCCTATACGGTTTGGTAGAAATATATAGAGTAGTTTCCCCAATTATAAGAACTCAACAAAAGGACGAACAGACAAATTGACAAAAAATGCTTTAAAAAAGTCCGCTCGAACTTAGACAGAAAAACGGTCCATCAATGATATCGCCCTTACTAATCCTCGTATCGAAATGATGCACATGAGAAACAAGTTTTGTAAATGGATTTTCTTTAAGACAGGCAGATTTCCATTTTGTTTGTGTATATTTTGTGGGAGTGCAAATGCAATGTTTATGTTTCATATAAATCTCCACTCAACTCAGGGATTTAGAAAAAACAATATTGGCCAACCTACCCAAGGACAGGTGGATTCTAAATATGAGTTTGCTAGAAATAGATCTGGCAGTTTTCAAGTTATAAGAACTCACACAAACGGACAAACAGACACCAAACCTAAAAAAATTGTAGATGGTCATTATTATACCTAAAACGGGTAACTGAATGAAAATTTCGGCAAAATAGTCAGTGTACAGACACACGGTCGTTAAGATTTGATTTATATAGACATATTACTAAGTACTCTTAAGCTCTGCTGCCAGTGAAGTATCACTACAGTGGTTAAGTGTAAGAAAGGGCCAAGGGTCTTAACTTTGCCACTTACAAAGGCAAAATAAATAAATATTGTTTTATTTCCTATTATTATATTAAATAAAATAAACTTTTATATTTTTCACTTATCCACTCTTCAGGTTTCAGTGTGATGACATTTTCACAACTGATAAGTCTGACAAGAATTCTCCATGTATACCATTATGTCATAAATACCATTTTGTTTGGATTTACTCATACTTGAATACCATAAATAGTCTGGCTCCTTAGTTAAATGATGAGCGTAGTAGCCTTTCTTCAAAGGGTTCTAGGTTCGATTCCCGACCGGGTCGGTTGATATTAACTGCGTACGGAAAATTTTTTTTGGCTCGGGGATTAGATGATCGTGGTCGTTTTAACACACATGTCTTCTTGTACGTACAACATACTATTAAACGCGATGAAAAACGCAATAGTGAATACTGCCCTTCTGATATGGTTGGCGTCAGAAATGACATTTGGCCGTACAATTAGACCAAATTCACATAAAATGCTGACACAAATAAACTGGGAAAACTCTACAAACGAGAAGAAGAATACCATTTTTTTACAATTTGTTTTACGTCGCACCGACACAGATAGGTATTATGGCGACGATATGATAAGAAAGGCCTAGGAGTGGGAAGGAAGCGGCCGTGGCCTTAATTAAGGTACAGCCACAGAATTTGTCTGGTGTGAAAATGGGGACACTACGGGAAACCGTGTTCTGCGCTGCCGACAGTGGTGCAGTGTTTCCCATACATTTCCCTGATTGGGGACTGGTACTTGTATTCGTTTTCATACAGATTTCCTTATCTATACAGCCCGAGCACGCCCTCCGTATCATCCGTACCATTCAGCGTGTATATTTGTGTCGGTCGGAAACCCTGTGACTTCAGCCTTAATTGTCCTTAGTGTACCGTAATGGTACCGTTATATCAGACGAAAGAGGGTGCTCAATGATAAACACATTATGGGTCGGAATTTACATTAAGAAGTCGACACGGAGCAAATTAAAAAATTAATAATAATAATAATAATTATAATAATAATAATAATAATAAAGTTATTGGCTTTACGTCCCATTAACTACTTTCACGGTTTTCGGAGACGCCGAGGTGCTGGAATTTAGTCCCGCAAGAATTCTTTTACGTGCCAGTAAATCTACCGATACGAGGCTGACGTATTTGAGCACCTTCAAACACCACCGGACTGAGCCAAGATCGAACCTGCCAAGTTGGGGTCAGAAGGCCAGCGTCTCAACCGTCTGAGCCACTCAGACCGGCACATTTTCTACCTAGTATAACTTTATCCCTAAGAGTTGTATTACAACCGTTGTGGTACCATCATATCACGATTAGCGACAGGTTCCTAATGGTGCCCACACGGGGGAAGGGGGTCGGGAGTCGGAACCGACATTTAGACGGTCGAATAAGCCAGTCTTCCTTGTAACCTGCTAAAGAAAAAAAAATGTTATAAAGTCACTAAGTGTGTTTGCTACTTTTGTTTCTCTGTTATTGTTATAGTTAGTCTGTTTATTTGCATACACATTGCTAGCAGAATTGCTTAGATGAGATGAGCCGTTCACTCTCTGCAGCGGTTCAAAATGTTCTGAATCATTCCATATCTGAGGTCCGCGGCGTAGCTCCCGCTGTGACCTGATGACACCAGCGCGGTGCGATTTCTTGTTCTTCTTTTGTCCTAGTGGTTTAATGTCCACTATCACATTGAAGGATTCAGCGACACGAGAATGGGAAGATAGCGGCCGTGGTCTTAATGAAGGTACAGCCCCAGGATTTGCCTGGTGTGAAAATGGGAAACCGCGAAAACCATCTTCAGGGCTGCCGACAGTGGGGTTCGAACCCACTATCTCCCGGATGCAAGCTTAGAGCCGCGTGCCCCTGGCCGCACGGCGAACTTGCCCGGTGTACTCAGTTATTATCATTACGATCCAAAAGTCTCCGTAGTTTGGGCTAATCATGATCATCTCCCTAGTTCCTTATATTTAATGGTTCATTTTACTATGGCGGTGGTTATAGAATTATAATGCATCTCTGAGGATTAAACCTTTAACACTACTAGAATGTGTTTGACAACTTATCGGTGGGCTTAAACGATAGAAACTGAAGAGTGCTTATTCTTTTATTTTCGCATATTAATACGAATTTTCTGAAGCAGAAACAATTCGTATACGACATTTAGTTCTTTGGGCATGGAATTTAAAATAAGGGTGTTCAAGAATACACTGATTCCTGGAAATGTTTGAAATGTGTACAAAACACTTGCTGCTTATACAGGGTGTTTCATAATTATACCGATAAAATATCAGGGATGTTCTTCGTGTTATGCTACAAACGATGGCGCTATCGGACTGGCGGATAATTTTTTTTCTCGAGAAAATGTGCTTACTTTGTTACTTGTCGTATTTGATGTGCCAGAGAGCTGGCCGCTGCCTGTTGCCGTGCGTCAGAGGAGGGAATGGAAGGGAGGGGAACGGGAAGTGAAAGACAGAGGTAATGAGAGACACACCACACATCCTGAAAAGAGTCCAAATGTCACTACTACACCGATGTGAACTTTGCATTGAAATAGGAAGGGGGCATATTGAACATCTACTTTAATCAAACCACTGTGTGCATTGTTAACTTCGATCAGCATCTCATTGCATTTACAATGTTGTGAGTGAAGGAATAGGCCTACACCAGATCCTCTCAGGGTGCATGCACTGTGCACGGTGCAAAAAGCGACTTCGCTTGGTTGACCAGACTGCAGACTCCCCACTCCTCGATTTGGAGCAATAGCGCTGTCTCTCTCTTTCCCCACGCCTGTCTCGCTCACTCCATCTGTCTCCCTCTTCCTCACTTGCCCCGTAGCGCTCCGAATCCGAGCTGAGTTGAGCCGAGTTGAGCCGAGCTTAACTGAGTAGCCCAGAGACAAAGTGTTGGTCCGAGCCGAGCCGAGCGGGACCGATGCACTGTGCACAGGAACTCTGCGCTGCTGTTTGCACGTATGAGATTTTGGTCGTTTGAGAGACCCTGGCCTACACAATCGTGGGGTGGCAGTTTTGCAACTGCGACGAACAGACGGGAGGAGAAACGGTCTGGAGTATTCATTGACTGACAAGTGTGTCTTAATTATAGTGCGTTCTCGTACTGTGCGTGCAGTTACTGCTGTTTAATATACGGACTGTGGATGTTGCCTTGAAGAGACAAGGGCAATCCTGTGCGAGTCGAACGAGGAAACCTGTGTTTACACGCGGAGCATTATCTCTATTTCCATCATACACCTTAATTCACCTCCCTTGTCTTCTACATCCTGAAGCACGGCAGTGGATTGTGATCTGGTACAGGAAATACGGCGAGTTAGGCAATTCGAATCGCGCGCCCGGAAGTAAAAAATTAACCTCATTTTCTTGACAAGAAATATTTTCTCCGCCAATCCGATTGTACCATCTATCTTAACATAACATGAAGAGCATCTCTGATTTTGTTGTCGGTATAGTTATGATACACTCTGTATACCTATAGTTTGTATTTTGTGTGGTTCTGTAATGTGAGTTTTTTAACCTGTGTAGCGATGATTGTGAAGGAACAATTCATATGTTACAAACCCAATGAGTATTTTCATTTTATAGTAGCTACTTTAAGTAAAAAATATAGATCTAAATCATCTGATTTTTCCAAGGTCCCACAGTCTACGTGTACCGAGCCGGCCTCTTACCTGAAAGCTCCGACTTCGATTCCGGTCACGTCAGGAATCTTTAACCTAAATATGAGGTTGTTTCGAGGTTCACTCAGCTTACATGTTGGCAATTGAAAAGTTGTCGAATGATGCGGTGTAGAAAACCAAATAACTTATAACGGCCAAGAGATTTCGTCGCGCTGACAACGCATAACTTTGAATCTGAAGGCCTTATGATTGAGCATCAGTCCATTTGTAGGCCAAGTAATATGTTCCGAACTGCCAGTGGAGATATGAGTGGAATGACATTAGTGGATGAATAAGCTTGAGTGGAGCTTTTTAAATGTAGGAAAAATCAAAATATGAAGAAAAAGTTGAAATTCAAGACGGAAAATGGGGTAAATTTTCATTTATAGGAAGAGAAATTAAGGATTGGAATAATTTATCACGGAAAATGTTCGATAATTTTCCACGTTTTCCGAAATCACTGAGAAAAGACTAGACAAACAACTGGTATGGAATCTGCCACCTGAGCGTCTGCCCTAAATGCAGTTCAATGATGATTGAGCGAGTGGTTGATAGTCCATCAGGGCTGTAGCGCTGTTCGATTTGGTTCTTGTTTACTTTTCTATTTTTGCAGTTGTGAAAACTGATGTGATTTTCATCCCTTTGTTGCATTTATATCAACCGAGCAAGTGATGTTCTCACGCAAGCCGGCCGTTAATTTGTTGTTTTTTAAAAGATCACAAATAACATGTGATTGAAAATCCGAAGCCTCTTCTGTTTAGACTTCCCTTGTTTTTCCCCTTCATTATCGTACTGAGCCGAGTGCACACGGTTTTTCTTTTTAAATTTGGGGAAAGTTTTACCAGAGCAATAAAGTGACAATATAATGGATACGAGCTTGATTAGCAATAATATAATAATAACAACAATGATTTTATTTGTTTTATATCCCACTAACTACTTTTACGGATTTCGGAGACGCTGGGGTGCCGAAAATTAGTCCCACATGAGTTACTTTTCATGCAAGTAAATCTACCGACGCGAGGCTGACGTATTAGAGCACCTTCAAATACCACCGGACTGAGCCAGGATCGAACCTGCCAAATTGGGGTCAGAAGGCCAGCGTCTCAACGCTCTGAGCCACTCAGCCCGGCATAGGCAGTCTAGGAACAGTTGATTGGTAGTAAGACTTGTCTGTCTAACACAATAACCAATACAAATAAGATGCCAAACAACACGTCTGAGGTAATCGGTATGTTCACCTTTAACTCTCCAATACCTGGCTGTGCAGGAGGCTTCTTGGCAAGCTCAAGAAACATAACGACTTACGGATCATGCGCTCAGATTAATTTTTAATCCTAGACATCAGCCACGGAAGTTAACTGTCGTATGTCACATCAAGAAACCACGGCAACTTGGTATTATATTACAATAATCCTTAATGCTGACTGAAAACTGAATCTCGACCTTGTTGAAAGCCGTCACATAGCTAGAGCCCTACGCAGATACACAAAATATTATCCACATCCGCTCCGCTCCGCATCCGATCCGCACCCGCTCCGCAACCGCACTTCCTTCATCCACACCCGCATCCGCGAGTGGTTATCGGCGGATATTGTGAACTAGCTGTAGTACCCGGCGTTGCCCGGATAGTTTCTGAAGATTTACCTTTAAGATTTGCATTACCAGTTAGTTATGTGTGATGTGAATTTTTATAGAATTCCTTTTTGACTTGCAGATTGATATGTTATGATCTATTATGTAGTTTTAAAATTATTTAGATGTGTTTGATTTCAAGTTTTAGATTATTTAGTTTTCGAGTAAAACTTCGTCGTTATGGAAGCTCGAATCGACTGGAAAGTATTTGATCCTGTCAAAAATTAATAAGTGATAAATGTTGATTAAGTCAAATGAATAAAATGTAAATGTAAGATTAGTAACATTGACAATCTTCGATGTATAGTTTTAATAATAGTAAATACTATAAATTCATTTTAAAATGTTAAAAACAAATTATGATACTTTACATTTTCAGTTAAATTACATTTCACGTTAATTTTAAATTATATTAAACTTATTTTTAATGTTAAGTAGTTATAATGTACTGTTTACACAGGTGTACTATTATATGGTTTGGCATAATAGCAGGCTTCATAGCCTGAGCCCCGCCATTTACAGAAAGACATTAATAAATAAATAAATAAATAAACTATATGTATTTAGCCATCGCACTATAGATACGATGTACAGGATTTTAACTGTCAATGAGACTGTCCCCCTCCCGCCCTCCACCATTAAGAGATATAAAATCTGGATTGTCACCATTCATCTCAGTGACACAGAAAACTGTAGATTCGACACTGTTTTCGATTATTTTTATATCTCACTCCCCCTCACCCACACCCCAAAGGGGGCTGAACATGAATTTTAAAAAATTCGGAGTGTCACTAATTATTTCAGCTACCACGAAAACTATGGATTCGATAATATTCTAGATTATTTTTATACCACCCCCTTCGCCCCCTGCCCATAAGGGTGCTAGGGGTGTCTTACCCTCACGCGGTTTGTCTCTTGATACTAATTGATAAGTGTACCAAGTTTGGTGAAATTGCTCCAGTGGTTTAGGAGGAGATGTGTCATTTACACACCCACACCCACGCACACACATACATCAATTTTTATATATAGTAAGAAGAAGAAAATATTTTTATATGTAGTTTTTCGATTAATTTTATACCTCACCCCCTTCGCTCCCCACTTGGACTTGCAAAAAATCCGGAGTAATACTATTCATCTCAGAGACCCTGAAATCTATGGATTCGAAACTGTTTTTAATTATTTCTATATCTCAACCCCCTTTGCTCCACGCCTAAAAGTGGGCTGGACTTTAAAAAATTCTAGAGTATTACTTTTCAACTCGGCGACCCCGAAAACTATGAATTCGACACTATTCTAGATTATTATTGTAACTACCCCTCCCCCTGACCCTCTCCCTTAAGGGCGCTAGGGATGGCTTACCCCCCACAGTGATCGTCTCCCGATAGTAAGTAATACGTGTACCAAGTTTGGTTGAAATTGCTCCAGTGGTTTAGGAGGAGATGTGTCATTTACACACACACTTCCATTTCTATGTATAGTAAGATTTTTATACTCGTACTTCACCCCCTTTCCATCCCCGCCCAAAGGAGTCCTAGGAGTGCCTTACACAACAGTATATTTTTTCCAGATATTAAGTCTTATTTGTACCAATTTTGGTTGGCAGCTATGCCCAAACGTACATACATAATCTCACTGCTCTAGAATCCTGGAGCTGACATTGTCATGGTTACGGCAGTTCATTTCTTCATCCGATTCCTAGAGCAGGGGTAGTGTGGTGCCAATATCTCCGTAACGGTTGGTTTTAGGGTCTTAAAACATTGTTTTCGGGCCCGTGGGGCTTACCGAGTTTTGTTCTTTGCGTCAAGAGGATTAAATTGTGCTTTGTCTCGTCCTTATACGACAAATTCGTTATTTTGCCTATCTATATATATATAAAATAAGAGTTTTGTCTGTACATTGCTCAGAATTTGAAAATAATGGTATTTCTGTATCGGTCATGTCCATAGTAACAAGAAAATGCACTTTTTACTTTTCCGTAATTTCTGTCTGTCTGTCTGTCTGTCTGTCTGTCTGTCTGTCTGTCTGTCTGTCTGTCTGTCTGTCTGTCTGTCTGTCTGTCTGTCTGTATGTATGTATGTATGTATGTACACGCATTACGAGAAAACGGTTGAAGTGAATTTAATGAAAATCGGTATGTGAAGTCAGGGGATGAGCCTCTACAATCTAGGCTATAAATCATTTTACTCATGCTGAGTGAAATGGTAGTTTAGGGGAAGGCCTAAAATTGAATTCTCAACTATTTATGTTATTAGTGGTCTAATGAAAATCGGTATGTGAAATCGGGGGATGAGCCTCTACAATCTAGGCTATAAATCATTTTACTCACGCTGAGTGAAATGGTAGTTTAGGGGAAGGCCTAAAATTGAATTTCAACTATTTATGTTATTAGTGGTCTAATGAAAATCAGTATGTGAAATCGGGGGATGAGCCTCTACAATCTAGGCTATAAATCATTTTACTCACGCTGAGTGAAATGGTAGTTTAGGGGAAGGCCTAAAATTTAATTCTCAACTATTTATGTTATTAGTGGTCGTATTTTAAAGAAAATGGGTATGCAAAGTTGGGGAATAAGTTGCTACAATCTAGGCTATCAATAATTGTATTCACACTGAGAAAAATGGTAGTTTAGGGAAAGGCCTAAAATATAATTCTCAAATATTGTTGTTATTAGTAGTCCTATCTTGATGAAAATCGGTATGCAAAGTCAGGAAATAAGTCGCTATAGTCTAGGCTGTAAATTATTTTATTCACGCTGAGTGAAATGGTAGTTTAGGGGAAGGCCTAAAATGTAATTCTCAAATATTTCTTATTGGAGGTGTAATCGATGAATGCTACATAACTAGGGTTATATAGTATTAAATTTCCTATTATTCATGTCTTATACATTGTTACCATACTGGCTATGATCACAAAGATATTCATGATTTTGGATTTTTGTTACTAAGTCCATATCAGCTCCGAGTAACCAGAAATGGATAAACAGTATTTAATGAAAATCTGTATGTAAAGTCGGAGAATAAGAAACTACAGTTTATGGTATAAAATATTTTACAAATCACAGAGTCGAAAGAAAACTAAATGTGGAGGCCTACAATATAGAAAGCTCATAACATTGATCAACAATAACATTACAGTGACCATTGTTTGTCGTGATGTGCTTTGTGTCATCTGTTGCCCTTCATCTCCGGTAGATAGGATTACTGCTGCGTACAGAGTATTTTTTTATTTGATTTACGTCGCACCCACATAGATAGGTTTTATGGCGACGATGGGATAGGAAAGGGCTAGGAGTGTCTTAGGCCTTAATTAAGGTACAGGCCCAACATTTGACTGGTGTGAAAGTGGGAAACCACGGAATACCATCATCAGCGCTGCCGACAATGGGGTTAGAATCCACTATCTCTCGGATGCAAGCTCACAGCTGCGCACCGCTAACCACACGGTCAACTCGCCCAGTCGTACAGAGTATAACAGCCTGTCTGAATATTGATGGGAAGTAGCTGGGGAGTTAGATAACTTTCTTCTTTAGCATGACATTCCCCTGGTTTATAAATTTTCTGGTACTACTGGTACGTAACACACTGGATCATCATAGAATTCGGGCTATTCAATCCCTACTCTGAGGCACTGATTGGAATGAACAGTGTGCATATTTAGCGGAATAATGGCAGATGAGTGTTCATGGCAATCTGCGTCCTGGTCATCCCAGCTCTGGAACTTTGGACTATTAGATTGGTACCGCAATCTAACCGCAACACTGTTCGTTAAAAGTGATAAAACGTGTGGCTTTCCATTTGATCCAGTATTTTATATGATAGCATTGCTTTTAATCGCTACATTCATACTTACGTTTTTGTAATGACCTATGTTGATTTCAGGTTAAGAAAGCCACAAAGTCAGTCTTTCTGAGAATCCCGTAGCGAAGCATGGGTACATCAGCTAGTAATAGTATAAGAAAAAATAAAACCGTTGTGGTTTTCCTATAAAACCCCCGTCTTTTCAAAGATTTTAAAATGATATGCATATCGAAACCTTCCCCGGGGTGAGTATACTCTAAATGTTTGGTTGAGATCTATCCAGCCGTTTCGACGTGATGGTAGAACAAACAAACAGACAAACAGACACGAACAACTTTATTTATAAGATATTTAACTATATTACACCGAAGGTACTGATACGTATAAATATGTTAACATAATACAATGGGCCTGACACCTGGCACTAGACTCCCTATAGAGAGGCTAATGAGGGATTTTCTGTCGCGACATCTACCGACAAATTGAGCATTTCCTTTTTTGGAACCTTTTTTCCCTTCCTTCCACTAATTTTGCGCAGGAGCCAGTTAGGCTTTAGTCAATTTACGACTTTATGGTCTCAAGACCCTTAATATATCACCTTTCTCCCATACCGATGTTAATAAAATAATATTTTTGGCTTTACGTCCCAATAACCAATTTTACGGTTTTTGGAGGTACCGATGTGCCGGAATTTAGAATTTATTCCCGCGGGAATTCTTTTACGTGCCAGTAAATCTACCTACACGTGGCCGACCTTTGAGCACCTTCAAATACGACCGGATTGAGCCAGGATATAACCTGCCAAGTTGCGGTCAGAAGGCCAGCGCCTCAACCGTCTGA
Organism: Anabrus simplex; assembly: GCF_040414725.1. Taxonomy (NCBI): domain Eukaryota; kingdom Metazoa; phylum Arthropoda; class Insecta; order Orthoptera; family Tettigoniidae; genus Anabrus; species Anabrus simplex. The sequence goes on along the minus strand of NC_090265.1, from coordinate 933,408,325 downwards.
GCCACTCAGCCCGGCATACCAATGTCAAGGGTCGGCTTATCACAAGCAAAAATAAAAGTATACTTGATAGAAAATCAATAAACTTCATGATATTTAAATTATCTGCACTACCATACAGCTTGCATCAGCCGAGACACTAAATTCGCGGATCCCTGCAGGTCTCTACTTATAGCGATAGGCTGACTAGCGACAGCACCCCAATAATACGTGATGATGTATCAAAACTCAAATTTTCCTAAATTAACCTTACACTGAGGCTATTACTTTGTACGAGAAGCAAAAGAAAGAAATACCATCTCCGTACAGACCATGAAAACCCCTTAAGGAATGGAAGATAGAGGCTCGGGCTAAACGGGACGGATTAATTCGCTCTTTGCTTAGTCACCTTATCCGCATGGAAATAATTTGGAATTCGTTTTAAAATATTTCACGTCGGCCATTGACAGATAACATATCTGGCTAGAACAATATTAAACACAATATTCTGGAACAAGCGCATAATAACAAGTTAGATTAGATAAAATTAAGTTCGGTAATATTATACTTATAGGGTAAATGAAATGGCGTATGGCTTTTAGTGCCGGGAGTATCCGAGGACAAGTTCGGCTCGTCAGATGCAGTTCTTTATATTTGACTCCCATAGGTGACCTGCGCGTCATGAGGAGGATGAAATGATGAAGGCGACACATACACCCAGCCCCCGTGCCAGCGAAATTAACTAATTATGATTAAAATTCCCGACCCTGCCGGGAATCGAACCCGGGACCCCTGTGGCCAAAGTCCAGCACGCTATCCATTTAGCTATGGAGCCGGACATTATATAGGGTAATTAAATATAATATAAAGTTGTGATTATGTTTAACTTACATGTGCTGTCATCGGGATAAAATCCTGTGTTATGCATAAATAAAATTGAATTACATTACAACCTAAATTTCTGGCGTAGCTGAGTGAACCCCAGTGCTATGATCAAGTCAAGAATTGAAAGCTCGTTTCTAAATTTTTCATCTTCCTGATTGGAGTTCAAACCCACGTTCTGAGTAATCCTTCGGATCTCGGCTAGGCAGCCTCTAGCTATAAGTGAAGACTACAACTTATTTTATACGACAAACTTGATTAAATGGGAGCTTAGTAACTCACTCCAGTAAGAACGAGTAATAATATTTTCCAACGAAGAGAAACAATCCCTTCATCTTACAACTTTCATCTTACAAATTTAAACATTCTTCCTACCTAAGATTTGTACCCTGTTATAAATGTTCACACTGTTTTATTATCTCCCGAACTATTTCATCTTCAGTGAACTTCAATTTTGTTCATTATGAAATATGTAATTTACATGCAGCGAAGAGTAACTCTAATTAACACAATTTCTAGGCGAACAGTAATGAAGTTCGCCTTTCAAATTAAGCGTATTAACGTCTCCTTCTCTCTTCCCTTCATATTCGCAGGAATTGTTCATTTTACTACATTTTCATTAGCGTATATTTTGTAATTAATGTCGAATAATCGCACATTTGCTCTTCCTTCAGAAAGCATTCACTTATGTTGAAATAAGTTTCCAATTAAAGAATGGTCGAAGTGAAAATATATTATAACATCTCAAGCTGTTTAAAAAGGGCAAGGTTGAGTGGCTCAGACGATTGAGGCGCTGACCTTCTGACCCCAACTTAGCAGGTTCGATCCTGGCTCAGTCCGATGGTATTTGAAGGCGCTCAAATACGTCATCCTCGTATCAGCAGATTTACTGGCACGTAAAAGTACTCCTGCGGCAGTAAATTCTGGCACCTCGGCGTGTCCGAAAACCGTAAAAGTACTTAGTGGGGCGTGAAAACAATAAGACCATTTATTACTGTACCGGAGGTACACCCGCCCCGCACATTAAAATTAAGTGCCTTGTATAAGGCCATCTGTAATGTAAACATTAAAACTATTAGTACAAGAAGATTGGAGATTTTTTAACAGATGTCTCTACTATAAACTTATGTTGTGCCCTCTGGGGTGAAGATGAACTATTAATTTTCAAAGTCATTTTGTATGTGAAGGTTTCCTAAACTTAATTGTTTACTGATTGTTTCTAATGTTCAAACGTTATCAACACTTCTATATCTTCCCGCCAAACTTATTTTTCTACCAATAAGAAATTTTATACATTTATTTATTCACCAATGATAAAATTTTGATATTTATTTGATTGTCCAATGGGGGTGTGTCAGTGCCTTGGCCCAGAGTTTTCTGGAACCTTCCTATCCACTATAAGAGCTGGCACATTTCAAGCCATGTTGTCTTTGTGATCGCTCCAGTCTAGAGTGTGTTCGTAACGGAGGCGGGGACTGCCTCGACCATCTTCGGGAAGTCCACCAGCTCAAAGTAATGGCAGATTCTGCTTAACATGTGATAGTCTTTCAAAGCTAGCTCGAGGGGAAAGTTTCAAATTCTTAGTAATGCAATTTTTTATTTCTTCAAATGTAAATTTCAAACTTTAAATGTAAAGTTCAAACAAATCGAAAGAACTCGATATTGAGGTGACTATGATTTTATAACCTTTAAAATCTATCTAGTAATTTCTGTAAGTTAAATATTTTTCTCCATCTAGTCACCTCCATAACGTAACTTCATTGGTTTCGAGATAAGTCTAACCACGAATTGAGCCCCTAACTGCACTGCTAACCTGCTCAGTAATTTTACTACAGTAGGCTTGCCTCTGTAACGTCAAGGCATAAGCCTAAATAGGGCTTTAATTATTTCATGTAAATTCTAAGGAGTGCAAGTGTTCGCCTCCTAAGATTTTGAGGTTCCGCCAGTAACTTTAACCTTTTGTTTTTAAATAAGGCCAGGTAGAATAGATACTTGTTACCCCTGTCACAGTTAATAAGATTTCACTTTAAGGCAAATCAGACTGTTGAGTAGTTAAGACGGTGAATACTGTTTAATTTTGTTAAATGTAGGTTGTGCCTATGATAGGCCTGGAAAGTGTAAATTGATAGAGCAAAGATGGTTTTCCACTGATGTAAAAATTGGGAGATCCGTCCCCTTGACTCTTGATTGAAAGGAGCAGTAGCGTTCAGGTAAAATTTGTAATTAGGGAGCTTCAAGCTTATATTGTTAATTTATTGTTATCTGATTACTCTTGACCTCTCTAAATTGTTCCTCAAGCTTACGAACTAAATTTTTGTACCTGATTTGTTACCTGCTTATCAGAGTGTAAAGCATAAAATTTAAAAGAATCGAAAGATATAAGGAAGAAATATAGCTCCAATTTAAGGTTTTAAATTAATCTTCTGACTTTTCTATATCCACTCATTCACTCCCGCACCTTCTTTTACTTCTCTGCTGCACAGAAATATGGTAACAATTACGTTTGAATAGGTATTTATTAGTGTTGTTGTTATACTGAAGGGGATTATTGTGCACGTAGCTTTATATTATGTCCTCTAAATTTCTATTTACTTCATTGGTTTCGAGATAGGTCAAACCACGGATTGAGCGCCTAACTGAACTGCACCGCTAACCTGCTCGGTAATTTTACTAAAATAGGCTTGGTTATTGAAATAACATACGAAATATCTGACCCTACTGACCAAACGTTCATATCGCAGCACGATGTATTTAGGAGGTAGAAAGATATATACTGTGACCGTTCACCATCATGCCATGGAGATGTTAGGAGGTCTGGCTAATTATATATGCCGTTTTCCGCAACATCCTGTGACATATAACGCAGTAGTTAGCATTCTGTATGCTTAACCGGGGTATGATCCGCGACGCGCCAGTCCGGAGGGAGCAGTTTCCCTACGCTGTGACAAGAAGACAGCGCAGTATTGTTAACCTTGAAACTGCGCTCTCTTTCCGAGCGAGAGAGAAGAGATGATGACGCTACGCACGGAGATGGAGGTTTTTTGAGACCGGGCCGAATTAAGGTGTGTTAACCGTTGAGAAATAAATGCCCACTATAAATTCAACACCGCATTCATTAGTACCACTTCACCATAATTTACGAAAAAGAGGAAGAAGAAGAATACTTCTACATGAAATAATTTTTCTAAATTTATAAATCAGGTCCTATTCGAACCAGTGTCTTTTATGCTGACTGTCAATGCATATAAACACAATACTTTAAACATGGATCAGTAATGACGCCTATCATACAGTAGTACGCAGATCAAAGGCGACTACTGAAATCTGGCAACATGTGAAAAAAAGTGGGAGATATTGCATGATGAAACATGACGCATGATTTTCCAAAAGGACGCTCTGGAAATTATGAATAACCTACTGATCGCTTTGGTTTCACAGATGTTGAGTAGAAAGTAGAGGTCATGAGCTTTAATTCGATTATTATCACGTCGTTCAAAAACTTCGATTACCGGACAGTCATGTTCAGCAGCGGCATATTTCACTTCCCCCCTGACCATTTTTCCGAAGGTTATAAATATAGCCTGGACCGAGACACTGTATCTCATTCTCACCCGTGTAGCTGCAGTGGTAACACGTTACTTAATTGTCATATGTATAGTCGCAGCCTAACATATAAGAAGCGGACTTGTTACTTGGATATCAGTGTATCAAGTGTTGTGCCATTGAAGAAACACATCAATGTGATTTAATATTTTTTACGGAATAAGCCGTATGGTACAAGTTAATGTACATAATCGCCGAATAGAAGCCTTAATTTGGCATTTTCAACATCACAATCGTCGAAGTTTGTTAATTATGACTTATGGTGCAATCACCAACGGAGGGCAAACACTTCAGGTTATTTAGCGTGGTGAGACAGTTAATTAATATATGCAGGGGCTAATTATCATCGCTCTTGAGCATTTAAGAACGAGTGACATTTAGCAAAAATTAAATAACCGCTCTTGACAAAATTAATATTCGCAGCCTCCAGGGACATTCGTTGTGATAGTCTGTGTGACGGTCAGGGAATGAACAGTGATTTTTACAAACGTATCACTACTTATGTTAATCTGTTTGAACTTAAGAGTGGATCTTGTTACAAGTAGGCCTCCTTTGAAAGTGCATAAAACAGTATTTGATAACTCATTCTCCATTTTTCTGTATGTTCGTGAGTGGTCGTCGAACCCAAGACTCGGAGCCTACAAGAGTCGCGCCTCAGTGCCTGCAATCAGCTTTACAAGGATCGTCCCGAAATTCAACTGAGAAAACAGCAGTTCGAATCATGGATCGTCGTATGGAGAAGAACCAAGGAGTACTAGGAACAATAATATTCATCATGTTCGTGTAAAGATCTAAGATGTACCCTAGATGACAGCAAGCCTTACTCACCAAATGTTAAGTACATACTTCAATATACCCTAAACACGAGATATACATGCCAGTAATAATAATATTTGTAAATATTATAATGTTATAATTAAATATTAAATATGTAGGGAACATTATGCGCGTATGATTGGGAAAGATTTATTACTATTAGTTAGGATCATCAAATGATTTTTAAGATAATCATTGATATTTAACAAAAATTCATTTGCATGAATTATTATATAGATTTCAAAGTTCTTAGCTTATATGAACTATCTTTGGGAAGAACGGCAAGTTAGCTAGATTTATATTTCTTCGTCTGGTAAAGATCTTCAGAGTAGTTTGGATATAAATGATACTTGGAGATTCGGGTATTTGTAATCCCGGATAATATTAAATAATCATTGGAGTTGATCCAAATCGAGGCGTAATTAATTTATAATCATATATGAAATTGTGAGAATAATTAACCTGAAATAATGGGTTTTCTCTGTGAATTAAATGAACGGATTGAGATACGATGCCAAGACATGAAAGGGCGAAGCTGTAACATGTTTGTTGTTGGAGTGATAAGGAAGAATAAATAATTATAGCTGTTGTGAGATATAAAATTGGGCTGAATATATAGCCAGATAACGAGTAATAAGAAATAATGGCCTTCAAGTGAATGCATACTTGACAATGAGCCGAGAGGATATGTAAGAGAATTGAAAGGGAGAGTGACGGGTGATTTATGGTATCTACCCAGGACTAGTCACAGCTGTTATTGTGATGAAAAGGTATATGCTGGCCGACCGTAGGCCGAGCAAACTTTGCAGTCTCTAGCAAACGACGTTAATGGGCCAAGCTCTTTTCATTTACCCAAGTAATCTCGATCCCATTCTAATTATACGTTGCAAGTAACACGGATAATTTCCGGATTTTGTGAAGGATAGATCCCTTCTCGTGCTAAGCATTAATTTAGCCTCTGATTGGAGTCCAAAAATTTTTACCTTGGAAGCCGAAGCCTGTTGGTTCGAATGATGTTGGAGCGAAGATTTAACCAGATATTATGGCTTGGTTAAGCCATATCTTCAAGATGTGTTGTGTAAATATATTCGATATTTTTATATATATATGTTTTGTGTGTTTTATTATTTCCCGAAATAATATGGTGATGGGTTTGATTCCAGCTTTGACTGATTTTCTTTAAATATATAATTTGTTAGGTAAACCGAGGATACGCACATATATGTTCAGAGTGTATGTTCATCGTAAGTGTTCAATGTAAATGTACATTTGTCGTGGTCAAATGGATCACATGTTCGATACTCGGCAATGCAATCTCGTGTGTATATCAGATGTGCTTATATTGTGTTATAATTTCTTTTCTCCAAATCATGACCGGTAGACAAAGGACACTATTTAATATCCAGTTATGATTAACATATGAAGGATATCTGGTTCTTACCCAGGAGTCTTGAGTTCGATCCTCGGTACCGGAACCATATTTAATATCCATTTGTGACAAGAGTTTAACAAATAAATTCAATATCCATTTTTTAAAATATCATGTATCAGTGTATGTTGATCCAATGGTGTACATCAAGAATTAATTATGCCGAGACAATTTCAACAAAAGAAGGCATACAATGTATATAATGTTATCAGTTTAATTGTTTCTTTTACTCATATGTTGAGATACAACATTATTTGTGTGGTTCGTATCATTATAATAAATATGTTTAGAATATATACTTGAACGGAGATTCTTCTCATTTAACAAATATTAGCATATTCCTCTCACATTATAGAATCCTACTTTCATTATTTAGATAGTGCCTATTTTATTCCTTTATCGGACATTCCATTACCCATATTGCTCTACGAATTCAGCCGGTGATCTTATGAAAGTAGGGAGGATGAGACTTCAAGCCTGGTAAGTGACTTCTGGCGGTTCTCATCGGAATGTTCCATCTGTATGTCTGTTTGTGAAACCAAATTATGTAATATTGCCTTGATATACCTATGTAAGCCTTATTTTTGTTGCCCAGTTTATGGGGCCAGTTTCATTTTGTCGCCCGATGTGTTCAGAGCTGGTTCATACTCAATTTGGTGCGACGACTAATGCCCAGGGCACGGTTGCATTTTTTAACGCCCTAACGGTTGCAATACATTCCATTTAACAGTAATTTATCCTGTGTATGTTTTCCCATAGTGTCCCATCTGAACCATACATAAACGTGCGAACAGAGCCTTCCTCTGAATCCGCGGCTTCTTCATTCCTTATTCTGTAAAGGACCAGTTACGCACAAGTACAGCCGTTATGACAAGAAAACTTACGTATTCAATAACACGTGATACTTGATTATAATCCACTGTACTTATTTTACGTGTTCAAGACATGATATTAATCTGCTAAAGTATGAAAATTCATTAAACGTGAATAGCTAATACCACACAATAAACAGAATAGTAGGAGTAGACACAATAACAATCCACAATGGATGTGTGTCCCGATGCGCAGAATTCAGCAGTCTGGATGCCCTTATGTGCTCCTGCAAACAGTTGGAGGTTTCCTATAACTTACAGCAAAACAAGAGGTATGCTACTGAGCAAGTGGCCGTGCGGTTAGGGTCACGCAGCTGTGAGCTTGCATTCGGGAGATAGTGGGTTCTAACCCCACTCTCGGTATCCCTGAAGATGGTTTTCCGTGGTTTTCCAATTTCACACCAGGCAAATGCTGGGGCTGTACCTTAATTAAGACCGCGGCTGTTTCCTTCCCACTCGTAGCCGTTTAATATCCCATCGTCGCCATAAGACCTCTCTGTGTCGGTGAGAAGTAAAGCAAATTGAATAGGAAAAAGAGGTATG